>NW_027512934.1:1965000-2330521 GCF_048772815.1 Callospermophilus lateralis
TGTGGGTATTTGTTTGTGGTTTTGTCTCATGTTCTGAGAATAGGTAAGAAAGTCGGTTTGTTTGGTTTGGTGTGAACCGATTCTAGTAAGTCGTTTGACAAGGCTAGTCTTTCTATGTCTGTGTATCCCACTGTGTCCATGGTTGTAGACAATAGAAAAGAGAATGCATAAATACATGTGTCCTTTCTAGTAGAAATCTTCCCAGCATTCATTCTGCCCAATTTATGAATGGTTTGCGGCTTGCCTAATGGATGGGCAACACCTAATATCTTCTTAAGTTCCTGTTCTCTACCTGAATTATGGGCAATCTCCAGAATACGCTCATGGTATTGTGTCCAAGATATGTACCACCTCCACGCTCTGTGATACGGCCATGCACTAGAGAGCTGAAGGAAATGATGAGCATCTCAGAAAACTCAGATATCAGTGTGACCAGGAAAGTCTCAGTGGAGAAACCCCGCTTTGGGCCTTTTGCTTACATATCCTTCTGTTGCCCTGAATGTCAGGAAGGTCTTTGCCTCAGACTATGCCTTTTTGAAGCCTGAAGAAAACAGTTTTCAAATGGAAATGTATGGACATTACCTGTGGCTCTTTCTTAATTGCTTTGGAAAGGGATATGTCTGAATCAGCCTCTTGGCCCTGTGTGAGGCTGTGGCTTAGATTCTCAGCACCTGATGGATCTAATGAAAAATCCCATGTGTGCATCCAAATCAAAAAGCCAAAAGAGCAGTAATTTTGGACGAAGTCTCTCACCTTCCTCTGTAAGGTTTCTGACTTCCATCATTGAGAATACAGATCCTTTGCGTCAAATGAGTTCTTCAAAGCCCTGCAGACACTAGACCATAGGTTCTTGGGTTTTCTCATGACTCCAATTAACATAAAGAATCTAAACCCCACAGTCAGTAGGCCTCAAAATCGAGAATAAGAGCAATATTAACGGCAGGCCTCTTTGAACACTAAAAGTTCACAGGAAGGATGTCCCAGCCACACTGACTTTAGGCAAATGGATGCAAGGGAGCTTATTTTGGACACTGTCTTGGGCTGTGCCCCTCATGGAAACCTCCAGCCAGAGGTTATGATGAGTGTCTATATGGAAGAAAATGAGGGCCATGTGGGAGTGTCTTGACTTTAATTGCGGTCATTTGTGTGGCGCTTGGAATAGATGACTGGGTCCACCTGGGCTTGAACACTGGTGTGATTCTCCTTAGAGACTGAGTTCTGGAACTTACCTCAAAGAAGTATTGCCTTGTATTGTGTTGGGATTTTAGGAGGCCACACATGAGAGTCGCCCTTGGAAAGTGAGATCTGGCCCCAGGTTGGCTTTCCACAGAGCACTGGGAATCTCCGGAAGGATATCACATGATTTTATTCTTAAAGACTTGGCAGCCATAGTTGCAAGTCAAAACACACATGGACCTCAAATTTTAGACCTCAGTAGCTCTGGCTTCATGGGACCTTTTGGCCTGTCTTTGGGAAGCCTTGCGTGTGATAGTTCTCCAGAGCTTTCAATGAAATGAGCTTCCTCTCCATTTAATCGTTCCTGAATGAATTGAAACCCACAGTGCCTCCAAGTTCACCCTTGAAAAATGGCTAGATAAACACCTTTAAATTTTTGACATTCCCATGACCAGGTGGCCATGGAGAACCTTTGGATGTCCTATTGATGACCATCAGTGTTCCAGACAGTGCCTTGATTGACTGGATTTCATGAAAATGGTGTAGAACAGAGATGCCAGTAATTTGGAGCCTGCTGAGTAGTCGGCCTAGAGCAGTGGTGTGCAGGTGTGTGTTAAAACATCTGTGGTCGGGTCATCTGCTTCTGCCCTTCGCTTCCAAATGGTTTGTGACTGACATGCTACAAGCCACAGACCCTTGTATGTAAAGGCATCTTGTTATATGGAGAGGATTCAGGGCAATGTTTACAATCAGATTGCTATGGTCAAGGGGGCAAGCTATGTGGGATAGAAGCCTTGTTGGTGCATTCTCCTGCAGACCCTTACCCACCACACGTGACAGAACTCCCTCCATCACTGTGTCCCAGTTGAACTTCTTGTATTTCGTGAAGCAAATATCAAACTCCCAGTGCAGCTGCAAGAAACACCACAAAAATTGGAGGATGACCAATGGCTTCACATTCCACACTGGTAGACACTTAGCCACCAGTGGCCACAGTTTACCTACAAAGAGAGAATTCAGCACTGCTGCCTCATGTTCATTGGAAAATAAGAAACAATGTCCTCTAGGTCACATAGATTCTGACCCAGCTTTGATCGTCTCATTACAAAGGAAGCTAAAGCTCCTAAAAACAACCTCAGATGAAGTTTCTCAAGAAATCTTTAGGCCAGCAGAGCTCCATGTTTGTGCAGTTTTTACCCTGTCCCTTACTTTTGGAAACTCCTATACCACCTCCAAGGTTGTGAACTCCTGAGCATTTTCTATTCCAGATGTTTATTCACAGATTTTCTAACTCTTCTCCTCTAATTGTGTCTTACTTGGGATGAAGGTTATGTCAAGGCATTGTTTTGAATACACATTGGATTCTTTTTCAAATTTTCCATTCGAAATACTGAATCCCTGACTGTCAGGGGTAGAAGGAATTCACCTTAAAGAATAGCCTGACACTTACAAGAAACAGCCCCCATGGAGACATCCTGTCTGGGAGACATCCTGTAGCCAACTCTGTCCCTGAGACATCCTGTTGCCATCTGTCTTCCTGAAACATCCTGAGTTTATCTCACCTTGTGAAGACATCCAGAAACTTCGGATAAGAGAGCTTTCCCATCTCCAGCATATAAATGCCCCTGTGTGAAAAATAAAAGTTTGCAGCTTGATCAGAACTCCTGTCATGCTGTCATCTCTCGTGTCTCTTGTCCCTTCATTCCTCCGAATCTAGGTTCGCTTCCCCTGTTGATGTGTCTTTCCAGCAGGGACTACTGGCACCCACTGACTGGGGCTCGAGCCTTTGACTCATTGGGAACCCCATCCTCCTGGAAGACTTCATCAAGTGGAGCTTGGGATTGCCTCAGCAGACACCACCAAGAGACAGATCCAGGAGGAGAGTGGGGATGACGCACGGTGAGTGACCCACCATGGGACAAGCAGTTTCGCCACATGATTTGTTTTTGTCAGGCCTCAAGGAGTCCTTCAAGACATGGGGGTGTGTGTTAAGAAAAAGGACTTAAATTTTTTTTCTAATACATAGGAGAATTGTGTCCATGGTTTCACCTTGAAGTGACCATTGATGGTAAAAGATGGCTTAGAGTAAGAGACTGTTTAAAACATTATTATTAAACCTTTGGCCCAGAAAAAGTGCCAGTTCCCACATTTTCTTACTGGAACTTAATTAATAAAATTCTTAAAAGTTCACCCTTTGACAATGGTACCTTACAACTTGTCAGGATTGGAGAAGAGACTATGCAAAACACCTCTCGTCTCCCCAAGGCATGCCCATCAGTTAGTATAGACATTGACCCTTCTCAGTCTCCCCAGGACCCTGGGAACCTTCCTGGTCCCCCTCAAAATACCACCCTAATGAATAAGGCTCTAATGGTTACCAGACGCCTTTATCGAGTTTTAAATCCCAGAGACACATTGACCCCTGGGACGGAGGCTACCTTGGAGAAGGAAGCAGCAAGCTACCATTCAGAAGATGAGCCACCTCTCAGGACCCTACCACAGCCTATAGGACTTACACATCTACCTACCTCCTATATCCCTCCTGCCTTTTGTGCTCCAGCCCTTCAGGAGCAAAATGCCACCCAGATATTTTTTTCCCCACTTCCCTTGCCTAGCCTGGCTCCCTTGTGAGAGTCTCTCCAACATAGACGGGAACAGATCAAACTTTTAAAAGAATTAAGATCCCTTGACTCTGAGCTCTGTTCATTAGCCTTAGGCATGGAGTCAATGAAAGCTGGCCCACGGTGGTCTAATACAAAGGCTAAGCCACTCCATCAGCCTGTTCTCGCCTTCCCAGTCACCCGCAGTCAGATAGATATGCCTGCAAAGGCTGAGGTCAAAGACTTAGAGGAGGATCAAGAGGAGGAAGCGGGGGAAATGGATCAAGGAGATCAGGACTCAGAGGATGAAGAGTTCACCCCTAGGCAGGAAGGAACCCAGAGTGTCTACAAAAAATTAAGCCTGCGTTTTCTTGAAAAACATAAAAAGACTTGTGCTTACAATGGCCCCACTGTGCCCTACACGTTGACTTTATTAGAAAGCCACAGCACACAATGGCTTACTCCCAATGATTGGAAATTTTTAGACCGAGCTACCCTCAGTGCCGGAGATTTCCTGTTATGGAATGCAGATTTCAAGGAGCACTGTCAGGAAACTGCTCAAAAAAAAAAATTAACTAAGGCCTCCTATAAATCCTGAACTTATGTTAAGCTAGTGGGCTATGAGCCATTTGACACTAAAACTAAATAGGCACGTTTCCCTGCTGGACTTTTGGCGCAGATTCAGATGGCTGGCTTACATGCTTGGAGATGCCTCCCTCAAACGGGCTCGGCTACCACTTCTTTGGCAAAAATTTGACAAGGACCCAACGACCCTTATAGAAACATTGTTCCCCGGCTTAACCTAGCTGCAGATTGCTTGCTTGGACAAAGCGAAAGCGAAAGAACTTTTGTAAAACATCTTGCCGTTGAAAACGCCAACCCGGCATGTCAGGATGTTCTTCGACCACATAAGGAAAAAGGGAAACTTTCTGACTTTATTAGACTCTGTGTAGGGGTGGGTGCAGCCCATGCCATGGGTCTCGCCCTACGTGCCCCCTTTACCAAGGCCTTTCACAATCCTGGCTCATGTACTTGCTTTACTTGTAAACAACCTGGCCATTTTGCACGCAAGTGTCCGAAAGGCAAACAAAGCCTAGGAATATCGTCTCCTCAAACTGGGGCTAAATCGCCCCCAGCTACCCTTTGTTCTAGATGTGGTAAATGTCATCACTGGGCCAGTAAGTGTAGATCTAAGACAAATGGCCTCAGACAGTCTATTTCTTCCTGCTTCTCAGGAAACTTCCTGCGGGGCCAGCCCCTGGCCATGACCTCCCCCAGGACAAAACCAGGGGCAATAAGGTTTGATCCCTCCCAAACTCCAAACCTACCACAAAATTCTTCCCCACAATTGCCTCCCTCCAACTAGCCACCCCAGGCAGCGCAGGATTGGACCTCTGTGCTACCACCGATACAATATTAGACTCAATGCAAGGGCACCAGATAATACCCCCTAGAATTATGGGTCCCCCTTCATCTCATACGAGTGCCCTTATTCTTGGAAGAGCCTCTGCTACGTTAAATGGTGTTCAGGTCTTCCCTGGCATTAATGATAATGATTTCACTGGAGAAATAAAAATACTGGCAACAGCTATTAATGGAGTTCCGGCCATCCCAGCAGGAACAAGACTTGCACAATTAACATTCCTTCCCTTGGATTCAGGAGGCACTTCCACTGCCCAAACCTACAACGGGGGACAGCCTCCCTCGGCTCCTCTGATGTATATTGGGTTCAGCCCATTTCTCACAATAGACCCACCCTTACCTTACTTATTGAAGGAAAGGAATTCCAAGGAATTCTAGATACTGGAGCTGATGCCACAATTATTTCTCACAAATACTGGCCATCAGGTTGGCCCATCACCCCATCCTTGAATGACCTAAAAGGGTTAAGAGTCAAAAAATTTCCATGTCAGTTCTAGGGCTTTTAGCTGGACTGATAAAGAGGGTAATAAGGTGACTGTCACTCTTTTCATTGTTCCTGACCTCCCTGTTAACCTATGGGGCCGAGATATTTTGAGTCAAATGGAAGTTATTCTTGCCAGTCCCAATTCCATGGTGACTCATCAAATGCTTTGTATGAATTTTGTCCCTGGTACAGGCCTTGTGAGACTGAGACAAGGACTGGTGGGGACTATAAAACCCATAAAAAAAACAAATACATATGGACTTGGGTATTCTGATTTTTAGTGTCGGTTCCTGACCCTCCTGTACCACATGCAGATAAAATTATTTTGGAGACTCAGACTCTTGTGTGGGTGGATCAGTGGCCCTTTACCCCCCAGAAAAACTGGAGGCTGCCTCCATGTTAGTGCAGGAACAGCTGGCAGCCGGCCATGTAGAGCCCTCAACCTCACCATGGAATACTCCTATTGTTATCAAGAAAAAATCAGGCAAGTGGCGTCTTTTACAATATTTGTGTGCCATTAATAAAGTTATGTGCCTGATCGGAGCACTACTGCCTGGAATTTCCACACCAGTGGCTATTCCCAAAAACTATTGTAAAATGGTTATTGACTTAAAAGTTTGCTTTTTTACCATTCCTTTACATCCCGAGGATAGACCCTATTTTGCCTTTAGTCTCCCTTGCATTAATTTCCACGGCCCTATGCAGAGATTTCAATGGAAGGTTCTTCCCCAAGGTATGACCAACAGCTCTAGTCTTTGCTAAAAATAAGCTGTTCAAGCAGTAGACCCTGTGAGAGAGTGATGACCACAATTTTATGTTTTACATAATATGGATGATTCTTTAATTGCTGCACCTAATTACCATGACCTTAATAGTTGTTACTTGGACCTTTAGAAAACACTCACTACCTTGAGACTACAGATAGCTCCTGATAAGGTTTAAACACAGGACCCTTATTCCTATTTGGGCCTTAAACTTCAAGATAATCAGATCCAAATTCCTAAAATACAACTACGTGTGGACCATCTTCACACCCTTAATGATTCTCAAAAATTACTGGGAGATATTCAATGGCTAAGAACATATTTAAAATTACCCACTTGTGTACTTTTGCCCCTTAATGATATTTTGAGAGGTGATTCCTACCCCTCTTCCCCTCAAAAACTTACTCCCGAGGCATGACAGGCATTAAACCAAGTCACAGAAGCCATTGCCAAACAGTTTGTTACACAAATTTCTTATAACCTTCCTCTGGTTCTGGTTCTTTTACACGCTCCTCATATACCCTCAGAAAAATTTTGACAGGATATCCATATTTTAAAAATAAAGGCTTCCCCTTGCTTTGGGTCCATTTATCCACCACATCCTCCAAGTTTATTACCGTTTATCTTGCTCAGGTAGCTTCTATTATTATTAAAGGTCATTTGCTTTCTCGACAACATTTTGGCAAAGATCCTGATAATATTTTAATTCCATATACTAATCACCAAACCCAATTTTTACTACAGAGAGGGGATGAATGGGGTATTGCCCAATCAGGCCATTTGGGAACAATTGATAACCATGTCCCCAATGACACCCTTTTACATTTTGTCCAGATACATCCATTCATTTTTCCCAAAATTACTCAAAAGGCTCCCAGTCCTCAAGCCCTTACTGTCTTTACAGAGGGTTCCAGTAATGGCTGTGCGGTCTTTGTTGTAAATAACCAGCCTACCACCTTTGATACTGTCTATCATTAAGCACAGTTTGTGGAATTGTTTGCCATAACACAAGTTTTTATAACATTTTGTGATAATCCTGTTAATATTCATACAGACAGTGCCTACATTGCTCATTCTGTGCCCCTGCTGGAGATTTCACCCGCCATTAAAGCTTCTTCCAATGCGGCCTTTCTGTTTCACCAGCTTCAGCAGCTAATTCAGGCCAAACAACACCCATTTTTCTTAGGACACATCAGGGCACACTCTGATCTTTCCGGTCCTCTAACACAGGTAATGCTTAAGCTGATGCAGCAACTCCTACCATCTTTCCAATTTTTGGTGGCTCCATTCAAAAGGCCATGGAGATAAACAATCTTCACCAACTAAATTCCCAGAGCCTTTGATTACTTTGTAAAATTACCAGGCAACAGGCACGAGAAATAGTAAAAGAATGCCCTGCCTGTGCTCTCTTTCTCCCGATTCAACACTTGGGAGTTAACCCCTGAGGATTACTGCCAAATCAGGTTTGGCAAATGGATGTTACTCATTTTCCTGAATTTGGATAAACCAAATATATACATGTTTCTATCGATACCTTCAGCAGCTTTATTTTTGCATCACCACATTCTGGAGAGGCTACCAAAGATGTCCTTTCTCATCTTGTTTCAGCCTTTTCCATAATGGGTAAACGAATACATATTAAAACAGATAATTGTCCTCCATATACCAGTGCCAATTTTAAACAGTTTTGTGCTACCTTGCAATTTTGTCATACTACTGGAATTCAATACAAACCTCAGGGCCGAGGCATTGTGGAACGTTCCACCTTACCTTAAAGACTTGGCTATCCCGCCTTAAGGCTTCCGCCCTTGTATTTACCACTCACAGGCATTGCCTTAACCATGCATTATTTGCCCTTTTTTTTTCTTACCCTAGACAGTGAAGGCCTTTCGGCTGCAGACAGACACTGGCATCCCTTTTCCAATTCTGATCACCCACCTGTTATGTGGCGAAATCCCCTTACAAATAAATGGAAACGCCCAGATCCTGTCCTCATCTGGGAACGAGGCTCAGCTTGTGTTTTGGACCAAGAGCTAGCAGACCCAAGATGGTTACCAGAACACCTGGTTAAACAGGTTAATGACTTACCTCAAACCGGGGACGGAGGCCCTCCCCATGAGTACAAGTTTTCCTCTTTTTCGGATCCATCCAACAATCTGTGTGAGGATCCTGCTTAAGGAACTTATGCTAAACAGGTTTGTGCACGGAGGCCTTGGCCCTCCACCTTCCAACATCATGGAGTACCTTTTTGCCCCCCTGCCCCCGTGAATGCAAGGGAGGATCTTGGACTCAGGCTTCCACTAGTTGGACGCAGACTGCTGACTGCATGACTAAGGTGGCTTACCTCCGTGCCGAGGTTGACCATAAACTCAGAGGAGTTCATCAGCCTAAATGGGTATGTGTTAACAAGCCAAAGATTATTCCCCCTAGTACAAGTAAAGCTCTCCAAAATTGTTCTGCAACCCGTACGCATACCCAGGCGATGCATGTCTCTTGTTATGTGTCGGCCTCAATTTGTGTTAACAAGCAGGGAAAATGATTTTTTGAAGCCTCCCTAATTAAAACTCATGAAGCAGGGGGGACCACTGTTCATTATACCCCCGTTCTCTTTGACCGGGGAGGAGAAGGCAAATACACCAAGCTACAGTCAGCTGGGTGCCAAGGCACTGTCGGAAAACCTTCCGACTGGCCCATTAAGGCCCCTACAGGGGTCTCTGATGGTAGAGGACCCACTTATTCTGTCAAGCATCCTCAGATAATCAAACTTTTGAAACCCCAAATCCCTGAGCTCACATATTATCCCTTAATGTAGCCGAAATCCCAGTTCCCAGGTTTATATACCAATACATTAGAAATTTTGCAAACTACCTTCTCCTTCCTTAGTAATTCCAACCCCACCCTTGCTGGTAATTGCTGGCTCTGCATGACAACAGGGGCAAGCATTCCTATGGCAGTTCCAATTAATTCTACTATGGACAATGATAATACATGCCAACCCGGATTTCCCTTTAAAAAATAGCCTATAGGCACTTTTACATTATGTCTTTTAGGTGCGATGCAGAATAATACCTATGATATGGATTTTGGAATTACTTCCTTTGGAAATTGCTCAACAGTACAAAATTATTCCTCACCCATCCCATCTCTTTGTCCCCCCAATGGCACAGTTGTTATGTGTGGAGGAAATGTGGCCTTCCCCAGGCTTCCAGCGAATTGGACCAGTGACTGTGTTCTTGCCTTATTACTCCCTGATATAACTATTGTCCCAGGAGACGAACCTCTAGCCTAGACACCTTAGTCAAAAGACAGAGGCGGGTGATACAGGCCTTACCACTTATTGCCAGCCTTGGAATAACAGCTGCTGTGGGCACAGATACACTGGCTTTGGCACGGCTATACACCCTTACCATCGCATGTCTCAACAACTTAAAATGATGTACAAACTCTATCAGAAACCATTAAAGATTTATAGGACCAAATAGACTTCCTGGCAAAAGTGTGCCTTCAAAACAGACGAGGCTTAGATTTGCTGACTGCTAACCAGGGAGATATTTGATTGGCCTTAGGGGAACGATGCTGCTTTTATGCCAATAAATCAGTCACAGTATGCACTAAATTTAAGCAGCTTCAAGAAGATCTAGAAAAGAGATGAAGAGAACTATTTGAAAATCCCCTCTGGACTAAGCTTAATGGATTTCTACCCTACCTTCTTCCCCTATTAGGCCCTTTGTTGGGTTTACGTTTAATGGTGACCATAGGACCCTGCATTATAAACAGTGTGGTACAATTTATTAAAGAACACATTAATATTATGGCCTCTAAGCCCATACAGATCCACTATCATCATCTGGAGATGGAAGACCACGCTGTCAACTTTTAAAAGGATGTTCTACCCTTCTCACAGGCTTATTTCTTAAGTTTACATCCCCACAGATCTCTCTTTCTTACATAAAACTATAAGTAAAAGCTCTGACAAACCATCTTCTGCCCTTGCCATAAGGGTTCGTCTCCATGGGCCCTTCGGCTTGGGGGAAGACGCACCCATGGAGTGAGGACGTTAGGCCATAATATCGGAGGGTGCAAGAAGGACTGCAAAAGGATGGATCCACGGATCCCCAAACACAAGACCTCTGAGTGACACGCTCTGGTGCATGGCGGTTGGCATGCTTCCCCTTCAAGGCCATCTCCTCCAAAAACATGCCAAGGCCACCAAGAAATCTGCTAGTAAAGATGCTTGCTCGGATCAGGAGATATTCTAAGGCCTCCTAGACAAACAGAGCTTCTAACCCCCCCTAAAAACATGGCCGGTAAGGTAGGTCAAATATTTTATATAAGAAAGGGGGAGATGTCAGGGCCTAGAAGGAAGTTCTCCTTCAAAGAATAGCCTGACACTTACAAGAAACAGCCCCCTGGGAGACATCCTGCCTGGGAGATATCCCACAACCATCTATCTCCCTGAGACATCCTGTCGCCATCTGTCTTCCTGAAATATCCTGAGGTTATCTAACCCTGTGAAGACATCCAGCAACTGCCGATAAGAGAGTTTTCCCATCGGCAGCATATAAACACCCTGTGAGAACAATAAAAGTTTGCAGCTTGATCAGAACTCCTGTCTGGCTGTCATCTCTCCTGTCTCTTGTCCCTTCATTCCTCCCCAACTATGTTTAATGCCCACGTTGATATGTCCTGCCGGCCGGGACCCCTGGCACTAACCCATATCCTATTGACTATGACTACTAATACTAATATGATGGAGGAAAATAACCCAAATAGAATAGAAATACAAGCAGTTCAGAGGAGGCATGGTGTATAGTTGGAGTTGCCTTTTGCATGATATAGGGTAGGTGTTATAAATCTAGCTAATTTTTAATTGAAATAATTCTCCATGTGTTTTTAAAGTTAAAAAATATGTGAATACCTGGCTCCCTTTCTCTGTAGCCTATTCACCACATGTATTTTATATGCACATATAGAATCCTACATGGTATCACACGTATATTCTTGTGAGGTGGCTGACTTAGCAGATTCAAATTGTGAGAAGAGATCACTTCTCCTAAACGCTGTTGGAACTAAAAATTCAACGTATGGGGGAGCCTCCTAGTAGAAAAACATTATACATAAATCCATGTTAAGTAAAATAAATATTTTTGCATCAGTGGATGATATATATTTCATGAAGAATTTCGATTGGCATATATATTGCTACGTTTTATTGTCTGTGTTTGTGTTTTGTGTGTGTGTATATATATATATATATATATATATATATATATATATATATACTCTCCAAATTTTTCAAAATATAAAATATATGTGTCCTATATACACTACCTAAATTCATTCATGTTCATGTATGTGGATTCATAATCAACTTTTCACAAGATTATTCTCAGAAATATACATCCACCTGAAATACATATTTGTTTTCTAGTACTGAAAAGTAACTTCAGTGAATGGTGCATAAAATCCTAATATTTCTACAGTAGCTGACCCAGTTTAACATCAATGCAAATAGATTCCTATGGGACATGATGTGTATTTTGAAGTTCATTTTATTTAACACTGGTACATTACTATTTCTTCAGTTTATGCACACCATAGGATATATATTTCATCCACAGGTTCACAAATTAATAGGCATTTGTTTCACTTTCAATCATTTCCTGCTTCAGAACACATGTATTCCTCCAGGTTTCTTGACTGTTCTTCTCATGAGACTTCTTTCCAAACACATTATTTTCGATTTCCATAAAAATTTGAAGCAAAACTCCCACACTCTTCATGATAAACCATAACCCTAAAATTACCATTAGATGTATAACTGGTTGGAATGAATGATTGTATATCAATATAAGATTTTCTGTATATTTTCAGATAACAATTCAATCCATTATTTAAAGTTGGAACCAGTTATATAATTTATGTTGAGTGTCTATATGGAAGAAGCTGAAGGCCATTTTAGAGGGTTTTGGTTTTAATTGTGGTCATTTGTTGGTGGTTGGAAGAGATGACTGGGTCCACCTGGGCTTGAACACTGGTGTGATTCCCCATAAGACTGAGTTCTGGAACCGAACTCAGAGAAGTATTGCCATGAAGTCATGTTGGGATTTTAGGAGGCCACGTATGAGAGTTGCCCTAGGAAACTGAGTTCTAGGCCCAGGATGGCTTCCCACATTGCCATGGGAATCTCATCCAGGATATTACATGATTTTATTTTTAAAGAGTTGGCAGCCATAATTAAGAGACAAAACACACATGGATCTCACATTGAAGACCTCAATGGGCCTGGCTTCATGTGCCCTTTTGCCCCCTCTTTGGGAAGCCTTGCCTGTGAGAGTTCTCCAGAGGTTTCATTCAAATGAGCTTCCTCAAAATTTTATGGTTCCTGGATGAATGGGAAACTCACAGTGGCTCCAAATTCATCCTTGAAAAATGGCGAGATAAATACCATGAAATTTTGGACATTCCCTTGACCAGGTGGCACTGGAAAACATTTCCATGTCCTATTGCTGATCAGGAGTATACCAGACAGTGCCTTGATTGACTGGGTTTCATGAAAATGCTGTAGAACAGAGATGCCAGTAATTTGGAGCCTTCTGAGTAGTGAGCCTAGAGTAGTGGTTAGCAAGTGTGTGATAATACATCTGTGCTGTGGCCATGGAGATCTGCCATTGGCTTCCAAATGTCCTGTGACTGACATGGTGCAGCCAGCAGACAATTATATAAAAAGGCATCTTGGTATATGGAGACGTTTCTGGGCAATGTTCAGAATCAGGTTGCTATGGACAAGGGCGCAAGCTATGTGGGATAGAAGCCTGGTTGGTGCGTTCTCCAGCAGACACTGACCAACCACATGTGACAGAATGCCGTGCAGCACTGCGACCCATTTGAACTCCTTGTATTTTGTGAAGCCAATACCAAACTCCCATTGTAGCAGCAAGAAAGACCATTAAAAGTGGAGTATGACCAAAGGGCTTCACAGTCCACACGGGGAGAGGCTTAGCCCCAATGGCCATTGTTTACCTACAAAAAGAGAATTCATCACTGCTGCACCATGTTCATTGGAAAATAAGAACACATGTCCTTCAGGTCACATAGATGCATATCTAGCTTTGATGGTCTCACTACAAAGGAAGCTAAAGCTACTGACAACAACATATATTTCAAGTGCCCAGCCTCAGAGGCAGTTTCTCAAAATGTCTTTAGGCCAGGAAACCTCTATATTCATAGACACAGGGTACAACTTTTTGTACCCCCAATACTAATTTATACGTCTTCAAAATATTGCTCCCAGAAATGGTTACGAGAAATACTCATGTCACCTGATCTACATATACATTGTATCACAGTAATATTCTGAACACAAAATGCAAAGGTCACACTTATGATTGTACCAAAACCTAAATGGAAAGTGAACCTGCATTACTAAAATCATCCATGTCCACTTGCCTAATGCTCTCAAATGTCAATCCTATTGATGACTACATATTTCTTTTTTCCTAAGATTATATAATTAAAGTCAACCCTGTTGAATGTGTAATCCTATCACTAACTTTATGCTTTGCCTGATTTCATAATGTCTCTATTGATATCTGCTTTCCTACATGTTTTCTCCAGTTCATCATTGTGACTGACTCTTCACATGTGCTGACATTTACATTCACTCTCTATATGAAACCCTATTGCTAAAGGACTTTTTTTCCAAATCCAATATTCACTCTTCTTCCTAAACCAACCAACTATATTCCTAATCTTACTGACTATCCCGTTTTGAATGGATGTTCTTTTCTACATTCAATCATCCAAGTAAATGTCAGGTGAGCGTCGGAGGAAGAGACCACCCAGAATCTATCTCATGCAACAGCAAAGGGTTTATTGGGGGTCCAGCGTGCTGGTGCTCATACCTCACTTGAATAGAGCAGAGAGCGCTGAGAACAGCTTAAGCAGAGCTTATATACTTTCCTTGAAGAGGGCAGGGAGGGAATTTTATTAATGGATCAGGGCGAGTGGGCAGTTTGCGCGCAACCGGGTGAGGGAGTGCATTCTGTAGTTTGGCCATTGGGGACAGCACATTCTGGGAACAAGATTAGCAAACATTTCTCAAGATTTCAACAGTGTTTTGTTAAGCGTACAGAAAAACAGGAAGTGACAAGTGCCTATTTTATTAACCTTTCATTCCCCACTTCTTCTTCTGGCTACTTTTAGTCATAAAAGTGATCATTGGGGGGTGTCACATTTTATGTCTGCTAGTGGGGTATTAACATAAGTTTAACTTGTCTAATTTGAGATTGGAGAAAAGAAATTACATGGTTGAGCAAACAGAGTTTATAGTTAGCAATAATATGAGGAATACACAATTTGAAAGGGTTACCAGTCTTTTCCAGTTTCCAGCCAGAGTCTCAACAGGCCGCAGGCTTGAGATGAGAGGTATGGATCCAGGAAATGATTCTGTCTACCTTTACCGCTGTAGGTGTTATAAGTAGCACTTGGTATGGTCCTTTCAAGCGGGGTTCCAGGGATGACACCTGATGTCGTCTTACATAGAAGAAGTATCTTACTTGATGTTGATTTGGAGTCCTCTCGTCCCCAGGTTGTTAGGCAGTGGCCATCTGTTTTCACAGGTATCCTGAGTTCTTTCAAGAGCTTTAAGTCTGTCAAGCAAGGGGGTGTGAAAGGGATCGTTAGGTCTTAGAGTTGGAGTTAGGTCCCTTACTGGAGGAGGGGCACCATAGAAAATTTCATAGGGGGTGAGGTTACACAAAGAAACAGAGGGAGTATTTCTTGCATGAAACAGTTCATAAGGCAGTAGCATAGTTCAATATTTTATGCCGGTCACTAAGCTTAATTTCGTTATGGTCTCTTTAATGGTTCTATTCATTCATTCTGCCTGTCCTGAACTCGGGGGTCTATAAGCACAATGTAACTTTCAATAAATCCCCAAGGTCCTGGCTAACCCCTGACTTATGTGGGTTATGAACGCGGGTCCATTATCACACCCTATTACTTTAGGCAGGCCGTATCTTGGAAAAATATCTCCCAGGATCTTCTTCACCACAATTTGCACTGTTTCTTCTTTTTTCTTTTTTTCCTTTTCTTTTTTTTTTTTTTTTGGTGGGAAAGGCTTCAATCCATTTGAAAATGTATCTACAAAGACTAGGAGATATTTAAGTCCATAACTTGCTGGCTTTATTTCAGTAAAGTACACTTCCCAGAATTGTCCTTGTCTGGTTCCTCATAGGTGCTTTCCTGCAGGAAGCTTGGAAGGATAAGAATTAACCAATTGATTTACCTGACAGGCTTTTGTTAACCATTCAGTTATTTCCTTTAACTGTGAGTCGGTTAGTGGAAAACTCTGTTCTTGATCCTTCATGAATGAATGTAGTTTCTTTGAACTAAGGTGAGTGATTTGGTGTACATTATCTACTGACATAGTTAGAGCTGTGAATATAGGAGTTTTTACTGAAGGATTTAGAAATTCCACTTGGGGGCCTTCAGGGTTAAAAGTTATTTTGGCCTGGAGCTTGCTGAGCAGAACTCTGCCCATCAATGGGGCCGGGCATTCTGGAATTACTAGGAAGAAGTGATGGATTTTTCCTTTCCCCTGGTCCCAGGTCCTCTTAGTTGTCCAAGCCCGATATTTACTGCAATTAGCCCCTTGAATTAGAGACCTTTTATTTGATAGAGGGCAAAATGGGGCCTTAATGGCTGAGTATATTGCCCCTGTATCCACTTCAATGTTTACTGGGGTGCCCTCCACTTCAAAAGTTAACCTGAGCTCGGGGAGGGGATCTGATCCCCAACTTTCTTAGTCATCCTCCAGAGTCAGAATGGCTGGCTGGCGTGGCTGTCTCTTTCTAGGGCTCTCTTTGGCCCAGTGTCCTTTTTCTTTACAGTAGGCACATTGATCTGAGGCCAGGGGTGGCCTCTAGTTTGGGCCCAGGTATCCCTTCCTGTCTCCATGTTTCTTATTTCTGGCCTATTTGTTGTTGTGACCAGGACCTTAGTCAATTCCTTAGTCTGTCTTTTGTTTCTTTTATCCTCCCTTTGCTTCCTTATCTTCTTCAGTTTCTCTCGTATAGTATACGAGTATATATAGTATATGGCTTCGCTGACTAAATCTCTCATAGTCATATCTTGTAATCCATCTAAGTGTTTTAAATTTCTTTAAATATCCAGGGCAGCTTGCCCAATTAAGGCCATCATGACAGATGCCTTTTGAGCCTCTGCCTGAGTATCAAAAGGAGTATATCTCCTATATGCCTCCATAATTCTCCCTAGAAACATAGAGGAAGATACGTCAGGCCCTTGAATAAACTCTATTACCTTGGCCAAATTAGTTGGTCGCCTAGCAGCCACTAAGATACCCGCTATTAGAGCCCGGAGATAAGTGAACAGATGCTCCCTACCTTCAAAGGTATTGGGGTCCCTGTTTCGTCGATTCTAGGGAAAGCCGGGTTGAATATGTTGGGAAGTTGTGTCAGTCACCCACCTGGTCTGAGGATATTATTTTCTAGCTTCCAGGAGGATTCTCTTTTGTTCCTCTGTCATGAAGAGAGTCCCTAGGTGTTGTTGGCAGTTATTCCAAGTAGGCTGGTGTGAAAACATCTATGAATCAACCACACCTGAGAGACGAGTGGGGTCCTCGGTAAAAGGGGGATTGTTATTTTTCCAGTTATATAGGTCTGAAGAGGAGAAAGGCCAATACTGGTAGGCTTGAATTTTTTCCCCATGACCATCATCAATCATTGGCAGATAGGGACGGAGGGGGAGCATCACGGGAGTTCCAGGATTTTCAATCATTCATTGCCGGTGAGTTCCTTTAGCCGGGCCAGGTTCCTCCAGGGGAGGAGGGGCTGTGTGTGCCACGGGGGAGTTTTCTGGAGGGTGCTGGGCTGGCTTAGCTTCCTCCAATGGCGGAGAGGCTGAGTCAGAAGCAGGGGAATCACTTAGAGGGTGTTGGGGGTTGGGAGACCAGGGCAAGGGATAAGGAGAGGGATGAGAGTCCAGTAGAGTTAATCTTGTGACTTAGGCAGAAAAAGAGGGTGGAGGAGGAGGAGGAGCAGAGGGTTTGAGAGATCGTGGGGGAAAGATTAGGAGCAGGGGCAGGGGCAAAGAAAGGCTTCAACCATGGAGGAGATTTGCAGAGGTAATGCCGGGTTAAGATATATGGCTTTGGATCTGGATGGCTATGTGGCCCTTCCTGAAAGACAATATCTCTGACTTTTTAAATTACTGAGAAGTAGAAAAATTCTTCTAAGGGCCATCCGAATCCAAAGGTGGGCCATTCTGAGGCACAGAGAGTCTGCCAGGTCCAGCGGTTTACTGAAAAAGAAAGATTCTGAGCCCTTAAGCGGAATTTGGTCCAGTGATCAAGGGTCAGGGACAGAGGCATTGAAGTGCTCTTTCCCATAATGAAAAATGCACAAACAGTAAAAGCAACGACACATGACACAGATAAGACAAGACAATAAAGACAGGCAATGGACGTCCAACACTGAGACGAGGACTGAGTAGCCGGCAATACCTGATGGGCTGGCAATACCGAATCTGAAACAAAATATCACTGAGTTAAGGAGACTATTGTTCCTCGATTTTCAGAGTCCTCTGGGGTGTCCCTCAGGGTGGTTGCCTGTGGCTCTGTGACACATCTGTCAGCCACCGTGAGAGAGAGCTCACGCTCTTTATTGACAGCCATTTTGCCAAGACCTAACCTGAAACCTGACACCAGAAAGAGGCGCTTTACGAATCCCGAGAGGAGCCTGTTGTGGTCTCTCGTCCGCTGCTCCCAGAACTCGGTGGAACCTCCATATGTAAAGGTCGGACGAGTGTCAGGTGAAGAGACCTCCAAGAGACTGTCTCATGCAAAAGCAAAGGGTTTATTGGGGGTCCAGCATGCTGGGGCTCAGAGCTCACTTAAATATAGCAGAGAGTCCTGAGAACAGCTTAAACAGGGCTTATATACTTTCCTTAGGGAGGGCAGGGAGGGAAGTTAAGTATACAGAAAAACATGAAGAGACAACTACCTATTTTACTAACTTTTCACTAACGACTATAATTTGCCAGATTTCCTAATGTCTCTATTGATATCTATTTTCCTACATACTTTTCCCAGTTCATCTTTGTGACTGACTCTTCACATGTGCTGACATTTACATTTACTCTATACCCGAAAAGCTATAGCTAAAGAACTTTTGGTGCAAATTCTATACTCACTATCCTTTCTAAACTACCAACTATCTTCTTAATCTTACCGACTATCACTTTTTGACTGGATGTTATCTTTGACAATCAATCATCCAAGGCACAAGGTCCAATGCAATTGTATATCGATGTACCTGAGACATCTGTGCAGAAAATATATCAAAGCTAAGTATCACAATCAAGGTCCTAATACACTTCTGGGTTTTAAATCTTACCTAGATTTCTGTTTTCATACTTATATTTTACCTATATATTCTTGTAATTATCGCAGGTTATCAATACCATTTTTCATCCAGCTGAATGATTCCTAACCCAAATCAAACCTGTTATTAACCCTAACCATTCACTGTTGCCTCAATCTAACTTTACAGAAGAGCAGGGACAGAGATGGTCTTACAATACAAAAATGTAGGATTCATTCCAACTACTGAGAAACTCAAAGGTCCATGCAAAAATGATCCCTGCAGAAGTTGTAGGCAGCTATGTAGGAACTGAGAGAGCAAAAGTCATCTTCCATTGTAAAAAACCTGGTCAGGATGAAGGAATGTGTCTGAATCAGCCTCTGTCTTCTTAATTTAGAGAAGAAGGACCAAACCAGGCCTGTGTTGAGAGCTGTTCTCGGGTGCCTATGGTTGATATACCATTCTAAGTTGTGAAAGTGTCACAGGAAGTAGGGGCAGCCTCAATTTCATGGAACCCTTTGAAACAACTGTTAGGACAACGTGGTTGCCAAGGCAGTGACCTTATTCAATTCCTGAAGGAAGTGACCTCACCTAACATCCTTAGTGACAGAACTCTCTGAACTTGGGATCCAGGAAGCCAGTCACCCAAATCCACTCCCAGTCCCACTCCCAGGGGTCTCAATTTCTTGGATTTACCAAGGACAGATTTAGTCTTTCTTGGTACATACTGATGTGAGGATGGCCAAATGCCAGAAAGCTCTGAAAAGTCGCCTTTACTGAGAAAGCAGGTATTGGATCACCGCTGGCTCCTCAGTACTTCACAATGTTGACCAAAGAGACCAGATCTGAGACAGGACAGGCCATTTTGGGGGAAGAAAATATGGCCCACAATCAGAGAAACTCTGGATAGTCACAGACCTACTTTGGGGAAGGAGGTGCCTTTGTGGGTGTGGGTGTGAGTTTGTGGATTTGTCTCATGTTCTCAGAATAGGTAGGAAAGTCGGTATGTTTGGTTTGGTGTAGACTGTTTCGAGTAAGTCGTTTGACAAGGCGAGTGTTTCTATGTCTGTGTATCCCACGGTGTCCATGGTTGTAGACATTAGAAAAGAGAATGCATCAATTGATATGTCCTGTCTAGTTGAAAGCTTCCCAGCATTCATCCTGCCCAATTTATGAATGGATTTCAGCTTGCCTTATCAATGGGCAACACTTGCTATCTTTCAAAGTTTCTGCTTTCTTCCTGAATTCTGGCCACTCTCCAGAATAGGCTCATGGTTTTGTGTCCAATATATGTACCACTTCCAAGCCCTGTGACATCGTCATGTACTGGATAGCTGAAGGGAATGGCGAGCATCTCAGAAAACTCTGATACCAGTGTGATCAGGATAGTCTCAGTGGAGAAAACCTTTCGGCCTTTTAATTATCAATTGTTCTGCTGCCCTCAATGTCTGAAAGGTCTTTGCATCAGGCCACCTTTTTTTGATGCCTGAAAAAAACTGTTTTCACATGGAAATGAATGGGCATCACCTGAAGCTTTTTGCTTAATTCCTTTGGAAAGGATGTGTCTGAATCAGTCTTTTGGCCCTGTGTGAGGCTTAGGCTTAGATTCTCAGCACCTGATGGATCTAAAGAAAGATTCCATGTGTGCATCCAAAACCAAAATAGCCAAAAGAGCAGTCATTCTGTATGAAGTCTCTCCCCTTCCTTTGTGAGGTTCCAGACCTACATCAAGTTAGAATAGGAATGCTTTGGGTCAAATAATTTCTTCAAAGCCCTGCAGAGGCTAGCCCATAGGTGCTTGGGTTTCCTCATGTCTCCAATTCAGACAAAGAATCTAAACCCCACAGTAGTCCTCAAATTGGAGAAGCAGAGAAGTATTAACAGCAGGCCTATGTGATCACACCAGGTTCACAGGAAGGGTGTCCAAGCCACCCTGATTTTAGGCAAATTAGGGGCAAGGGAGATTATTTTGGAGACTGTCTTGGTCTGCGCCCCTCATCGAAACATCCAACCAGAGGTTATGAAGAGTGTTTATATGAAATATCATGAGGACCATGTGGGAGTGTGTTGGTTTTAATTGTGGTCATTTGTGTGGTGGTTGGAAGAGATGACTGGGTCCACCTTGACATGATCTCTGGTGTGATTCCCCTAAGAGACTGAGTTCTGGAACTGACCTCAGAGAAGTATTGCCATGAATTGTGTTGGGATGTTAAGAGACTACGCATGAGAGTCGCCCTTGGAAACTGAGATGTATGCCCAGGTTGTATTTCCACAAAGCACTGGGAATCACAGCCAAGATATCACATGATTTTATTCTGAAAGACTTGGCAGCCATAGTTGAGAGTCAAAACACACATGGACCTTACATTGTAGACATCAATGGGCCTGGATTCACGTGACCATTTAGCCACTCTTTGGGAAGTCTTGCCTGTGAGAATTCTCCATTGTCTTTTATTGACATGAGCTTCCTCAAAATTTATTGGTTCTGGATTGATTTGAAACGCACAGTGCATCCAACTTCATCTTTCAAAAATGGCTAGATAAATACCAAGAAATTTTTGAAATTCCCATTACCAGGTGGCACTGGAGAACCTTTGGATGTCCTGTTGCTGATCATGAGTATACCAGAGAGTGCCTTGATTGACTGGGTTTCATGAAAATGGTGTAGAACAGAGATGCTAATAAATTGGAGGCTGCTGAGTACTGGGCCTAGAGCAGTAGTGGGCAGGTGTGTGATAAAACATTTGTGGTGGGGCCATGTGGATCTGCCATTAGCTTCCAAGTGTCTTGTGACTGAAATGGTGGAGCAAGCAGTCCCTTCTATGTAAAGCCATCTTGTAATATTGAGAAGTCTCAGGGCAAGTTTCAGAATCAAGTTGCTATGGTCAATGGGGCAAGCTATGTGGGATAGAAGCATGGTTCGTGCATTGTCCTAGAGAAACTGACCCACCACAAGTGACAGAACTCCCTCCAGCACTGTGTCCCAGTTGACCTCTTTGTATTTTGTGAAGCAAATACCAAACTCCCAGTGAAGCCGCAAGAAACACCATGAAAATTTTAGGATCACAAAATGGCTTCACAGTCTACACGGGGAGACACTTATAACCAGTGGCCACAGTTTAGCTACAAATAGCAAATTCAACACTGCTGCTCATGTTCAGTGGAAAATAAGAAACAATGTCCTCCAGATCACATAGATGCAGACCCACCTTTATTGGTCTCACTAGAAACGAAGCTAAAGCACTTGACAACAACATATGTTTCAAGTGCCCAACCTCAGAGGCAGTTCCAAAAGAAGTCTTTAGGCCAGAAGAGCTCCAGTGTGTGGAGTGTTTACCCTGTCCCTTACTTTTGGAAATTCCTTAGCATATTCCATTCCAGATATGTATTCACAGATTTTCTAATTCTTCTCCTCTAATTTTGTCTTACTTGGGGAGTAGGTAATGTCAAGCCATTGTTCTGGATGACAGTGGGAACAATTTTTTGTAGCACATATTTGCATACACATTGGATTCATTTTACAATTTTCCAGTCAAAATAATGAATCCCTCACACTAACCCCTACGCTACTAAACTCTGACTACTAATCATAATATGATGGAGAATAATAACCCAAACAGAATTGAAATACAAGCAGTTCAGAGGAGGCATCGTGTATAGTTGGACTTGCCTTTTGCATTATATAGGGTAGGAGTTATGAATCTAGTCAATTATTTGGTTGAAAGAATTCTCCATGTTTTTTTAAAGTTAACAAATATGTGAATTCCTGTCTCCCTTTCTCTGTAGCCTGTTTAGCACATGTAATTTTATATGCACATATAGAATCATACCTGGTATCACACGTATATTTTTGGTGAGGTGGTTGACTTGGCATATAGAAATAGTGAGAAGATATCACTCCTTCTAAAAGCTGTTGGAACTGAGAAGATATCACTCCTTCTAAAAGCTGTTGGAACTGAGAATTCAACCTATGGGTGATCCTCCTATTTGAATAGCATTATACATAAATCCATGTTCAGTAAAATGAATATTTTTGAATCTGTGGATGATATGTATTTCATGATGAATTTCAATTGTCATATATAATGCTACTTTTTAATGTCTCTCTGTGTGTGTCTGTGTATATATATATATATATATATATATATATATATATATATATATATCCTCCAGATTTTTCAAAATATGAAATATATGTGTCTTATTATGCACTCCCAAATTTCATTCATATTCATGTATGTGGATTTATAATCTACTTTTCAAAAGATTATTCTCAGAAATATTCATCCACCTGAAATACATTTTGGTTTACTAGTACTGAAAACTATCTTCAGTAAATGGTGCATAGAAATCCTAATATTTTGACATTGCAAGATGGCCATGAATAGAGTGCATCACACCCTTTGTACTGCGCCACTTCATATGTGAATAAGGAGTTAGAATGACGAAAAAGTATCTTGTTAGGATCTTACAAAAAAATGGGTGTGCCTGGAACCTAGAAGAATGATTTCCACCACCAAGGTCCGGTAATTGAGTCTCAAACAAGAGCCAACTATGGGACCAAAGATCTGGGGTGACTGATCCGTGCGGCCCGTGCCATGGCTACAGACGGCGGGCCTCCACCGAGAAGCGACCAGCATGCAGGGAGAAACGTTGCTGCAAATTCTGTGGAATCCGACTGGCTCACCCGCCACTGAGCCCGGGGCTGAGCTCGGGATTTCAGATGGGGAAGAAAGCGCTACAGTTCTATCCCCCACAACCGAAACTCCATCGAGGAAACCAACGGCCACCATCTTGGAGAGCTGAAGTATCCACCGCCACTCTCCGACAGATTGCAACAACAAAACAGGTGTGTTTTACTCAGCTTATCTCCCATACAGCAGGTAATTTGCAAAAATTCTCTCTTAGGCTTTCCGGGGGAGGGATTACCAGAGAAAGCCTTCACAAAGACGGGGGGAAAACTAGTGGCACCTGACCTTCAACTTCCCCTCCCATCACCGGTGAAAACGAAACTTGTCTAGCCAGCGCAATGGGTGGGGCAAGCTGAAAAATTCAAAACAATAGAGTGCCAGGGTTCCCAATAGACACCCTCCACACCCAAGGAACGGCAGGCAAAGAGTACAGTTTGATCTGCCAAGAGGCATCACTCAGGGGAAATCTGGTGTAGCAGGGGAAATCAGGACTCGCAGAGGAAACCAGGGGACTAGAGGACAGACCCGCTTGACTAGGCGGCTGGAGAACGCCTGCCCACCAGCAACCAATCACCCGCTGGCTGCCTGCGCAATTGGGCAGCTAGAGATCACCCGTCCGCCGGTGACAGCCCATTCACTGATTGCACGACTGGATGGCTGGAGACGGCCTGCCCGCCAGCGACCGGGAGGTGAAACCAACCAGAGACAGTCCAGTCCCACCCCCCCATTCAAACACCCCGGAAAGGAGCCTGGGGCCCGCCATAGCAGACAGGTGACATCACTGGAGCTCAGCTGTCGGAATTCCTTCCAAGCGGAATCCACTTTTGCAGGCATAGTCTACAAACACAAAAGAGAGACAACAGAGATATACAAAACCAAAAAAAAATCTATTGAAGAGAGCAGAAACACAGCAATCAATAGAGCTGAAAAGTAATGTGAACATCATGAAAAAACAAGGGAAAAAAATTCTACAGGAAGACCGAGAAGCATCAGAAATAGGGATAGGGAAAAAACTCAAGGCATACCTAACTCAGATGGAAAGGAATATTAGAGAAGACATGAGGCAGCAAGTCCAAGCAATAAAAGTATATTTTGAAAATCAAATAAACAAACAAATTCAAATGGCAAAGAACGAGCTTTACCAGGAGATAGAGATCTTAAAAAGAAATATCAAACAGTAATCCTAGAAATGCAGAAAACTCTAAACCAAATTAAAAACTCAAACGAAGAATATTACAAATAGACTAGATCAATTAGAAGTTAGAACATCAGATAATGAAGACAAAGTTTATCAACTTGAAAAGAATAGAGTAAACACAGAAAAGATGCTTAAATCCCATGAGCAATCTATTCAAGAGATATGGGATGTCATCAAAAAAACAAATGTGAGTGTCATCTGGATAGAAGAAGGCATAGAGATTCAAACCAAAGGAATGGACAACATATTAAATGAAATATTTCTGGAAAATTTCCCAGAGATGAAAGATGGAATGAATTGCCAAATCCTGGAAGCCTACAGGACCCCAAGCATTCAAAACCATAATAGACCAACTCCAAGACAAATAATTATGAAGATAGCCAGAACAAGGACATACAGAACAAAGAGAGAATATTAAAAGCTACGAGAGAAAGTAGGCAGATTACATTCAGGGGTAAACCAATAAAGTTAACTACTGATTTTTTATCACAAACTTTGAAAGCAAGAAGATCCTGGAAAAAAGTATTTGAAACGCTCAAAAATAATGGATTCCAACCAAGAATACTGTATCCAGCAAAATTAAGCTTCAGATTTGACAATGAAATTTAAGTCTTTCACGATAAACAAAAGCTAAAAGAATTCACAGCCAGAACACCAGCAGTGCAAAGCATTTTGAGCAAAATACTACAAGAAGAGGATTTGAAAAGTAATGCCTGAAACTAGCAGAGGGAGGTATCTCAGTAAAGGGAGAGGAAAATAACCAAAAAGTAAAAACTAACCAAAATAAATAAATAAATAAATAAATAAATAAATAAATAAACATGACTGGAAGTACAAATCATATTTCAATTGTAACCTTAAATGTTAATGGCCTAAACTCACCAATCAAGAGACATAAGCTAGTAACCTTGATCAAAAAAGAAAAAAATCCAACAATATGCTGCCTTCAGGAGACTCATATGATAGGTAAAGACATACAGAGGCTGAAATTAAAAGTTTGGGAAAAATCATACCACTCACATGACCCTCGGAAGCAAGCAGGAGTGGCCATACTCATATCGAATAAAATCAACTTCAACCCTACGTTAATCAAAAGGGATAAAGAAGGACACTATATACTGTTAAAAGGAACCTTGCACCAACAATGCATAACCATTATCAATTTGTATGCACCAAACAATTGAGCTGCAACACTCATAAAACAAACTCGCCTCAAGTTCAAGAGTCAAATAAACTACAACACAATAATTATGGGTGACTTCAACACACCGCTCTAGCCATTAGACAGATCCTCTAGACAAAAACTGAATAAAGAAACTATAGAATTCAACAGCAAAATCAGTAACCTAGACTTCACCGACATATATAGAATATATCAACCATCAAAAAGTGGATACACGTTCTTCTCAGTAGCACATGGATCCTACTCAAAGGTAGACCATATATTATGCCATAGGGCAATTATTAGTAAATATAAAGTCATGGAGATAATACCATGCACCATATCTGATCATAATGGAATGAATCTGTAAATCAATGATAAAAGAAGGAAGGAAAAATCCTACATCACATGGAAAATGAACAACATGCTACTGAATGATAAAACGTATACAGAAGACATAAAGGAGGAGATAAAAAAAAATTCATAGAGACAAATGACAATACAGACACAACACACTGGAATCTATGGGACAAAATGAAAGCAGTTTTAAGAGGGAAATTCATTTCTTGGAGTTCTTTCCTCAAAAAGAAAAAAAGAAAAAAACAGCAAATAAATGAACTCACACTACACCTCAAAAACCTAGAAATGGAAGAGCAAAACAACATCAAATGTAGTAGAAGACAAGAAATAATTAAAATTAGAGCAGAAATCAAGGAAATTGAAACAAAAAAAAAAACATTGAAAATATTGATAAAAATAAAGTTGGTTCTTTGAAAAAATAAATAAGATTTATAGACCCTTAGCCATGCTAAGGAAGAGAAGAAAAGAGAGAACTCAAATTACTAACATACGGGATGAAAAAGGCAATATCACAACAGACACTACAGAAATAAGAAGATAATTAGAAAGTATATGGAAAACCTATGTTCCAATAAAATAGATGATAGTGAAGATATCAATAAACTTCTTAAGTCATGCGATCTGCCCAGATTGAGTCAGGAAGACAGACACAATTTAAACAGAACAATAACAAAGGAAGAAATTGAAGAAGCCATCAAAATACTACCAACAAAAAAAAGCCATGGACCGGATGGGTATAGAGCAGAGATCTACATAACCTTCAAAAAGGAATTAATACCAATACTTTTCAAGCTATTTCAAAAAATAGAAAAAGAAGAAACTCTTCCAAATTCATTCTATGAGGCCAATATCACCCTGATCTCAAAACCAGACAAAGACACTTCAAAGAAAGAAAGCTACAGACCAATATCTCTAATAAACTTGGATGCAAAAATTCTCAATAAAATCTTGGTGAATCGAATACAAAAGCATATCAAAAAAATTATGCACCATGATCATGTAGGATTCATCCCTGGGATTCAAGGCTGGTTCATTATACGGAAATCAATAAATGCTATTCACCACATCAATAGACTTAAAGACAACAACCATATGATCATCTCGATAGATTCAGAAAAAACATTCGACAAAGTTCAACATCCCTTTATGTTGAAAACACTAGAAAAACTAGGGATAACAGGAACTTACCTCAAGATTGCAAAAGCTATATATGATAAACCTCAGGCTGGCATCATCCTAAATTGAGAAAAGCTGAAGGCATTCCCTCTAAAATCTGGAACAAGAGGGATGCCCTCTATCACCACTTCTATTTAATTTAGTTCTTGAAATACTAGGCATAGCAATTAGACAGACAAAAGAAATTAAAGGCATAAAACTAGGAAAAGTAGAACTTAAATTATCGCTATTTGCGGATGACATGATAATATATTTAACAGACCCAAAAGGGTCTACAGAGGAACTGCTAGAGTTAATAAATGAATTCAGCAAAGTGGCAGGATATACAATCAACTCGCATAAATCAAAGGCATTGCTGTATATCAGCAGCAAAACTTCTGAAATGGAAATGAGGAAAACCACTCCATTCAAAATATCCTCAAAGAAAATAAGATAATTGGAAAAACAATTAAATAGTTGGGAAACAACCTAACAAAAGAGGTGAAAGATTTATAAATGAAAACTACAGAACCCTAAAGAGATAGAAGAGATCTTAGAATATGAAAAATATACCCAATTCATAGATAGGCAGAAATAACATCATCAAAATGGCGATATTACCCAAATTCTCTACAGGTTTAAATTGATGCCAATCAAAATCCCAACGACATTTCTTGTAGAAATGATAAAGCAATCATGAAATTCATATGGAAAAACAAAAGACCCATAATAGCAACAGCAATTCTAAGCAGGAAGTTTGAATCTGGAGGTATAGCGATACCAGTGTTCAAACTGTACTACAAAGCAATAGTAACAAAAACAGCATGGTACTGGTACCAAAACAGGCTGGTGGACCAATGGAACAGAATAGAGGACACAGAAACCAATCCACAAAATTACAACTTTCTTATATTTGATAAAAGGGGCTAAAAACCTGCAATATAGGTAGGATAGCATCTTCAACAAATGGTGCTAGAAAAATTGGAAATCGATATGCAACAAAATGACACTGAATCCCTTTCTCTCGCCAAGCAAGGAAGTTAACTCAAAGTGGATCAAGGAGCTAGATATCAAATCAGAGACACTGCATCTGATAGACGAAAAAGTTGGCTACGATCTACATACTGTGGGGTCCGGCTCCAAATTCCTTAATAGGACACCCATAGCCCAAGAGTTAATAACAAGAATAAATTAATGGGACTTACTTAAACTAAAAAGTTTTTTTTTTTCTCAGCAAGAAAAACAATAAGAGAGGTAAATAGAGAACCTACATCCTGGGAACAAATTTTTACCCCTCACACTTCAGATAAAGCCCTAATATCCAAAATATACAAAGAACTCAAAAAATTAAAAAATAAGATAACAAATAACCCAATCAACAAATGAGCCAAGGACCTGAACAGACACTTCACAGAGGAGGACATACAATCAATCAACAAGTACATGAAAAAATGCTCACAATCTCTAGCAGTCAGAGAAATGCAAATCAAAACCACCCTAGGATACCATCTCACTCCAGTAAGATCGGCAGCCATTAGGAAGTCAAACAACAGTAAGTGTTGGCGAGGATGTGGGGAAAAGGGGACACTTGTACACTGCTGGTGGGACTGTAAATTGGTGCAGCCAATTTGGAAAACAGTATGGAGATTCCTGGGAAAGCTGGGAATGGATCCACCATTTGACAAAGATATCACCCTTCTTGGACTATTCTCTGAGCATCTTAAAACAGCGTACTATTGGGATACTGCCACATCAATGATCATAGCGGCACAATTCACAATAGCTAGACTGTGGAACCAACTTAGATGCCCTTCAATAGATGAATGGATAAAAAAATGTGGAATCTACACACAATGGAGTATTACGCAGCACTAAAAAATTACAAAATCATAGAATTTGCAGGGAAATGTATGGCATTAGAGCAGAATATGCTAAGCGAAGCTAGCCAATCCTTAAAAAACAAATGCCAAATGTCTTCTTTGATATAAAGAGAGCAGCTAAGAACAGAAAGGGAGGAAGAGCATGAGGAAAAGATTAACATTATACAAAATGAGTGAGGGGAGAGAAAGGGAGAGAGAACAGAAAGCATATGGAAATGGTAGGAAACCCTCAATGATACACAAAATTACACATAATAGGTTGTGAGGGGAAATGGGAGGGAAATAATGGAGAGAATTAAACAACAGCACATGAGGTAGAGAGGGAAGATGGGAGAGGAGGGGAGGGGGGATAGTAGGGGATAGGAAATGTAGAAGAATACAACAGTCACTAATATGCCATTATGTAAAAATGTGAATGTGTAACCAATGTATTTCTGCAATTCTTATTTGGGGAAAAAAATGGGAGTTCATAATCCAATTGAGAAAAATGTATCAAAGATGATATATAATGAACTTTGTAATGTTTTGAACAACCAATAAAAATAAATAAATAAATAAAGGTTTAAAATTCAGTGGGAAGAAATCAGCTAAAAAAGTGTTGAGATGCATTCATTTTTCTTAGCAGAAACTTTGTTTTGTGTAGTTGTAACTATCACAAATTTATATTACCAGAAATTTGGCTTTTGAAAATGCACATAAATTGAGATTAAAGGATAATTCACCTACCTTCATGAAAAATTCATAGCATTTCCTATATTTTTCATATTTCATTTTTTTAGTTAATATTTTGTCATGGACCAGGTCTAGCCTTAGGCTATTCTTCCAGAATACTACCTCATCTGACAAGTTCGTACAATGTGTTGGATTTTTCTTTTCTTCTTTTATTTAATTGTTTCTAGCTAATAATGTGTATTTCTCCTTATCTTTATTTGGACATACATACCCAACTATATCTTTGCATTTTATGTTTTACTGGGGAAGAGACTCATCAAAAGCTTTTTGTTATATGTATTAACAATCAAACATTCAGAGCATGCAATTATTCTTAATTTTGCATGAAAATATCTTTGCACAATTTTTCTTATAAAGATTTAGAATTATTAATAATGTCCCTGCTGTAATAAGTAACTACTTACAAGAAGAATTAAACAATTGACTTTATATCAATTATGAATATGAAAAGTACTAAAATAAATATTTGGCACTAATACACAATTGATAGAAATTGAAATCACGAGAAAGCCATTTAAAATGTCAGTGCATATGGTCCTTAAATAATAGGTTTTTTAAAAAATTTTTCTCTAATTCATAAGATATATTATGCCATATTATCGCTTAATGTGATATAAAACCTTAAATTATCAGTATAGATAAATAAGAAAGAAACCTGTTTACTTAAATATGTTTAATTGATTTTCACTGTAAGATGTTAATTCTGGAAGACTCGAGAATTAAGAAAGATATGGTCTATATTATATCTAACAGGCTAATCAAAGTACTTTTAAATATAAATGTATATATACATATATAATATATGTAATGCATATGCATGAATATAGATACATATATATATAATAAATGTATAGTGATGTATCTATCAGGTGATTATAATTTTAACGTTTTCTCAAGAAAAAAGAATGACTATAAAAAACAGTCTTAAATTTAAATTTCATAGCAAGATACTGTTTGTAATGACATGAGAGAAAAATTGATATGGATGGAAAAAGAAAAAGGAAGAGAGAGAAGGGGGAAAATGAGGAAGAAAGTGAGTAAAGAAGAGGGAGAGGCATATTCGATGTTAAGAAAAAAGTGGAGGGGCTGGGTTTATGGCTCAGTGGTAACATGATTGTCTAGCATGTGTGAGGCACTGGGTTCTATTCTCAGCACCACATAAAAATAAACAAAATGAAGGTCCATCAACAACTGAAAAACAAAAAATAAAAAAGTAGAAATATTACCAAAATTCCAAGCTTTGTTGAATGTTAAATAAAAAACAATATGTTACATAGCCTTATGTAATTTCTAGACTCCCCAAAATAGTCATTAAATGTTAGATCATTAGTGCTATAACTAAAAATCCATTTTTCCTTCCTCTACATTCTGTGGCATGCTAGTACTAAAATAAATTGTATTATAACACCAAAAAAAAAAAAGCCAAATCATAATATTTCTACAGTAACTGACCCGAGTTTAACATCAATGCAAGTAGATTCCTATGGGACATGATGTGCATTTTGACGTTCATTTTTATTCAACACTGGAACATTACTATTTCTTCAGTTTATGCACATCATAGGATACATATTTCATCCACAATTTAGCAAATTTATACTCATTTGTTTAACTTCAAATCACTTCCTGCTTCAGTACCCATGTATTCCTCCATGTTTCTTGACTGCTCTTTTCATGAGACTTCTTTACAAACACATTATTTTCGATTTCCATTATCATATTTGAAGCAAAACACCCGTCATGATAAACCATAACCCTAATATTACCATTAAATGTATAAGTGGTTGGAAAGAATGATTGTATATCAATATAAGATTTCTTACTTAGTTACAGATATCAATTCAATCCATTATTTAAAGTGGAACCAGTTATATTATTTATTCACAGTATGGTCTATTCATGTATTATCTCTATATTCATAGACACAGGGTACACCTCTTTGTACTCCCAATACTAATTTATACGTCTTCAAAATATTGCTCCCAGAAATGGTGGAACAAATACATGTAACCTGATCTACATATACATTTTATCACAGTAATATTCTGAACAGCAAAAAGCAAAGTTCACACTTATGATTGTACCATACCTAAATGGAAAGTGAACATGGATTACTAAAAATATCCATGTCCAGGTTGCCTAATGATCTCAAATGAAAATCCTATTGGTGACTACATATTTGTTTCTTCCAAAGATTATATATTCAAACTCAACCCTGTTGAATATGTCTAAAGCTGTCACTCACTTTACACTTTGAATGATTTTGTAATGTGTCTATTGATATCTGCTTTCCTACATATTTTCCCCAGTTCATCATTGTGACTGAATCTTCACATGTGCTATCACTAACATTCACTCTCTAACCGAAACCCTATTGCTAAAAAAACTTTGGTCCAAATCCTATATTCACTCTTCTTCCTAAACCTACCTACTGTCTTCCTAATCCTACCGACTATCCCTTTTTGACTGGATGTTCTCTTCTACATTCAATCATCCAAGGTACAAGGTCCTATGCCATTGTATATCGATTTATCTGAGACATCTGTGCAGAACGTAATTCAATGCTAAGTATCCCAATCAAGGACCCAATGACCTTCTGGTCTTCAATTCTTACTTAGATTTCTCTTTTCGTTCATATATTTCACCTCTATATTCTTATAAATATCGCAGGTTCCCAATACCATTGTTCATCGAGCAGAATGGTTCCTAACCAAAATTGAAAATGTTAATAACACTAACCATACACTCTTCCCTCAATCTAACTTTACAGAAAAGCAGTGACAGTGTTGGTCTTACAATTCAGGAATGTATGGGATCTTCCACCTGATGAGAACCTCAAAGGTATGTGCAGAAATGATCCCTGGAGAAGATGTAGGCAGCTATGAAGGACCTGAGAGAGCAAAAGTCATCTTCCATGGAAAACAACCTGGTAGGATGAAGTTTGGTGTCTGAATCAGCCTCTGTCTTCTTAATGTAGAGAAGACGGACCAAACCAGGCCTTATGGAGAGCTGTTCCTGAGAGCCTATGGATTATATCTCATTCTAACTTATGAAAGGGTCACAGGAAGTAGGGGCAGCCTCCATCTAAAGGGACCATAAGAAGCAACTGTTAAAACAAAGTGGTTGCCAAGGCAGTGACCTCATTCAGTTCCTGAAGGAAGTGACCTCACCTCACTTCCTTGGTGTTGGAACTCTCTGAACTTGGGATCCAGGAAGCCAGGCACCCAGAGGCAGTCCCAGTCCCAGTCCCAGTTGTCTCACTTGTTTGGATTTACCAAGGACAGGGTCAGTCTTTCTTGGTACCTACTGATTTGACGATGTCCAAATGCCAGAAGAGCTCTGAAGAGGGGTCTTTCCTGAGAAAGAAGGTAGTGGCTCACCCTGGTTCCTGTCAACTTCACAGAGTTGGCCAAGGAGACCAGATCTGAGAGAAGACAGGCCATTTTGGAGGAACATAGTATGGCCCAGCAGTCAGAGAACACTCCGAATAGTCACAGACCTACTTGGGGGAAGGAGGTGCCTTTGTGGGTGTGGTTGTGGGTTTGTGGTTTGGTCTCATGTTCTGAGAATAAGTTTTTTCAGATATCAGCTCCGGAGCCCAGGAATTAGTTCTCATTGGGGCTAAGGTTCCCCACCAGCGAGATTTGAAATTGGCGCTGGCTGCATTGTTAACAAGGGCGGGGACTTTTCACGCCACTGCAGAAAAGAAGAAGGTAGGAAGAAGAAGTCCTTAGGCGCCATGTTGGGGTTTTTCTCTGGGGTATGGCTGCCATTTATACTTTTCCTAACATTCCTCCCTTTTTGTTTTTTTAGAAATTGGGGTGTTGTTTGTCATTTCTGGCTGATTCCTGCTGTGTAGGGGTGCTGTGGGGCCTAGAAAGGGAAGTGAAAGAATGCTCGGGGGGCAGGTCTTGGGATATCATGGCAGCCAGAAATAAAACCCAGTGGTATAGATAGCTACTTCAGCAGGGGTAAAGTCTATGAAAGTTTCCTGATGCCACAAGTTGTCGATGGCATGAAACCAGTCCTGGATGGAGGAGATTGTTGGTATCAGCCACTGGTCCTGTAACAGAGACTCAAGGAAATACTGGAAGCGTTGCCTGGACATGGCGTCACCAGCACCTGAAGAAGATCAGAGCGAATAAAAACAGAATGAAGATAAAAATTAAAGCAAAGGTCAATTTTTGGCAGAAGTTCCATGTTGGGGGACTGACATAGAAGAGGCCAAGGTCCATGAGGAAGCTTAGAATGTCATAAAGACTCATGAATCCAGGATGGCAGATTAGGAGGTTCTCCAAGCTCGTTGCCTCCCGCTGTCTGATGTATGTTGCATTCCATCGTGCCTGGTAGTGAGCTTCATCACTGAGTGAACTGTTCTCTTGGAGATGTTAGGGGTTCATCGGTCATCAGAGGCTGGTAGTGCCTAAGCAAAAGCTGGTTGAAATTTTGATTAAAAATTTTTTGCAGTTGGGTTTGAAGGAACTTCATTATGCATGGCAAGAGAGCACAAAAAGGGAGCATCCCAATAAGGGGCCCCAAGATAGGTAGTAAGTACATGGCAAGATAGGATTGGAAGAACCCTGTTATGGGATTGGAGGAGCTAGGTTTGAGCAATTTGGTCGATAATTCCTGCAATTTAACAACATTTTTTTCTATCAGCCCAGATTCATTAACATAATAGCAACATTCCTCTCTGAGGAATAGGCATGTACCCCCTTTTTCTGCAGTGAGAAGATCAATTGCCCTTTGGTTCTGTAAAGCCACGTGTGCCAATGAAGTAACCTGGCGCTGCAAGGAGCCCAGAGACTCAGCAGTGGTATCGAGTGCTTCCTGCAGTTTTTGTTGCAGGTCATTGGATGCCCATAGAACATGACCTATAGCTCCACCAGAGAGTCCGAGACCCGCCACTGAGGTTGTTAAAGTGAGGCCTACAAGAACCGGCAGAAAGACTGCCCTACGGGTTCGGGAAGGTAGGGCCAACTGTCGGAATTCGGTGGGAGTATACAAAGACAGCTGAGGAACTACAGTAACCAAGAAACAGGTGCCAGAGACATTGATCGTTGAGGTACTTAAAGACCCATTACACCAGAGGAAATTTCCAGGTTGCATAAACGCAGGGCTCGATTGGGTGCTTGAGCTCAAGGAACAAATTGGTAAAGGATTCATTATTGGCAGGTGGAAACAGATGAAAGCAAATAAAGCATTGGTGGAATAACTTTCCCACAGTGGGATACGTGTCACATGTAGGGGTTGTTCTTTCTTAGAGAAATTGTAGGTTTTTGCTGAAATATTTCCTGCTGCTAATGGGACCGCTGCTAGAAGTGGACGACTAATTGAAGCACAGAGAAAGCACTGAGAAGGAGGCACAGAAAGAGGGGTGGATTTTAATAATTGAAGAGTTTGGTGTAACAAATTGAGCCATGTGTCAGGGGGACCTGAGGGGGTTGAAGGGTCTGAATCCTTTTTGGATGAGCTATGGATAAGATCTCGAAGTTTTGATTCTGACTCCTTAATGTGTTCGACTACCTGGATGGTTGCCTTAGGTGGCATAATCAGGGTGCTGCCAACAGTCATCCACATTGTGGGTCTGGCTGAGGTTGTCCGAGCATAGACAGCAAACTCAACATAGCCCCAACGTTTGGCCTTGGGGTCAGGTATATCTAAACTATACCATCCATTGTTATCAGATGAAGAGCCTTTATGCCACTTTAGGTAACTAGATGTCCACCCTTTTGGGTAACCAAGTGAGTGGTAAGAATAGCTACCATGTTCATCATGGAAACTGCATGACCAATAGGGGCACCCATTATATATCTCAGGCCACCAATGACAATAGTCTTTTGTTTGATCAAAAAGGAAGCAAATAAAAGGCCAGTTCCAGCTACCAGGGACGAAGGTCCTTGAAGGTGACAATTTTAGGGAAATAGAGGTGCAATTGTGGATGAAGCAAGTAGTTGCATCCACTGCACGGACCTTCTGCATGCCATGTTCTGAGTACCGTTCCTGAAGAGTGAATAAATACATGGTAGGAGAGGTGGGTAAAGACCAGTCCCGATAGAGTACAGAAAATAAGCAGAGCACAAAAAAACAAGCAGTTACAGAAGATTAGGGTGTTGGGAGAGCTCATTGTGACTTTTTTAAGAGGAATTGGGCTGCATGGAACACCGTGTGAGCTGCAACTTAAATGGGTGAGATGAGTGTGGAGAGCAGGAGTTAAGGGGAGGTTCAGGAGGTGATTCTTGGAGTTCCTCTGGGTGGTCCTGTCGTCAGCAGGTGGGACCTCCTGGTGATATGGCTTCAACCTAGAAATGTGAATCCAGGGAGTGAGACGGTTGTCTGGTAAGGAGAGTTTGGCGGCAGTGGGGGTATAGAGAATGACAGGATAGGGGCATTTCCATTTTGGGGCAAGAGTCCCTTTCTCCTCTGGGGTATTATAATAGACTAGACTCCCAGGTGTTATGGGAGGAGTGTTTGGAGAGGACACTGGGTCCGGATGAAGCCAGTCCTGATATTTCCAGATTTCCGAGCAGAGATGATATAAAAGAGGCAAAGACAAATCTCGGGTGAGAGATCCTTGTGAAATGACCAACCCAGGGGGTATAAGAGGTCTTCCATACATTATCTCAAAGGGAGACAGTAAAGATGGTTTTTAGGGAGAGCTCTGATTCGAAGCAAATCCAAGGGAAGGAGTTTGACCCAGTCTAAGTTTAATTCCATTGTCAATTTGGTAAGGACTTCCTTTAGAGTACGATTTACCCTTTCCACTTTCCCTGAAGCTTGGGGGTAATATGGACAGTGGGAATGCCACTTGAAGGAGAGGGCTTGAGAGACCTTTTGTGTGATCCTAGAAATAAACTCAGGGCCATTGTCATATTGTAGAGAAGTGGGCATACCAAACCTGGGGATGATGTCTGTCAGTAAGATTAAAGCTACAGTGGAAGCCGTTTTATTGGAAGTGGGAAATGCCTCAATTCAACCAGAGAAAGTGTCCACAAAGACAAGGAGGTATTTAGTGCGCCATACTGTGAGCATGTTGGTGAAGTCTACCTGCCAGTCAGCAGTGGGAATGTGTCCCCGGGCTTGGTGGGAAGGGAAAGGTTTGGGCCTTAAAGGAGTATAAGTGTTGGTCCACTGACAGATCTGACAATTAGAGGCTATATTCTGTAGCATGGCTTTGTCAGAGAGGGTGAGCGAGAAGAAGCTCTGTAAAAAGAGGGTCAAAGACTGAGAATTGGAAAGGAATAGATTATGAAGGAACTTGAAGAGATCCTTGTTCTTACTGGAAGAAGTAGGGGCTTCAGATGAGCTGTCTAAAGTGGCCATTATATGTCCCCCAGGGGGTCCATCATTGGAAGTGGTAGCAGCCATTTGTGCCACCTGGTCAGCTTTGGCATTGCCCTCAGTGATAAGAGAGAAGTCCTTCTGATTAGACCTACAATGGATAACTCCCACCTGGGTGGGTAAGTGGGAGGCCTCTATCAGATTTGTTATAAGAGCCGAATTAGTGATCACATTACCTTTGGTGGTAAGTAGGCCTCGCTCCTTTTATATTGCAGGATGGGATAAGATATGGAAGACATATTTTGAATCAGTATAAAAGGTGAGGGATTTGCCTTGTGCTAGAAGGCTGGCACGAGTGGCTACTATAAGTTCAGACTGCTGGTTGGTATTTCCTGAAGGCAGAGCTTTGGCCTCTATAATTTCAGTGGCTGATACTACAGCGTATCCAAAGTAATGAGTGCCGTTCTGCCTAAAGGAACTGCCATCAGTAAACCAGATAAGGTCAGGCTTGGCTAGTAGTCACTCAGAAATGGAAGAATGACAGGGGAGGAAATCATCTAAGGTTTCCAACCAATTATGAGTTGGTGTGTTAGACGTGGGAGTCATTGGGAGCAGTGAGGCAGGGTTCTGTGCAGAGCAGGGAAGGAAAGTAATATTAGGGTTTTCCAGAAAGGAAGTGAGGAGCGACAGAAATCTGGATGGAGGAAGGGTTTGAAAGCCCTTATAAGCTAAAAGATCCTTCAAGTGATGTGGGGAGTGTATAGTTAAAGGGGCCCCAAAAGTAAGCTTAGAGGCTTCTTTGTGTAAAATGTGTCCAGCAGCCAGAGCTCTTAAGCAAGGGGCCCACTCACGGATGGTAGGGTCAAGTTGCTTGGACAAATATGCCACAGGTGCAAATGTAGGCCCATAGTTTTGACCTAAGACCCCAAGTTCTTGCCTCCCATTTTCAGGGACATATACATGAAATGGTCTTGAAAGATCAGGAAGGTGAAGGGCAGGTGCCTTTAAGACAAGTTGCTGAAGCCTGCGCAAGTTGTAGTTTGGGGAGGAGGCAAGAGATTCACTAGGGGGTCCCTTTGCTAGGTCATACAGGATTTGTAAAGAAGAGAATAATTTGGGATCCAGGCCCTAAAATAACCTGCTAGTCCTAGGAATGATAGTATTTTGGCTTTTGTATGGGGCACTGGAAGATAAGAGAGGAGTTGCCTCCTATCCAGTGTTATTTCCTTTTTTCTGGGTGTAAGGCAAAAACCAAGATAGGTGACAGAAGACTGGGAAACCTGGGCCTTGTGGGGAGACTCCCTATTTCCCTTGTCTGCTAGGAAATTAAGAAGCTGAGCAGTGTGGGATTGAGAGTGTTCCCAGAGGGACTACATAGAAGAAGGTTATCGACATATTGAAGGAGAGTAGAGTCAGGACAGGTCGGGTGAAAGGATGTGAGGTCCTGGGCAAGAACTTGGCCAAAGAGATGGGGGCTATCCCTGAATCCCTGTGGGAGGACAGTCCAGGTAAGCTGATGAGAATGGCGGGTGTGAGAGTCAGTGCAAGTAAAAGCAAAGATATCCTGAGATTCTGAGAACAAGGGAATAGAAAAGAACGCATGTTTTAAATTTAGGACCAAGAAGTGGGTAATAGTGGCAGGGATCTGAGAGAAAAGGGTGTATGGGTTGGACACTAGCGGGTGGATGGGGACCACAGAGGAGTTGACAAGGGGAAGGTCTAGAACCAGCCTGTAGGACACGTTAGGTTTCTTTACTGCCAGAATGGGGGTGTTGAAAGGAGAGTGTGTAGGCCTAAGATACCCCTTTCATGATTAATCCTGGATGATGGCTTCTAATCCGAGGAAGGCTGTGGTTGTGAGTGGATATCATGGTTGACTAATATATCTTGAAGGGTCCCGTAAGACAATATGAATAGGACTGCATTTAGCCATAAAGGGTGTAGTTGTGTCCCAAAACTCAGGGTTAACTGGTTTAGATAGTCGTGGGAGAGTGCATGAAGGAGGTGTATCTGCCCCTAGGAACATCATGAGGAAATGAGAGGTAGGAGAGGTGTGGGGTGATATGTGAATGGTGACTTTTAATAGTGAGAGTATGTCCCTTTCCAGAAGCGGAATGGGGCAATGGCTCATAACGAGAAAGGAGTGAGTGAAGGACAAAAGGGATTTTGAGGGAAAATACGTTTACCTCCTACCACGACAATAGGAGTTTTTGAGGGTGTGGTAGGACCCCAATACTCCCTCAAGACTGAAAAAGTGGCACCAATATCCAAGAGAAAGGTAATGAAGCATCCATCCACCAGGAAGGTGACCCTAGGCTCTTGATTCTTGATGGTAATAGTCTGGAGGGAAGGCCCAGGGCTCCATCAATCCTCCTCTGCCAAGCCCAGGAGAGGCTGGGGTTGCCGGGTGGCTGACCAACCTCCCTTCCGGGTTGTTGGGCAGTCTGCCCCCCAGTGTCTCCTTTGATGGCATGTTGGGCAGGGGTTTTACGGTGTTCTCGGCGATGGACAATCCTTACCACATTTGAAGAAAGCTCCAGGGGGTGTCACATTGGGACGGCTTGGTGATGGCCTTCTCTGAATGACCTGGGCCAACATTTGGAATTTGGCATTTTCAGCTCTCTGCCTACGGCAATCACTTTCATCCTCTCTACCATGAAAAACCTTTAAAGCGACAGCGAGGATTTTGGTCTGAGGAGTAGCAGGGCCCTGTTCAAGCTTTTTAAGCTTGGCTTTAATGTAAGAGTATTTTTGGGCCAGAACATATGTCATTAAGACACGACGGCCATCAGGGGTTTCTGGGTCGAGTTATGTGCACTGTTGAAGGGCCTTGGTTAGTCTATCCAGGAATTCTGAAGGTGTTTCCTCCTTCCTTTGAATGACCTCCTGCACCTTTTTAAAGTTAACAGCCTTGCAGGTGGCCTTTTTCAGGCCCGCCAAGAGGCAGGATGTAAAAAGGTCATGAGTCTGTAAGCCTTCAGGGGTGTTGTAATCCCATAGGGGATCCTGCTCTGGGACAGCATGAGGGCCCGTGGGGTGGTTAGGATTGGTCCTATGATTTTCATCAGCATGGGCTTGGGCTAGCTCCCAGACCCATTGCCTTTCCTCGGGGAGATGTGTATTGGCCAAGAGCATGTATATGTCATGAAGAGTGAGGCTATATGCTTGCAGGACCCATTGAAACTCCCGTATGTAAGTGGTGGGTTTAGTGGTGATTGAGCCTAACTTCCTCTCTAGCTGAGTAATGTCTGACCTGGAGAAGAGCACGTGGACTCTGATGACACCCTCGGGACCAGCTACCTCACGAAGGGGTGCGATTGTCTTAGGGGTGGGAAGGAGTCCTTTAGACCTGGTAACAGGAGGACTGAAAGAGGCAGGCAGCGGACAGGAAAGAGAGGAAGGGGAAGGGAGTGTCTCTTTGGAAGAGGAGGAGGTAGAGCAGGCAGAAGAGGACGGAGGGGAGGGGGATAAAATGGAAGGCTGAGGATCCATGGAATCAGGCAGAGGATGAGGAGGGTATAGCAGAAGAGAAGGGGCAGATGGGGCTGGGGATAAGGTGGGGGTTCATCTGCTGGGTCGAATGAGGAAGAATCTGTGAAGTCAGAAGTAGAAGTAGGGGAAGAGAGGGGATTGCAAGCAAGGAGGACCTGAGCGGGAGGGCAGGAGGAGCAGAGACAAGGTGCTGTGTGGGAAGGCTAAAACCTTCAATGCAGGGAATCTTCCTCCACTTTTTCAGACGCTGCCAGTAGTTAAAAAGGTCCCGGGGGAGGTTTGGATCTAAGGATCCTTCTTGGACTGATCCCCTCATGGAAACCTCAAGCCACAGGTTATGATGAGTGTCTATATGGAAGAAGATGAGGGCCTTGTGGGAGTGCTTTGGTTTTAATTGTGGTCATTTGTGTGGTGGTTGGAAGTGATGACTGCGTCTACCTGGGCTTGAACTCTGGTGTGATTCCCCTTAGAGTCTGAGTTCTGGAACTGATCTCAGAGAAATATTGCCATGAACTGTGTTCAGATTTTAGGAGGCCACGCATGGGATTCGCCCTTGGAAACTGAGATCAAGGACAGAGTGGCTTTCCACAGAGCCTTGGAATCTCAGCTAGGATATCATATGATTTTATTCTGAAAGATTTGGCAGCCATAGTTGAGAGTCAGAACACCCATGGACGTCACATTGAAGACCTCAATGGGCCTGGCTTCATGTGACCTTTTGAAGACTCTATGGGAAGACTTGCCTGTGAGAGTTCTCCAGAGCTTTCATTGAAATGAGCTTCCTCACCATTTAATGGTTCCTGAATGAACTGAAACCCACAGTGTCTCCAACTTCATCCATGAAAAAAAGCTAGATAAATACAATGAAATTTTTGAAATTCCAATAATCAGGTGGCACTGGAGAACCTTTGGATGTCTTGTTGCTGATCATGAGTGTACCAGAGAATGCCAAGATTGACCGGGTTTCATGAAAATGGTGTAGAACAAAGATGCCAGTAAGTTGGAGCCTGCTGAGTAGTGGGCCTATTGCAGTGGTGGGCAGGTGTGTGATAATGTATCTGTGGTGTGGCCATGAGGATTTGCCATTGCCTTCCAAATGGCTTGTGACTGACATTGTGCATCCAGCAGACCCTTCTATGTAAAGGCATCTTCTTACATGGAGAGGTTCCAGGGCAAAGTTCAGAGTCAGATTTCTATGGACAAGGGGGCAAGCTCTGTGAGATATAACCTGGTTGTTGCATTCTCCTGCAGACCCTGACACACCACAAGTGACTGAACTCCTTCCAAAACTGGGTCCCAGTTGAACTCATTGTATTTCATGCAGCAAATACCAACCTCCAGTGCAGCAGCAAGAAACACCACGAAAAGTGGAGGATGAACAAATGGCTTCACAGTCCACACGGGAAGACACTTAGCACCCAGTGGCCACAGTTTACCTAAAAAGAGAAAATTCAGCACTGCTGCCTTATGTTCATTAGAATACAAGAAACCATGTCCTCCAGGTCACATAGATTCAAACCCAGCTTTGATGGTCTCACTAGAAAGGAAGCTAAAGCTCCTTACAACAACATATGTTTCAAGTGCCCAACCTCAGAGGAAGTTCCTCGAGAAGTCTTTAGGCCGGCAGAGCTCCATGTTTTTGGAGTGTTAACTGTTAGACCAGGACACAAGAAAAGACCACTGACTCTAATTAAAATCAAATTAAATTAATCTTATTATTTCCACCTTTCATGCTGCCTCCCCTCCCAAAACAGCCAGAACAAGACAGCAACCCCAGCTTTCCTACAGCCCAGCTTTATAGCCCAGAAAGTTACACAAAAGGGGTGTTACAGATAACAGAACTCTGACAAGCATCACACTAATGGTAGTTTAGATTTTTTTTGCTGTCCCTACATCAGAATTCAGAGGACCATTAGAGCCTCAGAGAGGGATGTTGTCTGGCCAGAGAAGGCAAATATTTATGATGTGTAACTAAAGTTTCAGAGAGGGCTGCTATCTGGTCAGAGAGCTGGGCATGCGTGAGTTCAAGGCACGGGCAGGCATTTCAAGCAGGTTCAGAACTTGCAGTAATTTATGGTAAAGCCAAAATTATCTTTTCATGGCTTTGTGGCAAGATGGCTCCCAATTTTAATAAAAGATCAGGTTGGGTCTGACATTTCCCCCTTTTCTCTGTGTCCCTTTCAAATCTTTAATAGATTAGGTGAAGAGCACTGAGGAAATTTTAATCCCTCAGGTAAGATTCTCCAAATTTTTAGAACTCACCCAAAACCGATCTCCCTGATTTTACCTGACTTAATTAATTACTTATATTGATAGTCTATTTATCTTTCTCTTCATTGTTGTAAGAAGAGTGGCGTCAATCATTATTTCTTCTTCTGACCTGAGACAGGGTGAAGTGAGTGGGCGTGAGGGACATGAGTTGCCTTTTATAAGTCAGTTGGGGGACATGAGTTGCCTTTTAGAAGTCAGTTTGGATTGAAGTCTGGTTGGGGAAGAACAGGTTGTAAAGTCATCTATGGATGGGTTCTTCTATGAGAGAAACAAAAACCATGAGTACTGAATAAATGTTGCAGCAGCTGGAACATGTCACTGTATGGAAGTTCCCTCACCAGTCTTTAATATCCCCAGTTATCAGGACTATCAAATTAATATTTAACTTTTAGTGTTACAGTTGTCCCTCCCCGTAAGATACAGTTTAACAATTTAATGTCATCTGATCTTGTAAAATCCTTTTTTTTTGTATGACCTCTATGTCTAATAGAGAAACCTTTAATTCTGTTACTCAGGGCTGGATAATCGTACTAGCAAACACCAAGCCTACCTGTGTAGGTTAGGAATATCTGCAGGCCTTAAATTAGAAATTTCTGCCTGTGGCAGCTCTTCTTGATAGTCTCTTTTTATAAGTAACAGGCATTCCTGTCTGAGAATCCTTCTTTGTAGCCTCCAGTCTTACTTATTTTGGGAGGCTAAAATAAAGTGCATACCTTAAAATATTATTATTATTATTATTATTATTATTATTTTATTATATTATTATTATTTAAAATGCCCAGGAATGGCTGTATTTTGGTCTTTACTGTCTTTCCAAAGTGTTTAAGATGAAGCAGTCAAACGGACTTTTGTTTCTATCTATTGTTAACAGTCAGCTGAGCTTTATGGGAGTCAATTCTGGAAAAACGAGAGCAGATTTTCAATTCTGCTAGTGCCATTTGCGCTAGGTGGGTCCAGGTCTTGCTTGACCATTTGGCTTCCCTCAGAAGCATCAGGGATATCTCCTTTCTCTGATGACTCTCGTAGCAAATGCACTGATTGGCTTTCTGTTCTCCAGTGGTCTCATTAATCTCCCTGATCAGGAGGTTATGTGGCTCAGAGTTGAAAAGCTCTTTAGAGAAGTCCCCTGTTCCCTGGATTCAGATTGACTCAGAGGGTAAGAGCCAAAATATTGGTTTTCTTGGCCCTTTTCATTTAACTTTAATTTTAAATCCTAATCTTAAACATCCAGCAAATAAATTTTAACAGCCTTATATTAAGAGTACTGGACTTTAATGTCTATAACTTTATAATTATCTTTTAATTAATTGGGATCTGTATTATTCTGTCTGTATTGTAGGTGATGACTTATTATCTTGAATAAACCCATGTTGTGTTCTTAAAGCAACTAACAGGGAATCTTTAGATCACTTATAAGAAAATTTCAAAATAAAATTAACAAAAGTAAAAATACTTAGTTCGTGTAATAGCTACCCTAAATTTTTTGGCTGAGTATTACTTTATATCCCCTCTTTTAGATCCTAGGAATCTTGACATTTTTTTAGGTTTTTAACATAACTTTAAAGAAATATTATCTGACCTACTGGTTTCGTAGTCATTCTCACATATAGTAAGATGGGACACACAGCCTTATCTCAGGTAAGGCAGGGCTCTTTATAAATCTTAAGTATTTTAGTTCTAAAGCTGATCTTTATTTTTAAATATCATTTGACAAAGTTTACATAAATTGCGGTCTCATGAACATTAGCTAACACCATATGATATCACATTTAAAACATGAATTAAAGAAAGCCTGAAAGTTTTCAACTTTTACATAGATTAGGCTCTCATTAACTTAAAAATACATTTAAATTGTTCCACAATGTAAAAAGTAACATGAAACTTTACATATCTTATTGATAACAGGTAAATAAATCTCCAATATATTTTTTTTTTACCATACAACTTCAGAACACCAGCTTGATATAATGCTCTTTTAAAGTTTCTACCTTACAGACTTGCATACCTGTAAGATATGAAAACATTAAGAGCATCACAATTACATTGATGTTTCTACATTAACCAAGTTTACCTTTTAAAGAAATGGCAGTACAGTGCTCTAAAATAACAGTTCTGAGTTAATAAGTTGTTTAATTTTTATGGTTCCTTGCTCTAGAAAAAATAAAACTTAATAAACACAATGTTATGGGTAAACTTATGTTTCAAAAAATTTTTGTCTCATTAACACATGACTGATTTTTAAAATCTTATATAGAGTTTAGTAAAAACTCATACAGACCTTAGTAAATGAATCAGATATCTAACAAAAGTACTCACGAATGAGTAATCCCATATCAAATTTACTTTACTTATTTATCAAAATATTAGAGAAATGTATTGAACAGTGTAAACCATTTTTATGTTGAAGAAAATGTCCTAGAACCAAGGCACATTAGACGTTTTGTAGATATTAATATTTTATTAGATTTTTGAACACCTAGAAAAATTTGTAAGCTTAAATTTAAAAACATTTATTTTTATCTGTTTATCCAATTTAAATTTTAACATTTAAACCACGTGAACTAAAGATCTTTGGATCCACTTTTCAAAATTTGTTTTTATGAGCGCTTTTTTTATGAGCGCTCCTTATATATGTTAATTTGTGTATCATATATATGATATACGAACATATGTATATATAGACAGACAACACATAACAAAATTGTACACACATAATAATAGTAAAGGCCTTGTAGTTTTTCGCAGGTTAAATTTTTATTGCAATGTTTCAAAAAGTCCACAGTTGGTCAAAGATAGAACTGATCAGAAAAACATTAACCTAGGTCTGCATGCTCAGAATCATGAGCTCAAAAAGAAAATACAGAATCTAAGGAAAAAAATAAGAGTCCTTGAAAAAACGACTGGCCAGTAATTAGTAAATACCATACAATTTACTTTTTTTTTCCGTTAGGCATCAAATCAGTCTCCTACTAAGCTTGCAGGCTTCTTTCATTTGCATTTCAACATAAGTCATGGCTGAGGCCTGGAAGGAGCAGGAAAAAACTACTATTCTGAGCAGACACCTCAGGCCTAAGGCATTTTAACCATAATTTTCAGGTTCGGGTGTTGAAAATTATGATACAAGTTTAAGATACAATTCACAAAATTTTATGTCTTTACATCTTATTTTGTCAACAGATACCATACTATGGTTTACTATCCTTGTCCAAATTAATGCACTGGTACACACAGTGACATTTTCCCTGGCTACCGAAATCAAAATTGGTTAAAAAAAAAAAAAGACTGAATGATTCGGAAGTTACTTGCCAATTGGAAGTAGAGTTCTTCAGTTTTCCATCCTAAGTATTTGAGTTCTCTGCCATGAATTACCTGAAATCTTAAACTGAACAATTACCTAAACCCGACTTTTAACTGCAAGATTGTGCAATGCTTCAAAAACCCATTCAGATACCAGTTTGTTATGATAAAACATCATCATTTAGACACACATTCAGCTAAGATCATTCCCAAGAAAAATTTTATAATATCAACACATTATTGCACATGTCTTAAAGGACCAGAAACAAAGACACAAGACAGACAGAAAGGAGGTAGAGACTATGGTTGCCAGACAGAATCCTTTAAACCAGAGCAGATAAGAGAAAAATCTACTACACTAGTGGCACCATAAAAATCTACTACACCAGTGGCACCATGGGGGGGACCAGATGTTTTAACAGAGGGGCAACCTGAAATGTAAAATAAAGTGTCTATATGGTGACTTTAATGAATTTAGTGTCCCCTTTTTCTTTTTCTCTTTTTTAACAAGACAGAGGTGGCGTAATTCTTACAGTGCACGGAAGGAAGGAGGGTATTCCCTGAATCAACAGGGCTTTGGCAGCTGCTGGGGGTCCCTCAGTCCCTCCTTTTACTTACAGGATTAGCTCCTCTGGTTCAGTTCCACCCCAAGCAAGCTACATCTCCTAACATTTCAGTAGACAGCTCTCAAAAAGTTCTGGGGCGGAGGGCGGATACCAAATTTGTAACTTAAAGTTCGGTTCCTGACCTAGAAGCCAATTTATACCAATTAAATAATGAGGAATGGGTTCTGAGAAAAAGAAAAGGGGAGGTTAATTGCTTTGCTAACAAAGGAGAAACACAGGGGACTCTGCCAAATTTTGTGACTCTCTTGATCTGGAGGGACAAGGGGTTTTAAAGGAGTTTCACTTGTTAACCTGGGAGATACTCAGTTCTTAGGTCCCCAGCAGGCATTGCCCTCTGCAATGGGTGTGCTCCAGGCAGCCAGCTAGGGGCTTCTATCATCCTGCTTAACAAAGGGGGGTAAAGTTCATCGCAGTTCCTTAAAACACAGTTCAAACGGGTGTCAGGCTTACTCTCTTTATTACCCATTTTCACGTCCAATATCCTTAAGTTTTTACCACTGAAATCATACAACAAAATGAACAAAAGCAAACAAACAAACAAAAACAATAGAACGCAGAACAAAACACACACACACACACAAAGAAAAACAGAAACCCGGCGCCTAAACAGAAAAACAGTGGTACAGTGCAAGATCTTGCTAAAGCTCCAGGGTACGAGCGCGTGCGTGCCCGTGGGCACCTCTCTACACTTCCAGAGGAATTTCCTACAGAACAGAACAGAGGACAGAATGATTCTTGTTACTGTCCTGGACAGGAGTATATGTGAGTCTCCCCAGGCCACATCTCTGTCATCAGAAGAGATCTCCCTTAACCGGATATCAGATGTTATAAAGGCGCCACTTACCTATGGAGGCCTCCTCCATCAGGTGCTTGCTAATAGTTTTAGTGCGGAGGTTCACTGCAATGCTCCCGGGACTAAAGGCTCTCTTCCTAATATAGAGAAGATGGACCAAACCAGGCCTGAGTGGAGAGCTGTTCCTTGGTGCCTATGGTTTATATACCATTCTAATTTGTGAAAGTGCCACAGAAAGTAGGGTCAGCCTCCTTCTCATGGTACGCTTGGAAGCAACTGTTTGGACAAAGTGGTTGCCAAGGCAGTGACCTCATTCAGTTCCTGAAGGATGCGACCTCACCTCACTTCCTTGGTAATGGAACTCTCTGAACTTGGGATCCAGGAAGCCAGGCACAGAGAGCCAATCCCCATCCCAGTCCCAGTGGTCTCACTTGCTTCGATTTAGCAAGGACAGAGTCATTCTTTCTTGGTACCTACTGATGTGAGGATGGCCAAATGACAGGAAAACTCTGAAGAGGGGCCTTTTTTGAAAAAGCAGGTAGTGGCTCACAGCTGGCTCCTGACCACTTCACAGAGTTGGACAAGGAGACCAGATCTGAGACAGGACAGGCCATATCGGGGGAACACAGTATGGCCCAGCAGTCAGAGGACACTCCGGAGAGTGAGAGACCTACTTGGGGGAAGGAGGTGCCTTTGTGGATGTGGATGTGTGCTTGTGGTTTTGTCTCATGTTCAGAGAATAGGTAGGAAAGTCGGTTTGTTTGGTTTGGAGTGAACTGTTTCTAGTAAGTTGTTGGACAAGGCGAGTGTTTCTATGTCTGTGTAACCCACTGTGTCCGTGGTTGTAGTCGTTAGAAAAGAGAATGCATCAATGGATGTTTCCTGTCTATTAGAAAGCTTCCCAGCATTCATCCTGCCCAACTAATGAATGCTCTAGGGCTTGCCTTATCAATGGGCAACACCGGCTATCTTCCTAAGTTCCTGTTTTCTTCCTGAATTCTGGCCACTCTCCAGAATAGACTCATGCTTTTGTGTCCACGATATGTAGCACCTCCAAGCACTGTGACATGGACATGTACTGGATAGCTGAAGGAATTGGCAAGAATCTCAGAAAACTCAGATGCCAGTGAGACCAGGATAGTCTCAGTGGAGAAACCCTGCAATTGGCCTTTTGATTACCTATTGTTCTGTTGCCCTGAATGTCAGGAAGGTCTTTGCCTCAGGCCACGCCTTCGAGATTCCAGAAGAAAACAGTTTTCAAACGGAAATGAGTGGGCATCACCTGTGGCTGTTTGCTTAATTGCTTTGGAAAGGGATGTGTCTGAATCAGCCCCTTGGCCCTGTGTGAGCCTAGAGCTTAGATTCTTAGCACCTGATGGATGATAAGAAAGATCCCATGTGTGGATCCAAATCAAAATGACCAAAAATCAGTCATTGTGGATGAAGTCTCTCGCATTCCTCCGTAAGGTTCTTTACCTCCCTCAAGTGAGAATAGGGATCCAATGGGTCAAATGAGTTATTCAAAGCCCTGCAGATGCTAGCCCATAGGTTCTTGGGTTTTCTTATGAATCCAATTCAAATAAAGAATCTAAACCGACAGTCAGTAGGCCTCAAATTGGAGAACAGAGCTGTGTTAACGGCAGGCATATTTGATCACTCCTGGATCACAGGAAGGGTGTCCAGGCCACCCTGACTTTTGGTAAATGAGGGGAAAGGGAGCTTATTTGGGACACTGTCTTGTGCTGCGCCTCTCATGGAATCCTCCTGCCAGAAGTTATGATGAGTGTCTATATGGAAGAAGATGAGTGTCATGTGAGAGTGTTTTGGTTTTAACTGCGGTCATTTGTGTGGAAGTTGGAAGAGATAACTGGGTCCAACTTGGCTTGCACTTTGGTGTGATTCTGCTTAGAGACTGTGTTTTGGAACTGACCTCCGAGAAGGTACAAGGTCCTATGACATTGTATATCCATATTTCTGCGACATCTCTACAGAACGTAATTCAATGCTAAGTATACCAATCAAGGGCCAAATGAACTTCTGGACTTCAAATCTTACCTAGATTTTTGTTTTCATACTTATATTGAAAGGTTAATAAAATAGATACTTGTCACTTCCTGTTTTTCTGTATGCTTAACAAAACACCGTTGTAATCTTGAGAACTGTTTACTATTCTTGTTCCCAGAATGTGCTGTCCCCAACTGCCAAACTGCAGAATGTACTCCGTCAACCAGTTGCACGCAAACTGCCCACTTGCCATTACCCATCAATAAATTTCTCTCCCTGCCCTCTCCAAGGAAAATATATACGCATTTCTTAAGCTGTTCTCAGGGCTCTCTGCTCTGTTCAAGTGATCTCTGAGCCCTTCATGCCGGACTCCCAATAAACCCTTTGCTGTTGCATGAGACTGTCTCTTGGTGGTCTCTGCCACAGATGCTCGCCCAAACTTTACATCTGGTGGCCCTAGCGAGATCCGGCAGCTGCAGACAAAATACCCCCAACGGGCTCCTCTGGGGGTAAATAAGACCCATCTTCCTGGTTTCAGGCTTCAGGTTAGGGTATTGCAAAATGGCTATTGGTAAAGAGCGTGAGCTCTCTCCCATGGTGGCTGACACACATGCCACAGAGCCACAGACCATGTCCCTGGGAGATAGACTGGGGAAATCGAGGAACAATAGTCTCCTCGACTCAGTGATATTTTGTTTCTGATTCGGTATTGCCAGCCCTTCAGGTTTTGCCGACTAGTCAGTCCTGGTCTCAGTATTGGACGTCCATTGCCTGTCTTTATTGTCTTGTCTTGTCTGTGTTGTGTGTCGTTGCTTTCACTGTCTGTGTATATTTTATTATGGGACAGATCATTTCAATGCCTCTGTCCCTGACCCTTGATCACTGGACCAAATTCTGCTTAAGGGCTCAGAATCTTTCTTTTTCAGTAAAACGCCAGACCTGGCAGATTCTGTGTCACAGAATGACCCACCATTGCAGTCGGATGGCTCCTAGAAGGATCTTTGTACTTCGCACTTATTTGAAAAGTCCGAGATATTGTCTTTCAGCAGGGGCCACATAGACATCCAGATCAACAGCCATATATCTTAACTTGTCAGTACCTCTACAAATCTGCTCCTCCATGGGTCAAGCCTTTCCTTGTCCCTGCACCTGCTCCTACTCCTTCCCCCACAATTCTATCTCTCAAACTCTCTGCTCCTCCTCCTCCACCCTCTGTTCTCCTTGAGTCTCAAGACTCTACTGGACTCTCCTCCCCCTCCTTATCATCTGCCCTCGTCTCCCAACCCCCAACACCCTCTAAGTGATTCCCCTTCTGCTGACTCAGCCTCTCCACCATTCGAGGAAGCTAGGCTGGCCCAGTGCCATCAAGATGACTGTCCCGCAGCACAGACAGCCCCTCCTTCCCTGGAGGAAGCTGGCCCGGCTAAAAGAACTCAGAGAACTCACCGATGTTTTCACACCTGCCTACTTGGGGTGACTGCCAACACCACCTAGCGACTCTCTTCATGACAGAGCAATGAGAGAAAAATCTCCTGGAATGTAGAAAAAATATCCTCAGACCTGATGGGCGACCAACACAACTTCCCAATATAATGAAAGCTGGCTTCTCCTTAAACCTATTCAACAGGGACCCCAACACGTTGGAAGATAGGGAGCATCTGTTCAATTATTGCCAGGCTCTAACAGCGGGTCTCCAAGGGACCGCTGGGTGACCAACTAATTTGGCCATGGTAAGAGAAATTATTCAAAGGCCTGATGAATCTCCCTTTATGTTTCTAGAGAGAATCATGGAGGCATACAAGAGATATACTTCTTTCGATCCTCAGGCAGCGGATTAAAAGGCATCTGTCATGATGGCCTTAATTGAGCAAGCTGCCATGGATATTAAAAAAAATTTAAAAGAGAGATTTAGTCAAAGAAGCCAAGAAAGTATACTATAAGAGAGAAACAGGGAGAAAGAAAGGGAGCAAATGGAGGATGAGAGAAGCAAAAGACAGACTAAGGCATTGACTAAGGTCCTGATCACAACAAGAAAGAGGCCAGAAATTAAGACACAGGGTGACAGCAAGGGCCCATGCCAGAGGCCACCCCTGGCCTCAGATCAGTGTGCCTACTCTAAAGAAAAAGGATACTGGGCCATAGAGTTCCCTATAAAGAGACAGCCACGCCAGCTGGCCATTCTGACTCTGGAGGATGACTAAGAAAGTCGGGGCTCAGATCCCTTCCCCTAGCTCAGGGTAACTTTTGAAGTGGAGGGGACTCCAGTAAACTTTGAAGTGAATACAGGAGCAGTATACTCAGCCCTTAAGGCCCCATTGGGCCCTCTATCAAATAAAAGGTCTCTAGTTCAAAGGGCTGATGACAGTAAATATCGGGCTTAGACAACTAAGAGGACCATGGACCTGGGGAAAGAAAAAATCCATCACTCCTTCCTAGTAAGACCAGAATGCCTGCACCCATTGATGGGCAGAGATCTGCTCACCAAGCTCTGGGCCAAAATAACTTTTAACCCTGAAGGCCCCCAAATGAAATTTGTAAATCCTTCAGTAAAACTCCTATAGTCACCGCTTTAACTATATTAGTAGAAGATGAACGTCCACTCTTCACACCCCCCAAGACTGATCAAACAGGCAAGCTACCCCAAAAATGGATAACAGATTACCCAGATGCCTGGGCAAAAACTGCGGTGTTAGGTCTGGCCGTGAAACAACCTCCAATAACAGTGGAGTTAAAAACCTCAGTCTCCCCAATCAATGTCAAATAATATCCTCTAAGCAAAAAAACTAAAGGTGGGATAAGGCCCCATATTCAGAAATATCTGGCCTTAGGAGTCCTAAGGCCCTGTCAATCGGCCTGGAACACTCCCCTGCTACTAGAAAAAAAAAAAGCCAGGAACCGGGGACTATCGCCCCATTAAAGAGCTAAGAGAGATCAACAAAAGAGTGCAGGACATTCACCCCACGGTACCTAATCCGTACAATCTGCTTAGCACTCTGAACCCTGAGCGGAAATTATATACTGTTCTGAACTTAAAAGATGCTTTCTTTTGCTTGCCTCTGCATAAAGATAGTCAGTTGCTGTTTGCTTTCGGGTGGGTAGACCCAGAAACCAAAACGTCTGGTCAACTAACTTGGACTAGACTCCCAAAGGGGTTCAAAAACTCCCCCACTCTCTTTGATGAAGCCCTCCACAGAGATCTCAACAACTTCAGAACTACGCACCCTGAAGTTACCCAGCTTCAATACGTGGATGACCTGCTACTGGCAGCCAACACCAAGGAAAACTGTGAGTCTGGGACCCAAGCACTATTATATGAGCTTGCTCAACTCGGGTATAGAGTTTCGGCCAAAAAGGCCCAAATTTGCTAGCATGAAGTAATCTTCCTGGGCTATTCCCTTAGGGGCAGTAAACGATGGCTCACTGAGCCCAGAAAACAAACCATTGTGTAGATACCACCCCCATCTTACAGCAGACAACTCAGAGAATTTCTTGGGACTGCTGGCTTTTGCAGGTTATGGATACCTGGGTTTGCATCCTTAGCTGCTCCTTTATACAGCTGTTAAAGGAAGATGCCCAATTCCAATGGAACCCTGAGTACCAGGAAGTTTTTGATAACATCTAAGGACACTGACACTGAACACCTCAACTTCACTGAGCTCAGCCTGCAATTACAGCAAGCCCTACACTACGTTAAAAATGCACATCAACTCACTCACCTTGGTTCAAAGAAACTGCAGGCATTACTGTAGGATTAAGAACAGAGTTTTCCACTAACCAACTCACAGTGAAAGGAAATAACTGAACGGGTAACAAAAGCCTGTCGGGTCCGTCAATTGGGTAATGCTTACCCTTCCAAGTTTCCTAGAGGAAAGCACCTATGAGGAACCAGACCAGGACAATTCTGGGAAGTGGACATTACTGAAATTAAGCCAGCAAGGTATGGACTTAAATATCTCCTAGTCTTTGTAGATACATTTTCAGGATGGATTGAAGCCTTACACACACACACACACACAAAAAAAAAAAAAAAAAAAAAAAAAAAAAAAAAACGGCGCAAATGGTTTTCAAGAAGATCCTGAAAGATATTTTTCCAAGATACGATCTGCCTAATGGACTGATAATGGACTGGTGTTCATGGCCCAGGTAAGTCAGGTGTTAACCAGGACCCTGTGGATTAATTGGAGGTTACATTATGCTTATATATCCCAGAACTCAGGACAGGTAGAAAAAATAAATAGAACCATTAAAGAGACCTTAACGGCCCCCTTAGGGATGTGGTGGCTATCTCTCCACCCAGACATTTTTCAGCTCGGTGGAGGTCTTTCCTTTTGAGATATACCTGATGAAGAGGATCTCACTAAAATTTCATTAAATCCCTTCCATACCATAGATAATTGAAACAAACATTATGGATGCAGGGACACGCGAGCCAGATGCAGGTTGGCTAGCCTATATTACTATGTATGCCCGGCAGACTATCAAAGCGACAAACAGCCATGGCTTTGTGGGGGAAAAGCCGACTTCTTGTGTAAGTCATGGGGATGTGAGCATACAGGGGCTGCCTGGTGGAACCCAAACTCCTCATCAAATTCAGTACACAGCATTAGCCATATTACCAATTAGACAACCAAAAACTATGGCGCCCAGAGGGTTCTCTAGATCTTCAAATTCTGCATGACATTTTTAACTTTGGCAAGTGCTCAAAAGGGGGAAATTCCCCTATGTGGAATCCTTTTTCCTCCTGCGCTCACATCCTGTACTATGCTTCCCCAATAGTTCCTCACACTCAGCCTTCTGCTCTAGACTCTCTGCTTTCACTCCCACCTCAGCAACCTGATTTCTCCCCTCCAATTACTAGATCAAAAACCCAAACCTCCGCTGGATCTCAGAACATTGCCCCCTTGCTGAGGAAGCAGGTACCGAGGTACCCCTCCACCCACTCACTCCTCTCTTTTCCTGTCAGTGTCTGCACTAGGTCCCACCAAGTCCTCTAGCAAGCTTAGCCAAAGCTCAAACCAGCTGAGAAGAGCCCTCAGACCCCTATCTAAGATGTAATGAAAATGACCTTTAAAGTTGATTTGTCATCACTGAAAACAGGTTCTAAGAATTTAAAGTCCCTCACAGGCTTTTTGGAATACTCACTCCCGTCTTCCCCTCTGCTCTACCTGTTCTACTGCTCAAGTTTTTGTTCTATGAAAATCCCAAACCGCTTTCCCATTATTCTTTGGCATCTCTCCTTCCTCATTCTCAGATCCACAGAGCTGCTCTCAGCATCGCCTTCCCTGTCATCCCCCTCTGTACCAGGTCCACAGAAATGTCTTAAATGACCTTCTCCAGAAGTCTTCACCAAGGCTTACTTTAGGTCTTTCAGCAAAAGAGTCCCTCTGAAAAAGTTCAATGGAGATAAACTTCCACTCTTCGTGTTGCCCTGTTCTACTTGGCCACTGGCTGGAAAAATCACCACCCCTAAGCTAGACATCGCCTTACCAGTTTTTCACAAAATATGTGAACAAGGACTCTGGCCTTGAGCTGGGGCTTCACAGAGATGGCTACATTTCTAAGATAAAAAAGTTACCAACTGGGCTCCATGGTGACAGCTGGCAAGGAGGAAAAAAAAGAGACAAAAAAGCTCTCCCGTTCCAAGGTGTCCTTGAAAAGCTAACGTGCACAGAACAGAGGAAAAAAACAGAAACAAAAACTGATTTGTGTAAATTTCTGCAGACTGTGAACTTCTGAGCCCCTTCCCTTACATGTTGGGTACAAATACTAAAACTACCAAAACTTTTGGTTCAGTGGATTAATTGATTACAACAGAAGCAATGCCCTCTAAATACGGATGCGACCAAATAAAACTGCTTTCCTGTCTTTGGTGCTATCTTAAGTGCCTTTCCTTGTCCATCCCTACAACAGTATAATTCTATACACTTTAACATTATTTATGTTTTCATAAATTGGTCAATAGATGCGATTAATTATGTAATGATGCAGATGTTTTCAAGAGTGCTCTATCAGGATGCAGGTTCATTTAAAGATCAAATAGGGGGGCATACAACCCGGTTCCACCAGGAACCTGTATCCCTCACTTTAGCCATCCTATTAGGAATAATAGTTGCTAAAGCGGTGGGCACAGGAACAAATGCCCTAGTCCATGAGACACACCAAAGACACAATTAGAAGCAGAAATAGACCAAACCTTAAAGACATTAAAAACCGCATCACAGCTTTACAGGAATTTTAACCTCTCTCTCTCTGAAGTTGTTTACAGAGCAGGCGAGTGTTGGCCCTCCTCTTCATGAGAGAAGGGTGCCTTATTGCTTGCATTGAGGAAAGAATGATGTTTTTATGCCGACAATACTGGAGTTGTAAAAGAATCTATGAGTAAATTAAGAAAACGACTTGAAGAGGGTCAAAGAAAGACAGAGGCCCCCAAAGGGAGGTTTGAGTCTTGGTTCACATAGTCCACCTGGTTAACTACGCTTTTATCCACCCAGGCTGGTCCATTAATAATTCTCATATTATTGTTAACTGTAGGACCCTGTTTGCTCAACCATGTAGTTTCTTTTCTCACCCAAATTGAACCTGTTATTAACCCTAACCATACACTGTTCTCTCAATCTAATTTTACAGAAGAGCGGGGACAGAGTTGGTCTTAAAATACAGCAATATAGAGGATCTTCCACCTGCTGAGAACCTCAAAGGTCCATGAAGAAATGATCCCTGGAGAAGATGTAGTCAACTATGAAGGACCTGAGAGAGCAAAAGTCTTCCATGGCAAACAACCTGCTCATGATGAAGGGATGTGTCTGAATCAGCCACTCTCTTCTTAATGTAGAGAAGATGGACCAAAGCAGGGATGTGTTGAGAGCTTCTCCTGCATGCCAATGGTTGACATACCATTCTAACTTGTGAAAGTGTCACAGAAAGTAGGGGCAGCCTCCTTCTCATGGGAACCTTAGAAGCAACTGTTAGGACAAAGTTGTTGCCAAGGCAGTGACCAAATTCAGTTCCTAAAGGAAGTGACCTCACCTAACTTCTATGGTGATAGAACTCTCTGAACTTGGAATCCAGGAAGCCTGGCACCCAGAGCCAGTCCCGGTCCCAGTCCCAGTTGTCAAACTTATTTTGATTTACCAAGGACAGACTCAGTCTTTCTTGGGACCTACTGATGTGAGGATGGCCAAATGCAAGAAAAGCTATGGAGATTGGGCTTTCCTGAGAAAGTAGGCATTGACTCACCACTTGATCCTGAAAACTTCACAGAGTTGGCCAAGAAGACCAGATTTGAGACAGAACAGGCCATTTCTGGGAACATAGTATGGCCCACCAGTCAGAGGACTCTCCGGATAGTCACAGACCTACATGGGGGAAGGAGGTGCCTTTGTGATGTGGGTGTGAGTTTGTGGTTTTTGTCTCATGTTCTGAGAATAGGTATGAAAGAAGGTTTGTTTTGTTTGGAGTGAACGGTTTCTAGTAAGTCGTTTGACAACGCGAGTGTTTCTATGTCAGTGTATCCCACTTCGCCCGTGGTTGTAGACATTAGAAGAGAGAATGCATCAATGAATATGTCCTGTCAGGTAGAAAGCTTCCCAGCATTCATCCTTCCCAATTAATTAATGGACTGCAGCTTGCCTTATTGATGGGCAACACCTACTATCTTCCTAAGATCCTGTTTTCTTCCTGAATTCTGGCCACTCTCCAGAATAGGCTCATGGTTTTGTGTTTAAGATATGTACAACCACGAAGCTCTGTGAAATGACCATGTACTAGACAGCTAAAGGGAATGGCGAGCATCTCAGAAAACTCAGATATCAGTGTGATCAGTAAAGTCTCAGTGGAGAAACCATGCTTGGGGCCTTTTGCTTACCTTTTCTTCTGTTGCCCTGAATGTCAGGAAGGTCTTTTCCGCAGGCCACCACTTTGTAAAGCCTGAAGAAAACAGTTTTCAAATGGAAATGAATGGGTATTACCTGTGGTTCCTTGCTTAATTGTTTTGCAGAGGATGTGTCTGAATCAGCCTATTTGCCCTGTGTGAGGCTGTGGCTTAGTTTTTCACCTTCTGATGGATATAAAGAAAGATCCCATGTGTACATCCAAAACCAAAATGGCCAAAGAGCAGTCCTTGTGGATGAAGTCTCTCGCCTTCCTCTGTAACTTTCCTGAACTCCATCAAGTCAGAATAGGGATCCTTTGGGTAAAATGAGATCTTCAGAGCTCTGCAGAGTCTAGCCCATGGTTGCTTGGGTTTTCTCAAGACTCCAATTCACATAAAGAATCCAAACCCCACAGTCCGTTGACCTCAAATTGAAGAAGTGGAGCAGTATTAATGGGAGGCCTATTTGATCTCTCCTGGTTCACAAGAAGGGTGTCCATGCCACCCTGAATTAGGCAATTTAGGTGCAAGAGAGCTTATTTGGGACACGGACTTGAGCTGTCCCCCTCATGGAAAACTCTAGCCAGAGGTTATTATGTGTGTTGGAGTCTTTTAATTTAAATTGTGGTCATTTGGGTGGCGGTTAGAAGAGATGACTTGGTCCACATGTGCTTGAACTCTGGTGTGATTCCCTTAGAGACTGAGTTCTGCAACTGAACTCACAGAAGTATTGCCATGAATAGTGTTGAGGTTTCAGAAAGCCAGGCATGACTGTCACCCTTGGAAACTGAGTTCTATGCCCAGGGTGGCTTTCCACAGAGCACTGGGCCTCTCATCCAGGATACCACATGATTTTATTCTGAAAGACTTGGCACCCATCATTGAGAGTCAAAACTCATATGGACCTCACATTGTAGAGCTAAATGAGCTAAACATCATGTGATCTTTTCACCACTCTTTGGGAAGCCTTACCTGTGAGTGTTCTCCAGAGCTTTCATTGAAATGAGCTTCCTAACCATCTAATGGTTTCTGAATGAATTGAAACTCACAGTGCCTCCAACTTCATCCTTGAAAAATGGCTAGATAAATACCATGAAATTTTTGAAATTCCCATCACCAGGTGGCACTGGAGAACCTTTGGATGACATGTTGCTGATCATGAATGTTCCAGACAGTGTCTTGTTTTACTGGGTTTCATGTAAATGGTGTAGAACAGAGATGTCAGTAAGTTGGACTCTGTTGAGTAGTGGGCCTAGAGCAGTGTTGGGCAGGTATGTGATAAAACATATGTGTGGGGCCATTTGGATCTGCCATTGGCTTCCAAATGGCTTGTGACTGATATGGCGCAGCCAGCAGAACCTTCCGTGTAAAGGCAACTTGTTATATGGAGATATTTCAGGACATTGTTCAGAATCAGGTTGCTATGGTCAAGGGGTCAAGCTATGTGGGATAGAAGCCTGGTTCTTGTATCATCCTGCAGACCCTGACCCACCACACGTGACAGAACTCCCTCTTGCACTTTGTCCTAGTTGAACTCCTTGTATTTCGTGAAGCAAATACCAAACTCCCAGTGCAGCAGAAAGAAACACCACGAAATGGAGGATGACCATATGGCTTCACAGTCCACACGGGGAGACACTAAGCGCCCAGTGGCCACAGTTTACCTACAAAGAGAGAATTCAGCACTGCTGCCTCGTGTTCATTGTAAAATAAGAAACTTTGTCCTCCTGGTCACATAGATGCAGACCCAGCTTTGAGGTTCTCACTACAAAGGAAGCTTAACTCGTGACAACAACCTATATTTCAGTGCCCAACCTCAGTGGCAGTTTCTCAAAAAGTTTTAGGCAAGCAGAGATCCATGTTTGTGGAGTGTGTACTTTGTCCTTATTTTTGGAAACTCTTATACCACCTCGAAGTTTGTGCACTCTTGAGCATTTTCCATTCCAGAAATGTAATCACAGATTTTGTAACTCTTCTTCTCTAATTGTGTCTTACTTGGGGTGAAGGTAATGTCAAGGCATGGTTCTGGATGAGAGTGGGAAGATTTGTTGTAGCACATATTTGCATACACATTGGATTAATTTTCCTATTTTCCATTCGAAATTCTGAATCCCTGACACTAACACATATTCTACTAGACTCTGACTACTAATTCTAATAAGATGGAGAAAAATAACCCAAACAGTATATAAGTACATGCAGTTCAGAGTTCGACTTGCCTTTTGCATGATAAAGGGTAGGTGTTATAAATCTAGTCAATTTTTAATTGAAATAGTTCTCGATGTGTTTTCAAAGGTAACAAATATGTGAACTACTGTCTCCCATTCTCTGGAGCCTATTCAGCACATGTATTTTTATATGCACAAATAGAATCCTGCATGGTATCACACGTACATTCTTGTGAATTATATGACATAGCAGATACAAAGTGTGAGAAGTGATCACTCCTCCTAAACCCTGTTGGAACTGAAAATTCAACCTATGGGTGAGCTTCCCAGTAGAACAACATAATACATAAACCCATGTTCAGTAAAATGAATGTTTTTGCATCTTTATGATATATATTTCATGATGAATTTCGATTGGCATATATATTGCTACTTATTAATGTCTATGTTTGTGTATGTGTGTGTGTGTGTGTGTGTGTGTGTGTGTGTGTGTGTGTGTGTATATATATATATATATATATATATATATATTTATACTCTCCAGATTTTTAAAAATATGAAATATATGTGTCTTATATACAATCCCTAAATTCATTCATGTTCATGTAGGTGGATTAATAATCAACTTTTCACAAGATTATTCTTAGAAATATTCATCCACCCGAAATACATATTTGTTTCCTAGTACTGAAAACTAACTTCAGTGAAAGGTGCATACAAATCCTAATATGTCTACATTAACTAACCCAGTTTAACATCAATGCATGTAGGTTACTATGGAACATGATGTGTATTTTGACGTTAATTTTTATTCCACACTGGTACATTACTATTTCTTCAGTTTATGTACATCATAGAATATATATTTGATTCACTAGTTGGCAAATTTATAGGCATTTGTTTCACTTTCAATCACTTCCTGCTCCAGAACACATGTATTCCTCTATGTTTCTTTACTGGTCTATTCATGAGACTTTTTTTCCAAATATATTATTTTTTATTTCCATAATCAATTTTGAAACAAAACTCACAAACCCTTCATGATAAACCATAACCCTAAGATGACCATTAGATATATAACTGGTTGGAATGAATGATTGTATATCAATATAACATTTCTTATATATTTTCAGATATCTATTCAATCCATTATTTACAGTGGATCCAGTTATATTATTTATTCACAGTATGGTCTATTCATGCATTATGTGTATATTCATAGAAATAGGGTACACCTCTTTGTACGACCATACTAATTTATAAGTCTTCAAAATATTGCTCCAAGAAATGGTGGAAGAAATACTCATGTCACCTGATCTACATACACATTTTATCACAGAAATATTCTGGACACCAAAAGCAAAGGTCACACTTACAATTGTACCAAAGCCTAAATAGAAAGTGAGCATGGATTACTAAAAACATCCATGTCCAGGTTGCCTAATGCTCTCAAATATCAATCCTATTGGTGACTACATATTTGTTTCTTCCTAATATTATATATTCAACCTCAAACCTGTTGAAAATGTCTAAGCCTATCACACACTTTATACTTTGCTTGATTTCCTAATGTCTCTATTGATATCTGCTTTCCTACATGTTTTCCCCAGTTCATCATTGTGACTGACTCTTCACATGTACTGACATTTACCTACACTCTCTACCCAAAACCCTATTGCTAAAGAAATTTTGGTCCAAATCCTATACTCACTCTTCTTTCTAAACCTACCGACTACCTTCCTAATCCTACCGATTATCGCTTTTTGACTGGATGTTCTCTTCAACATTCAATCATCCAAAGTACAAGGTCCGATGCCAGTGTATATTGATTTATTTGAGACATCTGTGCAGCACATAACTCAAGGCTAAGTATCCCACTCAAGTCCCCAATGCCCTTCTGGGCTTCAAATCTTACCTAGATTTCTGCTTTCATAGTTATATTTCACATATATACTCTTGTAAATACCACAGGTTGCCAATGCCATTATTCATCCTGCAGAATGATTCGTAACCCAAATCGAACCTATTATTAACCCTAACCATACACTCTTCCTTCAATACAACTTACAGAAGAGCAGGGACAGAGTGGGTCTTACAATATAGGAATGTAGATTATCTTCCACCTGCTGAGAACCTAAAAGATCCATGGAGAAATGATCCTTGGAGAATATGTAGGCAGCTATTTAGGACCTGAGAGAGCAATAGTCATCTTCCATGGCAAACAACCTGGTCAGGAAGAATTGAGGTGTCTGAATCAGCCTCTGCCTTCTTAAAGTAGAGAAGATGGACCTATGCAGGCCTGTGTGGAGAGCTGTTCCTGGGTGCCTATGGTTGATATACCATTCTAACTTCTGAATGTGTCACAGGATGTTCGGGCAGCCTCCATCTCATAGAAACCTTGGAAGCAACTGTTAGGACAAAGTGGTTACCAAGGCAGTGACCATATTCAGTTCCTGAAAGAAGTGACCTCACTTCACTTCCTTGGTGATGGAATTCTCTGAACTTGGGATCCCGGAAGCCAGGCACCCAGAGTCAGTCTCACTCCGAGTCCCAGTGGGCTAACTTATTTGTTTTTCCCAAAGACATAGTCAGTCTTTCTTGGTACCTACTGATGTGAGGATGGCCAAATTCCAGCAGAGCTCGGAAGAGGGGCCTTTCCTGAGAAAGTAGGTAGTGGCGAACCACTGGCTCCTGACAACTTCACAGAATTGGCCAAGGAGACCAGGTCTGAAATAGGACAGGCCATTTTTGGGGGAACATAATATGGCCCACCAGTCAGAAGACACTTCGGATAATCACAGACCTACTTGGGTGAAAGAATCGCCTTTGCTGTTGTAGGTGTGAGTTTTTGGTTTTTTCTGATGTTCTGAGAATAGCTAGGAAAGGTGGTTTATTTGGTTTGGAGTGGACTATTTCTAGTAAGTCCTTTGACATGGTGAGTGTTTCTATGTCTGTGTATCCCAGTTATCCGTTGTTGTAGACATTAGAAAAGAGAATGCATCAATGGAAGCGTTGTCTCTAGTTGAAAGCTTCCCCACATTCTTACTGCCCAATTAATGAATGGACTGCAGCTTGCCTTATGGATGGGCAACATCTACTATCTTCTTAAGTTCCTGTTTTCTTCGTGTTTTCCAGCCACTCTCCAGAATAGGCTCATGGTTTTGAGTCCCAGATATGTAACACCACAGGGCTCTGTGACATGGCCATGTACTGGATAGCTTAAGGGAATGGGAGCATCTCAGAAAACTCAGATATCAGTGTGACCAGTAATGTCTCAGTGGAGAAACCCTTCTTTGGGCCATTTGCTTACTTCTGTTTCTATTATCCTGAATATCAGGAAAGTGTTTGCCTCAGGCCACCCAGTTGTGTAGCATTAAGAAGACTGTTTTCATATGGAAATGAATGGACATCACCTGTGGCTCTTTGCTTAATTGCTTTGGAATGGAATGTGTCTGAATCAGCCTCTTGTCCTTGAATGAGGTTGTGGCTTAGATTCTCAGCACCTGATGGATCTAAAGAAAGATCCCATATGGTTCCAAAACCAAAATGACCAAAAGAGAAGTCATTGTGGATGAATATTTTTGCCTTCTTGTTTTAGGTTCCTGACCTCCATCAAGTGAGAATAGGGATCCTTAGGGTCAAATGAGTCTTTGAAATCCCTGCAGAGGCTAGCCCACATGTGCTTGGGTTTTCTCATGACTCCAAATCACATCAAGAATTTATAGGCTTCAGCCAGTAGGCCTCAAATTGGAGAAGCAGAACACTTTAACAGCAGGAATATTTGATCACTCCTGGTTCACAGGAATAGTGTTCAGGCCACCATGTTTTTAGGCAAATGAGGGGCTAGTGAGCTTATTTTGGACACTACCTTGTGCTCATTGAAACCTCCAGCTAGAGGTTATGATGAGTGTCTACAAGGAAAAAGATTATGGCCCTGTGGGAGTGATTTCATTTTAATTTTGGTCATTTTTGTGGCAGTTGGAAGGGATGACTGGGTCCACCTGGGCTTGAAATCTGGTATGATTTACCCTTAGAGACTGAGTTCTGGAACTGACCTCAGAGAAGTATTGCCATGAATTGTGTTGGGATTTTAGGAGGCCACGCATGAGACTCACTCTTGGAAACTGAGATCTTGGCCAAGGGTGGGTTTCCACAGAGGCCTGGGTATCTCAGCCAGGATATCACATGATTTTATTCTGAAAGACTTGGTAGCCATAGTTGAGATTCAAAACACACATGGACCTCACATTGTAGACGTCAATTGGCCTGGCTTCATGTGACCTGTTGGCAACTCTTTGAGAAGCCTTGACTTTAAAGTTCTCCAGAGCATTCATTGAAATGAGCTTTCTCAACACTTAACGGTTCCTGAATGAATTGAAACCCACAGTGCCTGTAACTTCATCTTTGAAAAATTGCTAGATAAATACCATAAAAGTTTTGAAATTCCCATGACCAGGTGGCACTGCAGAAACTTTGGATGTCCTGTTGCTGATCATGTGTATACCAGACAGTGCCTTGTTTGACTGGGTTTCATGAAAATGGTGTAGAATACGAGATGCCAGGAATTTGGAGCCTGGTGAGTAGTGGGCCTTCAGTAGTGGTGGGCAGGTATGTGATGAAACATCAAGGTGGGGCCATGTGGATCGGCTATCGGCTTACAAATGGCTTGTGACTGATATGGCGCAGCCCCCATTCCCTTGTAGGTAAAGGCATCTTGTTATGTGGAGAGGTTTCAGGGCAATGTTCATAATCAGGTTGCTATGGTTATTGGGACAAGCTATGTGGGATAGAAGACTGGTTGGTACATTCTCCTGCAGACGCTAACCCACCCCACGTGACAGAACACGCTCCAGCACTGTATCCCAGATGAACTTCTTATATTGTGTGAAACAAGTACCAAATTCCCAGTGTAGCAGCAAGAAACACCACGAAAAGTGGAGGATGATCAAATGTCTTCACAGTCCCCACCGGGAGACACTTAGCCTCCAGTGGACATAGTTTACCTACAAAGAGAAAATTGAGCACTGCTGCCTCATGTTCATTGGAAAATAAGAAATCATGTCTTCCAGGTCACATAGAAGCAGACCCAGCTTTTATGATCACACTACAAAGGAAGCCAAAGCTCATGACAACAACATATATTTCAAGTGCCCAACCTCAGAGGCAGTATTCCAAGAAGTCTTAGGCCAGCAGAGCTCTTTGTTTGTGGAGTGGTTACCCTGTCCTTTACTTTTGGAAACGCCTCTACCACCTCCAAGGTTGTGAACTCCCGAGGATATTCCATTCCATATATGTATTCATAGATTTTCACACTTTTCTACTATAATTGTGTCTTACTTGGGTGAAGGTAATGTCAAGGCATTGTTCTGGATATGAGTGAGAAGATTTTTGTGTAGCACATATTTACATACACATTGGATTCATTTTTCAATTTTCCATTTGAAATACTGAATCCCTGACACTAAACCATACCCTACTAGACTCTGACTAATGATCCTAATATGATGGTGAAAAATAACCCAAAAAGAAAAGAAACACAAGCAGTTCAAAGGAGGCATGGTGTATAGTTGAAATTGCCTTTTGCATTATATTTTGTAGGAGTTATAAATCTAGTCAATTTTTTGTTGAAATAGTTCTACATGTGTTTTTAAAATTAACAAATATATGAATCCCTGTCTCCCTTTCTCTGTAGCCTATTCAGCACATGTATTTTTATATGCACATATAGAATCCTACCTGATATCACTCGTATACACTTGTGAGGTGGCTGAATTGGCAGATGCAAATTGAGAGAAGAGATCACTCCTCCTAAACGCTGTTGGAACTGAAAATTCAACCTATGGGTGAGCATCCTAGTTGAATAACATTATACATAATTTCATGTTCAGTAAAATTAATATTTTTCAATCTGTGGATTATATATATTTCATGATGAAATTCTATTGGCATATATATCGCTACTTTTTTTTATTGGTTGCTCAAAACATTACAAAGCTCTTGACATATCATATTTCATACATTAGATTCAAGTGGGGTATGAACTCCCATTTTTACTCCAAATACAGATTGCAGAATCACATCAGTTACACATCCATATTTTTACATAATGCCCTATTAGTTACTGTTGTATTCTGCTACCTTTCCTATACTCTACTATACCCCCTCCCTTCTCTTCCCATCTTTTCTATCTACCATACCTACTGTAATTCATTTCTCTCCTTGTTTATTTTCCCACAACCTCTTATATGTAATTTTGTGTAACAATAAGTGCCTCTCTCCATTACCATGCAATTTCCCTCTTCTCTCCCTTTCCCTCCCACCTCATGTTTCTGCTTAATGTTAATCTTTTCTTCATGCTCTTCCTCCCTGCTCTGTTCTTAGTTGCTCTCATTATATCAAAGAAGACATTTGGTATTTGTTTTTTAGGGATTGGCTAGATTCACTAAGCATAATCTGCTCTAGTGCCATGCATTTCCCTGCAAATTCCATTATTTTGGCATATTTTAGTGCTGCGTAATCCTCCATAGTATATAAAAGTCACATTTTTTTATTCATTCATCTATTGAAGGGCATCTGGGTTGGTTCCACAGTGTAGCAATTGTGAATTGTGCTGCTATGAAAATTGATGTGGCAGTATCCCTGTAGTACGCTCTTTTAAGGTCTTCAGGGAATAGTCCAAGAAGGGCAATAGCTGGGTCAAATGGTGCTTCCATTCCAAGCTTTCACAGGAGTCTCCATACTGCTTTCCAAATTGGCTGCACCAGTTTCAGTCCCATCAGCAATGTGCAAGAGTACCCTTTTCCCCACATCCTCGCCAGCACTTGTTGTTGTTTGACTTCATAATGGCTGCCAATCTCACTGGATTGAGATGGTATTTTAGGGTGGTTTTTATTTGCATTTCTCTTACTGCTAGAAATGGAGAGCATTTTTTCATGTACTTGTTAATTGATTCTATGTCCTCCTCCGAGAAGTCTTTGTTCAGGACCTTGGCCCATTGGGTTATTGGTTATCTTATTGTATAATTTTCTGAGTTATTTGTATACTTTGTATTCTCTAGATATTAGGGCTCCATGTGAAGGGTGAGGACTAAAAATTTGTTCCCATGATGTAGGCTCCATATTTACCTCTCTTATTGTTTCTCTTTCTGAGAAAAAAAAAATCAGTTTAAGTAAGTCCCATTTCTTGATTCTTGTTATTAACTCTTGTTTTATGGGTGTCCTATTAAGGAATTCGGAGCCTGACCACACAATATGTAGATCGGAGCCAACTTTTTCTTCTATCAGACGCAGAGACTCTGATTTGAATCTAGCTCCTTGATCCACTTTGAGTTAACTTTTGTGCATGGCGAGAGGAGGGGATTCAGTTTCATTTTGTTGCATATGGATTTTCAGTTTACCAAACACCATTTGATGAAGATGCTATCCTTCCTCCATTGCAGGCCATTAGCTCCTTTATCAAATATAAGATAGTTGTAGCTTTTTGGATTAGTCTCTGTGTCCTCCATTCTGTACCATTGGTCCACCCACCTGTTTTCGTACAAGTACCATGCTGTTTTTATTATGATTGCTCTGTAATATAGTTTGAAATCTGGTATTGCTATACTGCCTGATTCACACTTCCTGCTTAGAATTGCTTTTGCTATTCTGGGTCTTTTATTTTTCCATTTGAATTTTATGATTGCTTTATCTATTTCTACAAAAAATTCCTTTGGGATTTTGATTGGCATTGCATTAAACCTATAGAGAACTTTTGGTAATATCGCCATATTGATGATGTTAGTTCTGGCTATCCATGAACGGGGTATATTTTTCCATCTTCTAAGATCTTATTCTATTTCTCTTTTTAGGGTTCTGTAGTTTGCATTATATAAATCTTTCACCTCTTTTTTTAGGTTGATTCCCAAGTATTTAATTATTTTGAGGAAATTGGGAATGCAGTGTTTGGACTCATTTTTGTTTCAGAAGTTTTGTCGCTAATATACAGAAATGCCTTTGATTTATGCATGTTGATTTTGTATCCTGCCACATTGCTGCATTCATTTATTAGTTCTAGTAGTTTTTTCTGTAGACCCTTTTGGGTCTTCTATGTATAGAATCATGTCATCTGCAAATAGTGATAATTTAAGTTCTTCTTTTCCTATTTTTATGCCTTTAATGTCTTTCATCTCTCTAATTGCTCTGGCCAGTTTTTTCGAGAAATATATTGAATAGAAGTGGTGATAGAGGACATCCCTGTCTTTTTCCAGATTTTAAAGGGAATGCCTTCAACTTTTCTCCATTCAGAATGATGCTAGCCTGAGGCTTAACATAGATAGCTTTTACAATGTCGAGGTAAGTTCCTGTTATCCCTAGTTTTTAAAATGTTTTGAACATAAAGAAATGCTCTACTTTGTTGAATGGTTTTTCTGCATCTATCGAGATGATCATATGGTTCTTATCTTTAAGTCCAATGATGTTGTGAATAACATTTATTGATTTCCGTATATTGAACCAGCCTTGCATCCCAAGGATGAATCCTAGTTGATCATGGTGCACAATTTTATTGATGTGCCTTTCTATCCAATTCACCAGAATTTTAATGAGGATTCTTGCATCTAGGTTCATCAGAGATATTGGTCTGTAGTTTTCTTTCTTTGAGGTGTCTTTGTCTGGTTTCAGAATCAGGGTGATGTTGGCCTCATAGAATGAATTTGGCAGAGCTCCCAGTTTTTCTATTTCCTGAATAACTTGAAAAGTATTGGTATTAATTCTTCTTTAAAGGTTTTGTAAAACTCTGCTGTATACCCATCCGGTCCTGGGCTTTTCTTGGTTGGTAGTCTTTTGATTGCTTCTTCTACTTCATCCATTGATATTGGTCTGTTTAAATTGTGTGTTCCCTTATGACTCAGTCTGGGCAAATCATATGACTTAAGAAATTTATCGATGTCTTCACTATTTTCTATTTTATTGCAATACAGTTTTCCAAATAATTTCTAATTTTCTTCTGTATTTATGTTGCATCAGTTGTGATATTGCCTTTTTCATCCCGTATGTTAGTAATTTGAGTTCTCTCTCTTCTTCTCTTCGTTAGCACGGCTAAGGGTCTGTCGATCTTATTTATCTTTTCGGAGAACCAACTTTTAGTTTTGTTAATTTTTTCAATAGTTTCTTTTGTTTCAATTTCGCTCTGATTTTAATTATTTCTTGCCTTCTGCTACATTTGCTGTTGTTTTGCTCTTCCTTTTCTAGGGCTTTGAGATAAAGTGTGAGCTCATTTATTTGTTGTTTTTTTTTTTCTTTTTTTAAGGAATGAACTCCAGGCGATGAATTTACCTCTTAAAACTTCTTTCATTGTGTCCCATAGAATCTGATATGTTGTGTCTGTATTTTCATTTATCTCGAAGAATTTTTTTATTTCCTCCTTTATGTCTTCTGTAACCCATTGATCATTCAGTAACATATTGTTCATTTTGCAGGTGATGTATGATTTTTTCTTTTTTCTTTTATCATTGGTTTCCAGTTTCATCCCATTATGATCACAAAAAATTCATGGTATTATCTCCTCCCCCTTATATTTACTGAGGGTTGCCCATTGATCATTCAGTAACATATTGTTCATTTTGCAGGTGATGTATGATTTTTTCTTTTTTCTTTTATCATTGGTTTCCAGTTTCATTCCATTATGATCACAAAAAATTCATGGAATTATCTCCTCCCCTTTATATTTACTGAGGGTTGCCCTATGGCATAACATGTGGTCTATTTTTGAGAAGGATCCATGTGCTGCTGAGAAAAAAGTATATCCACTTGATGATGGTTGATATATTGTATATATGTCAGTTAAGTCTAGGGTATTGATTGTGATATTGAGTTCTATAGTTCCTTTATTCAACTTTTGTTTGGAGGATCTGTCCAATGGTGAGAGAGGTGAGTTGAAGTCACCCATAATTATTGTATTGTGGTCTATTTGATTCTTGAACTTGAGGAGAATTTGTTTTATGAACGTCGCAGCACCATTATTTGCTGCGTGAATATTGATAATTGTTATGTCTTGTCAGTGAATGGTTTCTGTTAACAGTATATAATGTCCTTCCTTATCCCTTTTGATTAAATTAGTCTTGAGGTCGATTTTATTCGATAGGAGGATGGCCACCCCTGCTTGCTTACAAGGTCTGTGTGCATGGTATAAATTTTCCCAATCTTTCACCATCAGCTTGTGTATGTCTTTTCCATTCAGATGTGTCCCCTGGAGGCAACATATTGTTGGATTTGTTTTTTTTTTTTAATTCAAGTTACAAGCCTATGTCACTTTATTGGAGAGTTTAAGCCATTAACGATTAGAGTTACTATTGATATATGGTTTGTACTGCCACCCATGTTTGCCTATATCTTTTTTTTTAAATTAGATTGTTTCTCCATGATTAGCTTTTCCCCGCCCTCTGTCATTACTGAGGCACTTCTCACTGATGGTTTTCGTTGTTGATTTTCATTTCTTCCTTGTGTAGTGTTTTGCTCCAGATGCTTTCCAATGCTGGTTTTCTGGCTGCAAATTCTTTTAGCTTTTGTTTATCATGAAATATTTTTATTTCGTTGTCTTACATTAAGCTTAATTTTGCTGGATACATAATTCTTGGTTGGCATCCATTGTCTTTCAGTGTTTGAAGTACGTTGTTCCAGGATCTTCTCACTTCCAGCATCTGTGATAAAAAAATCCATTGTTAACCTTTTTGGTTTACCCCTGATTGTAATCTGCCTCCTTTCTCTGGTAGCTTTTAATATTTTCTCTTTGTTTTGTATATTGGATATCTTCATAACACATGTGTCTTGGCATGGGTCTACTGTGATTTTGTGTGCTCAGTGTCCTGTAAGCATCTACAATTTGTTTATCTGTTTCCATTTTTATTTCTGGAAAGTTTTCTCTAATTATTTCATTCAGCAGGTTACTCATTCCCTTGGTTTGAATCTCTGTACCTTCCTCTTTCCGGATGACTCATAAGTTTGTTTTTTTATGTTATCCCATATCTCTTGGATGTTTTCTCATAATTTTTTACAGCATTTCTTTCTTGGCTAGAGTTTTTTTTCAAGATGATATATTTTGTCTTCATTATCTGACATTCTGTCTTCTACTTGCTCCACTCTGTTAGTGATACTCTCAATTGAGTTTTTAATTTGGTTTATCATTTCCTTCATTTCTAGAATTATTGTTTGATTTTTCTAATAATCTCTATCTCCTGATAAAGATGCTTAATTTCTTATTTTATCTGTTTATGTAATTCATTTTCAATGCGTTCTTTCAATGTTTTTGTTGTCTCTTTTCCTCTTTAAGGTTCCATTCCATCTGTCTAAGGTATTCCTTGAGTTCTTTATATGACCATTTTTCTGATGACTCTAGATGCTCTTGAATATTTAGGCTGTCCTTCATTGTTTGCACTTTTTTTCTTCCTTGCTTTTTTATGCTTCTCATGTTACTTCTTGTTCTGTTTGACTACTGAGTTACTGCTTACTCTTATAAATTTATTTGATGCTTGGTAGGAAAGATATTAGAAGGGAAGGGAAGAAGTCACTAAGGAGAATGAGAGTAGGCAGGTAGAATTCAAGGAAGGGGGTATAACAAAATTGAAAAGAAATGAAAAGACAAAAGAAAAAAATAGAAAATAAAGAAAATTTTAAGTAATAATGATAATTTAAAAATGAAAATTAAAATTTAAAATAATAGTAATAATAATAAAATAAAAAATTAAAAAAAATAAAAACATTAAAAAAGTTAAAGAACAACAACAAAAATGAAAATCAAAGAAAAAGAAAAGCATACAAATAAAATAATAATATTAATACATGCAGTCCTAGAGTTCAATTTACTTCTCTTCCAGTAGGTGGAGCTGTGTGCACTGGGCCAAGATTCTCCTCTCAATTAGCGGGAACCAATCACTGTGCAGCAGCTCTTCCTCCCAGACTGGGCGGGTCTCCAATCCTGAGTGCTTAGGGCCTTCTCTTGTGCTTCCTCAAGCCAGGCCCTGCTCACCTTTGACGCTCACCACAATACTGGTTACACGCCAGGCCTCTGCTCCTGTAGCCCTGTTTTAATGAACGCCTGGGCACACTCTCCCTGTTTGCCTCCCTCAGACCCTAAGTTTGTAGAGCTTTGGCCTGAGAACCCCCAGCGAATTTTCTTGTCCTCCGGGAGCCATGCCCCCGGTAGGTGGTGTAAGAGACCTCAATTGTCAGCACTGGTGGGAGTGGTAGCCGGGAATTCCACGCCGCGAGTCCCGAGCCAATCCTGATTCCCTAGGTCTGGCTATCGCGCTCCTGGGAGACCTGGGAGGGGCCATTACGGCAGAGCTGGGAAGGGCCCTTGAGGTTTCCCCATGGTTTTGAGAGAGATGGCAATGGGATTACACACTTGTCGCGTTGGTTTCAATGAAGTTATCTCCTCCGCCTGTAATGTCAGTTCTCTGCCATGGTCGTATCCCATTAAAATGGTGACCATTCGTTCCCTTTGCTGGGTGACCAATGCAACAGGTGGGTCCTGACTATATCTCCCAAGCCCCATTTCAATCCTGTGGCCACTGCCTATGAAGGCTCAGTTGTCTTTTAACTCTGACAATTCAGAAAGACCGACCAGTTATTTCAGCGGGAATGTTAGTGCTGAGTCACAAAAACCAGACGAATCTAAGCTTGAATGCAGCCAATCCGGGCTCTGTGTGTGTTCTGAGGGGCCCAGACTGTTCGCCCCAGATTCACAACAGGTCAACATTGCCTAGTGATTCTGAGCAAACAGCATTTAGACAGTTTACGACTCCCTATGCCCGTGCAGCTGAAGAGATCATAGACTTGATTTCTCCATGCCTGCCTTCATAATGGATCTCCTGTATTGCTACTTTTTAATATCTGTGCATGTGCGTGTGTGTGTGTGTGTGTGTGTGTATATATATATATATATATATATATATATATATATATATATATATATATATACACTCTCCAGATTTTTCAAAATATAAAATATGAAATATATGTGTCTTATTATACACTCCCTAAATTCATTCATATTCATATCTGTGGATTTATAATCAACTTTCCACAAGATTATTCTCAGAAATAATCATCCACCTGCAATACATATTGTTTCCTAGTACTGAAAACTAAATTCAGTGAATGGTGCATACAAACCCTAATATTTCTACAGTTACTTAGCCAGTTTAAAATGAATGCAAGTAGATTCCTAGGGGACATGATGTGTATTTTGACTTTCATTTTTCTTCAACACTTGTACGTTACTATGTCTTCAGTTTATGCACATCATAGGATATATATTTCAGTCACAAATTAGAAAATTAATAGGAATTTTTTTCACGATCAATCACTTCCTGATTCAGAACACATGCATTCCTCCATGTTTCTTGACTAGTCTTTTCATGAGACTTCTTTCCAAACACATTATTTTTGTTTAACATCATCACTTATAAAGCAAAACTCAAACACCATTCATCATAAACCATAATCCTAATATTACCATTAGATATATAACTGGTTGGAATGAATGATTGTATATCAATATAAGATTTCTTATATATTTTCACATATAAATTCAATCCATTATTTAAAGTGGAATCAGTTATGTTATTTATTCATAGTATGGTCTATTCATGCATTATCTCTATATTCATAGAAACAGGTTACACCTCTTTGTGCCCCTAATACTAATGTATACATCTTCAAATTATTGCTCCCAGAAATGGTGAAAGAAATACTCATGTCACATAATCTACATATACATTTTATCACAGTAATATTCTGAACAAAAAAAAATAAAATGTCACACTTATGATTGTACCAAAGCCTAAAAGGAAAGTGAATGATGATAACTAATAACATCCATGTCCAGGCTGCCTAATGCTCTCAAATGACATTCCCATTTGTGACGACATATTTGTTTTTTCCTATGATTATATATTCAAACTCAAGCCTGTTGAAAATGTCTAATCCTATCACTCACTTTATACATTGCCTGATTTCGTAATGTCTCTATTGACACCTGCTTTCCTACATATTTTCCCCAGTTCATCATTTTGGCTGACTCTTCACATGTGCTTACATTTTCATTCACTCTCTAAACGAAACCCTATTGCTAAAGAAGCTTTTTATTCCAAATCATATACTCACTCTTCTTCCTAAACCTACTATCTTCCTAATCCTACCGACTATCCCTTTTTGACTGGATGTTCTCTTCTACATTCAATCATCCAAGGTATTAGGTCCTATGCCATTGTATTTCTATTTAACTGAGACAATTGTACAGAACATAATTCAACACTAAGTATCCAAACCAAGGGCCCAATGCCCTTCTGGGCTTCAAATCTTTCTTAGATTCCCGTTTTCATACATATATTTCACCTATATATTCTTATAAATATCGCAGGTTCCCAATCCCATTATTCATCCTGCAGAATGATTCCTAACCCAAATCGAAAATATTATTAACCCTAACCATACACTAACTTTGCAGGAGAGCAGGAACTGTGTGGGTATTAAACTACAGGAATCCAGGGGATCTTCACCTGCTGAGAAACTCAAATGTTCATGCAGAAATGATCCCTGGTGAAGATGAAGGCAGCTATGAAGTACCTCAGAAAGCAAAAGTCATCTTCCATGGCAATCATTCTGGTAAGGATGAAGGGTTGTGTCTGAATCAGTCTCTCTCTTCTTAATGTATAGAACATGGACCAAACCAGTCCTGTGTGGAAGCTGTTCCCGGGTGCTTATGGTTGATACAGCATTCTAACTAGAGAAAGTGTCCCATGAAAATCGGGGCAGCCTCCACCTCATGGTACTTTTGGAAGCAACTGTTAGGACAAAGTGGTTGCCAAGGCAGTGACATCATTCAGATCCTGAAGGAAGTGATCTCACCTCACTTCCTTGGTGAGGGAACTCTCTGAACTTGGCATCCAGGAAGCCAGGCACCCAGAGACAGTCCCTGTTCTAGTCCCAGTGGTCTCACATGTTTGGAATTACCAAGGACAGAGTCAGTCTTTCTTGGTACCTACAGATGTGAGGATGGCCAAATGCCAGGAAACCTGTGAAGAGGGGCTTTTCCTGAGAAAGCAGGTAGTGTCTCACCGCTGACTCTTGAGAACTTCACAGAGTTGGCCAAGCAGACATGATCTGAGACAGAAGAGGTCATTTCCGGGGAACATAGTATGGCCCACCAGTCAGAGGACACTCCGGGGAGTCACAGACCTACTAGGGGGAAGGAGGTGCCTTTGTGGGTGTGGGTGTGAGTTTGTGGTTTTGTCTCATGTTCTGAGAATAGGTAGGAAAGGCGGTTTATTTGGTATGGAGTGGAATATTTCTATTAAATCCTTTGACAAGGCGAGTGTTTCTATGTGTGTGTATCCCACTGAGTCCATTGTTGTAGATATTAGAAAAGACAATGCATCAATGGATGTGTCCTGTCTAGTAGAAAGCTTCCCAGCATTAATCCTGCCCAATTCATGAGTGGACTCTGGCTTGCCTTTTGGATGGGCAACACCTACAAGATTCCTAATTTCCTGTTTTCTCTCTCAATTCTGGCCACTCTCCAGAATAGTATCATGGTTTTGTGTCCAAGATTTGTACCACCTCCAAGATCTGTGACATGGCTATGTAATGGATAGCTGAAGGAAATGGCTAGCATCTCAGAAATCTCAGATATCTGTTGACCAGGAAAGTCTCATTGGAGAAACCCTGCTTTGGTCCTTTTGCTTACCTATTGTTCTGTTGAATGTCAGGAAGTTTTTTGCCTCAAGCCACCACTTTGTGAAGCCTGAAAAAAAGAGTTTTCAAATGGAAATGAATGGGCATCACCTGTGGCTCTTTGCTTAGTTGCTTAGGATTGGGATATGTCTGAATCAGCCTGTTGGCCCTGTGTGAGGCTGTGGCTTAGATTCTCAGCACCTGATGGATCTAAAGATAGGTCCCATGTGTGCATCCAAAACCAAAATGGCAAAAAGATCATATATTTTTGATGAACTCTCTTGCCTTCCTCTGGTAGGTTCCTGATATCCATCAAGTGAGAATAGGGATTCTTTGGGTCAAATGTGTTCTTCAAAGCCCTGCAGAGGCTAGGCCATAGGGGCTTGATTTTCATGACTCCAATTCACTTAAAGAATCTAAACCCCAAAGCTAGAAGGCCTCAAGTTGGAGAAGCCAAGCAATATTAAAGGCAGGCCTATTTGATCACTCCTGGTTCACAGGAAGAGAGTCCAGGCTACCCTGACTTTAGGCAAATGAGGGGCAGGGAGCTTATTTTGGACACTGTCGTGGGCTGCGTCACTAATGGAAACCTCCAGCCAGAGGATATGATGAGTGTCTACATGGAAGAAGATGAGGGCCATGTGAGAGTGTTTTGGTTTTAATTGTGGACATTTGTCTGGCGGTTGGAAGAGATCACTGGGTCAAACTAGGCTTGCACTCTGGTGTGATGCCCCTTAGAGACTGAGTTCTTTACTGATCTCAGAGAATTATTGCCAGGAATTGTGTTGGAATTTTAAATGGCCATGCATGAGAGTTGCCTTTGGAAAGTGACATCTAAGCCCAAGTTGACTTTCCACAGAGGACAGGGAATCTCAGCCAGGATATCACATGATATTATTCTTAAAGACTTGGCAGCCATATTTGAGAGTCAAAACACACATGGACCATACATTGTAGACCTCAATGGGCCTGGCTTAATCTGACTTTGGGGCACTTTTGGAAGCCTTGCCTGTAAGAATTCTCCAGAGTTTTCATTGAAATGAGCTTCCTCACCATTTAATGGTTTCTGAGTGAATTGAAATCCACAGTGCCTCCAACTTCATCCTTGAAAATTGGCTAGATCAATAACATGAAATTTTTGAAATTCCCATGACCGGGTAGCACTGGAGAACATTTGGATGTCCTGTTGCTGATCATGAGTATACAGGACAGTGCCCTGATTGACTGGGTTTTATGAAAATGGTGTAGAACAGAGATTCCAGTAAGTTGGATCATGCTGAGTAGTTGTACTAGAGCAGTGGTTTGCAGGTGTGTGATAAAACATCTGTGGTGGGGGCATGTGGATCTGCCATTGGCTTCCAAATGGATTGTGACTGACATTTTGCAGTCAGTAGAACCTTATATGTAAAAGCATATTGTTATATGGAGAGGTTTCAGGGCAATGTTCAGAATCAGGTTGCTATGGTCAATGGGGCAAGCTATGTGGGATAGAAGCCTGGTTGGTGCATTCTCCTGCAGAACCCGACCCACCACACTTGACAGAACTCACTTCAGCACTGTGTCCCAGTTGAACCCTTGTATTTAATGAAGGAATACCGAACTCCCAGTGCAGCAGCAAGAAACACCACGAAAGTGGAGGATGACCAAATGAATTAACAGTCCACACGGGGAGACACCAGTGGCCACAGTGTACCTACAAATAGAAAATTCAGCACTGCTGTCTCATGTTCTTTGGAAAATAAGAAACCATGTCCTCCAGGTCACATAGATGCAGAACCAGATTTGATGGTCTCACTACATATGAAGCTAATGCTTCTGACAACAGCATATATTTCATTGCCCAACCTCAGAGGCAGTTTCTTCAGATGTTAAGCTGGCAGAACTTCATGTTTTTGGAGTGATTACCCTGTCCCTTTTGGAAACTCCTCTACCACTTCCAAATTTGTGAACTTCTGAGCATTTTCCATTCCACATATGTATTCACAGATTTTCTAAATCTTCTCCTCTAATTGTGTCTTATGTAGGGCGAAGGTAATGTCAAGGCATTGTTCTGAATGAGAGTGGGAAGATATTTGTGTAGCACATATTTGCATACACATTGGATACATTTTCCAATTTTCCATTCAAAATACTGAATCCCTGACACTAACACATACCCTACTAGACTTTGACTTCTTATCCTAATTTGATGGAGAATAATAACCCAAAGAGAATACAAATACAAGAGGTTCACAGGAGGCATGGTGTATAATTGGACTTGCCTTTCATATGATAAATGGTAGGTGTTATAAATCTAGCGAATTTTAATTGAAATAGTTCTCCATGTGTTTTAAAAGTTAACAAATATGTGAATAACTGTCTCCCTTTCTCTGTAGCCTATTCATCACATGTATTTTTATAAGCACATATAGAATTCTACCTGGTATCAGTCGTACATTTGGTGAGGTGGCTGGCTTGGCAGATACAAATTGTGAGAAGAGATCACTCCTACTTAATGCTATTGGAACTGAAAATTCAACATATGGGTGAGCTTCTTAGTTGAACAACATAAATCCATGTACATTAAAATTAATATTTTTGGATCTGTGGATGATATATATTTCATGGTGAATTTCAATTCACATACATAATGCTACTTTTTAATGTCTGTGTGTGTGTGTGTGTGTCTGTGTGTATATATATATATATATATTCACTCTCCAGATTTTTAAAAATATTTAGTATATTTTTTTATACCCTCCCTAAATTCATTCATATTCATGTATGTGGATTTATAATCAACTTTTCACAAGATTATTCTCAGAAATATTCCTCCACCTGAAATACATATTTTTTTCCTAGTACTGAAAATAACTTTGGGGGATCACATGATGGCGGCGAATGGAGTGCATTACCCCCATGTACCGCGTCTCTGTGCGGGAGAATGACGAGTTAGAACGGGTAAAACCTATCTTGTTAGGAATTTCCAGCAAATTTGGGGTGCTCCACAACCTAGTGGACATATATCCATCTCACGAGGATCAGCTACGGGGGCTCAAACGCGAGTGATTTGTCCGCACGGAGGGTCATGCTGCTTATTCAGCAAATTGCCCTGTAGCTAGAGTCTGTGGCGCGCACTGGGAAACGACGAGATAGCATCGCAAATATACAGTGGTGCAGATTCTATGGGCTCCTGCCAGCTATGCAATTACTGTGCTCAGTGCTGAATTCTGGGATTGAGACGGGGATGGATGCGGTCCAATTCAGTTCTCCATACCGGTCAGACCACAGAGGAAGCCAGCGTCCACCATCTTGAAGAGCTGACGTCACCATCCCTGTTTACGACTGATCGCAGCTCATTCAGCTATAGAACAGGTAATTTCAGGATGCCATTCACCTTTGTCTCGCAGACAAATTACTCAGGCTCAGTGCTAAAGAACCCGCAGAAACTGCGTCTTGGAGCCTGCTCCTATTAGAACATACACTGAGCCCAGAGCGGCCAAATTTGGCCTCCCCGAACTGATCTTGCTCAGTGCTAAAGAACCCGTGGAAACTGCTTCCCGGTCCGGGTCTTGCTGAATAATGTGGAGGTAAATATCAACCGAGCCTTCATAGGCAGTGGCAACAGGATTGAGACGGGGCTTGTGAGGGCAAGTCAGGACTCACCCATTGCATTGGTCACCCAGCAAAGGGAACGAAATGCTGCCTATTGCATGGGATACCAACATGGCAGAGATCTGATGTCATCAGAAAGCAGCGGAGGAGATAACTTCATTGATACCAGCGGTGACAGAAACAGTTAGTCTCCTGGTAAAGAAAGTGAGTCACAAACACCCGAGTCTCTCTCACTTTTTCATCAAGCCAGAGGGGCAGAGCAGAGCCGCTGCCCAGGCTCGGAACAGGCCCAGCGACACACCTGCATGATAATCACTTCACCCCAGTTGGAATAGAGGAAGAGCAGAGCCGCCGCAGGTGCCCAGAACAGGCCCAGTGACCAGCAGGCGTGGTAGTAACGTCACCTCAATTGGAGTAGTTGCAGAGCAGAGCCTTCTCCCGCGCCTAGTACAATCCAAGTGGCCCACCGGCATGGTAGTCACGTCATCCCAATAGGAGTAGGGGCAGAGCAGAATCTTTGCACGTGCCCGGAACAGGCCCAGCAACCTACCGGCTTGGTAGTCACGACACCCCAATTGGAGTAGCGGCAGAGCAGAGCCACCACCCGCGCCCTCAAGGTAGACAAAATTTGCACCTGACCAGCAGAAGAGGCCCAGTGGCCTGCCACCATGGCAGACACTTCACCCATTTGGAGTAGGGGCAGAGCAGATCCATCACACATGCCCTCAAGGTAGGCAGACCTGTGACCGACCACAGAACAGGCCCACCCACCCGCCGGCGTGGTAGTCACGTCACCCCAATTGGAGTAGGGGCAGAGCAGAGCCGCCGCCCGCGACTCCAAGGTAGGCAGACCTGCGACCGATCGAAAGAACACCCCAGGGGTCCACGGGTGTGGTAGACACGTAACACCAATTGGAGGAGGGGCAGAGCAGAGCCGCCTCCCACGCCTGCATGGTAGGCAGACCTGCGACCGATCAGGAGAACAGGCCCAGCGGCCCATCAACGTGGTAGATAGATCACCCCCATTGGAGGAGCAGCACAGCCACCCCCCGCCCTTGCAAGGAAGATTTTTCAAATATACAAGAGCAATATAAATATATAGGGGGAAAATTTCAAAATCACAACAGTTTCACCAAGCAGAAAGAAACGCGAGCCGTATGAAAAGACAAAGAAAAAAGGACCACAAGCAATGCAGGTCAACACAAATTTAGAAGAGTTAATAGCTGCAGCAGATGGAATGTCAGATAAAGAACTCAGGATATACATGCTTCAGATGATCTGGAGTCTCCAGGAAGACATTAGACAGCAAAATCAGCCAATGAAAGATCACTTCGACAATGAATTACACAAACTAATCCAAGAAGCAAAAGATCAATTATACAGGGAGATAGAAGTTGTAAAAAATAACAAACAGAAATCCTAGAAATGCAGGAAGCAATAAACCAACTTAAAAACTCAATTGAGAATACTACCATTAGAGTAGAACACTTAGAAGATAGAACATCAGACAATGAAGACAAAGTATTTCAACTTGAAAAGAACATAGACAGCTCAGCAAGACTGTTAAGAAACCATGAACAGAACATCCGAGAAATATGGGATAACATAAAGAGACCAAACTTTTGAGTCATTGGGATACAGGAAGGTATAGAGGTCCAAACCAAAAGAATGAGCAATGTAATCAATGAAATAATATGAGAAAACTTCCCAGACTTGAAGAATGAGACAGACTCCCAAGTCCTAGAAGCCAACAGGACGCCGAATGTGCAAAATCATAAGAGATCCACACCTAGACACATTATAATGAAGATACCCAACATACAGAATAAAGAGAGAATTTTAAAAGCTACAAGAGAAAGGAAGCAGATTACATTTAGGGGTAAACCAATCAGGATAACAGCTGATATTTCAACACAGACTCTGAAAGCTAGAAGATCCTTGAAATATATGTTTTTGTCAGGAGCTTTAGCTTCATTTCTTGTGAAAGCATCAAAGCTGCGTCTGCATCTATGTAACCTGGAGGACATGGTTTCTTATTTTCCAAAAGACATAAGGCGGCAGTACTAAATTCACTCTTTGTAGGTAAACTGTGGCCACTTAAGGCTATGTGTCTCCTGTGTGGACTGTGAAGCCATTTGATCATCCTCCACTTTTCATGGAGTTTCTTGCCGCTGCACTGGGAGTTTGGTATTTGTTTCACTAAATAAAACGAGTTCAACTGAGACCAAGTGCTGAAGGGAGTTCTGTCATGTGTGGTGGGTCAGAGTCTGCAGGAGAATTCACCAACCAGGATTCTATCCCACATAGATTGCCCCCTTGACCATAGCAACCTGATTCTGAATATTGCCCTGAAAATCTGCATATAAAAAGATGCCTTTACATGGAGAGGTTTCTGCTATAAGTTTCTGCTGGATGCACCATGTCATTCTCAAGCCCTTTCGAAGCAATGGCAGATCCACATGGCCCCACAAGAGATGTTTTATCACACACCTGCACACCACCGCTCTAGACCCACTATTCAGTAGGCTACAAGTTACTGGCATTTCTATTCTACATCATTTTCATGAAACCCAGACAATCAAGGCACTGTCTGGTGACTCATGATGAGCAAAAGGACATGAAAGGTTCTCCAGTGCCACCTGGTCATTGGAATGGCAAAAATTTCATGGTATTTATGTAGCCACTTTTCAATGATGAAGTTGGAAGCACTGTGGGTTTCAATTCATTCAGGAACCATTAAATGGTGAGGAAGCTCATTTCAATAAAAGCTCTGGAGAACTCTCACAGGCAATTTTTCCCAAAGAGTTGGCTAGATCTCAGTTTACAAGGGCGAATCTCATTAGTGGCCTATTCCACTGCGACACAAATGACCACAATTGAAACCAAAACACTCCCACATGACACTCATTTTCTGCCATAGAGAAACTCATCATAACCTCTTGCTGCAGGTTTCCATGAGGGGTGCAGCCCAAGACAGTGTCCAAAATAAGCTCACTTACCCCTCAATTGCCTAAAGTCAGGTTGGCCTGGACACCCTTCCTGTGAACCAGGAGTGATCAAATAGGCCTGCACTTAATACTGCTCTGCTTCTCCATTTTGACTCTTACTGATTGTTGAGTATAAATTCCTTTGTGTGAATTGGAGTCATGAGAAAATCCAAGCACCTATGCATTAGCCTCTGCAGGGCTTTGAAGAACTCATTTGACCCAAATGATATCTATTCTCACTTGATAGAGGTCAGGACTTACAGAGGAAGGGAAGAGACTTCATCCACATTGACTGCTCTTTTGGCCATTTTGGTTTTGGATTCACAGATGGGATCTTTCTGTAGATCCATCAGGTGCCGAGAATCTAAGCCCCAGCCTCACATAGGGCCAAGGGGCTGATTCAGACACATCCCTTTTTAAGCAATTAAGCAAACAGCCACAGGTGATGCCCATTCATTTTCATTTGAAAACTGCTTTCTTCAGGATTTACAAAGGGGTTGCCTGAGGCAAAGAAATTCCTGACATTCAGGGCAACAGAACAATAGGTTAGCAAAAGGCCCAAAGCAGGGTTTCTCCACTGAGACTTTACTGGTCACACTGATATCTGAGTTTTCTGAGATGCTCCCATTGCCTTCAGCTATCCAGTACATGGCCATGTAACAAATCTTGGAGGCGGTACATATCTTGGACACCAAATCATGAGACTATTCTGGAGAGTGGCCAGAATTCAGGAAGAAAACTGGAGCTTAGGAAGATAGTAGGTGTTGTCCATTCATAAGGCAAGCTGCAGTCCATTCATCAATTGCACAGGATGAATGCTGGGAAGCTTTCTACTAGACAGGACACTTCCATTGATGCATTCTCTTTTCAAATGTCAACAACCACGGACACTGTGGGATACACTTTTAGAAACCCTCGCCATGTCAAACGACCTTCTAGAAACAATCCACTCAAAAACAAACAATCCACTATTCCTACCTATTCTCAGAACATGTGACAAAACCACAAACTCACACCCACACCCACAAAGCACCTCCTTCCCAGAAGTAGGTCTTTGATTATCCGGAGTTTCCTCTGACTGGTGGGCCATACTATGTTCCCCCGAAATGGCCTGTACTTTCTCAGATCTGGTGTCTTTGCCAGAACAACTACCTGCTTTCTCAGGAAACAGCCATCTTCATAGATTTCCTGGCATTTGGCCATCCTCACATCAGTTGGTACCAATAAAGACTGACTCTGTCCTTGGTAAATACAATCAAGTGTGCCATCTGTGACTGGGACTGGCTCTGGGGGCCTAGCTTCCTGGTTCCAAAGTTCAGAGAGTTCCATTACAAAGGAAGTGAGGGGAGGTCACTTTTTTCAGGAACTGAATGAGGTCACTGCCTTGGCAACCACTTTGCTCTAACAGTTGCTTGCAAGGGTCCCATGAGATGGATGCTGCCCCAATTACTGTGACATTTTCACAAGTTAGAATGGTATATCAAACATAGCCACCCAGGAACAGCTCTCCACACAGGCTTGGTTTGGTCCATCTTCTCTACATTAAGAAGAGAGAGGCTGATTCAGACACAACCCTTCATCCTGACCAGGCTATTTGCCATGGAAGATGACCTTTGCTCTCTCAGGTTCTTCATACCTGCCTACATGTTTTCCAGGGATAATTTCTGCATGGACCATTGAGGTTCTAAGTAGGTGGAAGATCCCCTCCATCCCTGCATTGTAAGACCAACTCTGCTCCAGCTCTTCTGTAATGTTAGATTGAGGGAACAGTGTATGGTTAGGCTTAATAACCAGTTCGATTTGGGTTAGGAATCATTCTACGGGATGTATAATGGTATTGGGTAACTGCGATACTTACAAGAATATATAGGTGAAATATAAGTATGAAAACAGAAATCCAGGTAAGATTTGAAGTCCAGAAAGTCATTGGGTCCTTGATTGGATTACTTAGCTTGAATTACGTTCTGCACAGATATGTCCGATAAATTGATATACAATGGCATAGGAACTTGTACCTTGGATGATTGATTGTAGAAGAGAACATCCCCTCAAACAGAGATAGTCAGTAGGATCAGGAAGATAGTCGGTAAGTATCAGAAGAACAATGAGTATAGGATTTGGACCAAAAGTTATTTAGCAATAGGGTTTCGGTTAGAGAGTGAATTTCAATAACAGCACATGTGGAGGGTCTCCAACAATGATGAAGTGGGGAAAATATGTAGGAATGCAGATATCAATATAGACATTAGGAAATCAGGCAAAGTATAAAGTGAGTGATAGGATTAGATATTTTCAACAGGGTTGAGATTGAGCATATAATCTTAGAAAGAAACAAATATGCAGTCACCAATAGGATTGACATTTGAGAGCATAAGGCACCCTGGACATGGATGATTTTAGTAATCCATGTTCACTTTCTATTTAGGATTTGGTAGAATCATAAGTGTGACCTTTGAATTTTGTGTCCAGAATATTACTGTGATGAAATGTATATGTAGATCAGGTGACATGAGTATTTCTTCCACTATTTCTGGAAGCAATATTTTGAAGACGTATAAATTTGTATTGGGGCTACAAAAAGGTGCACCCTGTGTCTATGAATACAGAGGAAATGCATGAATAGACCATACTGTGAATAAATAATAAAACTGGTTTCAACTTGAAACAATAGATTGAAATAAATGTGAAAATATATAAGAAATCTTATATTAATATACAATCATTCATTCCAACCCATTATACATTTAATGGAAATATGAGGATTTTGGTTTATCATGAAAAGTGTGTGAGTTTTGCTTCGAATTGATTATGGAAATCAAAAATAATTTGTTTGGAAAGAAGTCTCATGAAAAGACCAGTCAAGAAACCTGGAGGAATACATGTGTTCTGAAGCAGGAAGCGATTGAAAGTGAAACAAATGCCTATAAAATTACGAAATTGTTGATGAAATATATGTCCTATTGTGGTAAGCCATTGTTGTAGATTGTGGCCGCCATTAGAAGATGGCGCCGGCTTCCACTGTGGCCTGTGATAAACAAATTCTTTTGTGGAGAGTTGGCACGCTATCCCTTGCCACCCTATAAGAAAGATCCACGCAGCGGCTTAAGATTGGTACGTAGGAGACTTTATTAGGCTGTGCTTGGGCGCTCGCCAGTAGAGAGGGGGGTCACAAAAAGATACTTTAATCAAGGCCTGAATAAACTGCTGAAAGAAGATTCCTGAGTTGTGTCTTCCTTGCGGGCAAGGGTTCGCAACAAGTGGTGCTGAAAACCCGGGAACCAGAACTTTCAGCAGTCAGGGGTGGTGAACCAGTTAGTCCCAGGTAAGTAGGACCCGCGGTCAAAGCGGAGATCAGTCCTAGATAAGTGGGACCCGCTATCAAAGCGGAGATCAGTCCCAGATAATTGGGACCCGCTATCAAAGCGGAGATTAGTCCTAGGTAATTGGGACCCGCTATCAAAGCGGAGATTAGTCCTAGGTAATTGGGACCCGCTATCAAAGCGGAGATTAGACCTAGGTAATTGGGACCCGCTATCAAAGCGGCAGCTCGTCTGTAAAGCCAGAGAGAGCATTACATCTTATTGCAGCTGCACTGTGTACTTTCGCTCTTACTTTCACTTTTGTTTTTTGTGTGTCTTTTGTTGTGTCATGGGTGCCGTATCTTCAAGTCCGCTTCTCCTGGCCCTAGATAACCTGTTACGTTCCAAGGGCCTAGAAGTGAAACGTAGTACTTTACAGAGATTTTTACAGAAGACAGATATTGTTGCACCGTGGTTCGCGTTCTCGGGTAGCCTCACTCTACCTAGCTGGCATAAGTTAGGCACAGATCTTGACTTTGCTTCTGAGCAGGGCATATTAGATGGTGGGGTGATACCCCTTTGGAAGATGATCCGTAGTTGCCTCGCAGATGGCAGATGTCAGGAAGCACTTACTAAAGCACAAGAAGTTTTAGAGCAATTGCATGAAGAAAGATCAGAAATGGCAGGCAGTGAGGTATTTCAGGATGGTGGGAGTGTGCGGAGCGAGAAACAGGGGAGGAAACAATTATCTCCGGCAGGCAGTGACGTATTTCAGGAGGATGGCAGTGTGCGGAGCGAGAAACAGGGGAGGAGGCGATTGTCTCTGGCACGGAGTGAAATATTTCAGGAGGAAGGGAATGTGCAGAGCGAGAAACGGGGGAGGAAACGCTTGTATCCAGATCTCAGTACACTGCGCACACTCCCATGCAAAAGTGGGTCAGAAGAGGAGGACGATGAGGAGGAGGAGCTCGGGAGACTGTCTCGGCAGCTAGGAAGTCTAACTATGGGAGAAGGGAACAAAAATAAACAGGAGCTCAGAAGAAAAAAAAAAAAATGATCCTCCGGACCCGCCGCCGTACGGTGGGGGTGTTTCGAGGAGAGCTTTCCATGCCCAAACACGGGGGCTGGTAACATTTTTACTGACGGTTCCAAGTCTGGAATGGGAGCCTACATAATTAATGACTCTCCCCCTATCCAGCATCAATTTGCTCCTGGAAATCCACAATGGGTAGAACTACAAATTGTTATTGAAGTTTTTAAACAGTGTTCTTTTCCTTTTAATCTTATTTCGGACTCCAGCTATGTGGTACAAGCACTAAAAGTCCTGGAGGCCGTGGGAACTATTAGTGATGCCCACAATGTGTCTGTTTACTTTACTCAGCTTCAACAGCTTATCTCTAACCGCACTGCTTCTTTTTATCCAATGCATATCAGGGCTCACACCTCTCTTCCTGGGCCGTTATCCCAAGGTAATGCCTGTGCGGACTTAGCCACTAGAGGTCAATTGATATGCTTGGCTTCCTCCTTAGAGGGGGCTAAGTTGTTTCACCAAAACTTCCATGTTAATGCATTAACGCTGCGCAGGCGTTTTTCCATTTCAAGAGCGGATGCTCGGCAGATAGTATTGCAATGTCCCCATTGTGTCACATTTCTTCATCCCCCTAATTATGGAGTAAACCCACGGGGATTAAAGCCATTGATTGCTTGGCAAATGGATGTGACACATATACCTGACTTTGGTAACCTTAAGTATGTGCATGTTTCCATTGATACGTGCTCTGGAATTATCCATGCTTCTGCTTTATCAGGAGAAAAGGCACGTAATGTCATTACTCACTGTTTAGAGGCATGGGCAGCATGGGGTGCACCTGCATCCCTTAAGACTTATAATGGAACTGCTTATACTGGCAGACAATTTACAGCTTTTTGTTCTACTATGGGAGTGCAACTTACTCATGGTTTGCCTTATAATCCTCAAGGACAAGGCATTGTTGAGCGTGCTCATCGCACCTTAAAGGAAACTTTACAAAAACAAAAAGGGGGAATAGGAGCTGAACACACTCCTAAAGAACGCCTGTCCTTAGCTCTATTTACCATTAATTTTTTGAATTTGGATATTCATGGTCGCTCTGCGGCCGATAGACATGTGTCCCCTCAGCCCTCTGTGATTGGCTATGTTAAGTGGAAGGATGTTCTTACGGGCCAATGGAACGGCCCTGACCCCGTGCTGACATGGGCACGAGGATCTGTATGTGTTTTTCCCCAGGATCGTACGGAACCGTTGTGGGTCCCTGAATGCTTGACAAGAAGAGTCTCGACATCAACTGACCAGCAACAAGAGATACCACAACAATCCTGTGATGAAGATCTTCATTCTGCTAAGTGCTCTGGCTCTGGTGCTGGTGCCGATGGCACAGGCGACACCAATGCGGTGGTGGGCAGTGGCACGGGCCTGGCCAATGCCGATGCCGGTTCATGGTAATTCTAGTGTCCTCCCCACTCTTTTTTCAACCTCATGTGAGATGTCTGCTCCCTGTGCCTCTCCTAGAGGGGACATGGAGAGAATTTTTAATCAATCTCAAGTTAATCTCACAGGAGTTTTTTGTTTCAGCCTTAGAAACGCTAATTGCATTAGCCTTAAGACCAAAAATTTGACTAACTGGGAGGACCCATTGCGGTCCAATCAGGTCTCAGGAAGCATTATCAGTGCTGTATTGAGCAAGGTAGCTTCGGGGAAGCAATCAGGCTCAGAGACCCCCGCAAACAGCAGCTCTGCTCTTAACATAACTACCTTGGCTATTATCTCCGAGGTACTAATCCCAGTGCCTCCTTTTTCTAGTAGTATTTATAATGCCACTCATTTCAAGGCCTCTCCTTACTGTTCCCCTAATCTTGGTTTCCCCCCAACATTTATGCCTTGTCAGGATCATTCTTGGGAGAAACATCAAGTTGCTAAAGGTTTCTCCCTTTCCCCCTCTCTTAAGAGGTATGTTTATAACTTTAACAATAGTGCCAGCTCCTCTACAGGAGTAGGTTGGTCCTGGTTTCAATGGCTGATTTCCAATGAAAAGGGGGCTTCAGCCGCTATTTCTGCACTGGCTCAGTTGCTAGGAGCCAAAAGTTGGCTGGCTAATATTTCTGGTACTGTTAGGGAAAGTGAACAAGGTAATAGACTTACATCTGTTTCATTCAACTCTCTGTTGTATAATGCCACATTGCCTCCTGCAATGGTCTGTGTCCAATCCCCCTTCTTATTCCTTTTGGCTGAGGCCACCTTGTCGGGGATGCTGGATTGTTCTCATACTACCTGTCTCTTATCTGAGTGTTGGAATGGTTCCTGGACTGTAGCAGTGATTATGAAAATTCCAACTTTTGTCCCAATCCCGGTCACTGCGGATCCTGATAAATTCCCTATTGTTGAGCTACTTAGAGTCCGCAGAGATTTTGGAATCACAGCGGCTATAGTGACAGCCGTGGTGGTATCTGCTGCTGCAGCGTTTACGGCTGGAGTGGCTATGGCCAATCAAGTACAAAGTGCTGCCACCATTAATCACCATTAATCAAGTTGTCCAACAAACTTCCACCATACTTGAATCCCAAAATACAATTAATCAACATATTTTGTCAGGGATTTTAGCTGCCAACCAAAGAATAGACTTATAATTTTGTTCAACTAGGAAGTTCACCCATAGGTTGAATATTCAGTTCCAAAAGCGTTTAGGAGGAGTGATCTCTTCTCACAATTTGCATTTGGTGAGGAAGCCACCTCACAAAAATGTAGGTGTGATACCAGGTAGCTTTCGGTATGTGCATATAAAAATACATATGTTGAATAGGCTACAGAGAAAGGGAGACAGTAATACACATATTTTGAACTTTAAAAACACATGGAGAACTATTTAATTAAAAATTGACTAGATTAATAACACATAAACTTTATCATGCAAAAGGCAAGTCCAAATATACATCATGCCTCCTTTGAACTGCTTGTATTTATATTCTGTTTGTGTTATTTTTCTCCATCATATTAGGATTAGTAGTCAGAGTCTAGTAGGGTATGGGATAGTGTCAGGGATTCTGTATTTTGAATGGAAAATTGGAAATTGTATCCAATGTGTGTGCAAATATGTGCAACCCAAAACTTCCCACTCTGATCCAGAACAATGCCTTGACATTACCTTCGCTCCAAGTAAGACACAATTAGAGGAGAAGAGTTAGAAAATTTGTCAATACATGTCTGGAATGGAAAATGCTCAGGAGTTCACAAACTTCGAGATGGTAGAGGAGTTTCCAAAAGCAAGGGATATGGTAAACACAACACGAACATGGAGCTCTTCTGGCCTAAAGACTGTTTGAGAAACTTCATGTGAGATTGGGCACTTGAAATATAAGGTGTTGTCAGAAGTTTTAGCTTTATTTTTAGTGAGACCATCAAAGACGGGTCTGCATCTATGTGACCTGGACGACATGTTTTCTTATTTTCCAATGAACATGAGGCAGCAGTGCTGAATTCTCTCTTTGTAGGTAAACTGTGGCCACTGGGGGCTTAGTGTCTCCCCGTGTCGCTGTGAAGCCATTTGGTCATCCTCCACTTTTCGTGGTGTTTCTTGCTGCTGCACAGTGAGTTTGATATTTGCTTCACAAAAAACAAGGAGTTCAACTGGGACACAGTGCTGCAGGGAGTTCTGTCACTTGTGGTGGGTTAGAGTCTGCAGGAGAATGCACCATCCAGGCTTCCATCACTCATTGCTTGCTACAATGCCCCCTTTTCCATTGCAACCTAATTCTGAACATTGCCCTGAAACCTCTCTATATAACAAAGTGCCTTTACATAAATGGGTCTGCTGGCTGCTGCAAGTCAATCACATGCTATTTGGAAGCCAATGGCAGATCCACATGGCCCCACCACAGATGTTTTGTCACACACCTGCCCACACCTGGTCAAGGCGCACTACTCAGATGGTTCCAACTTACTGGCATCTCTGTTCTATGCCATTTTCATGAAACCCAGTAAATCAAGGCCCAGTCTGGTACACTTATGATGAGCATCAGGAGATCTAACTGTTCTCCAGTGCCACCTGGTCATGGGAATTTTAAAAATTTCATGGTATTTATCTAGCCATTTTTCAAAGATGAATTTGGAGCCACAGTGGGTTTCAATTCATTCATGAACCATTAAATGTTGTGGAAGCTCATTTCAATGAAAGATCTGGAGAACTCTCACAGGCAAGGCTTCCCAAAGAGTGGCCTAAAGGTCACATGAGGCCAGGCCCATTGAGGTCTACAATGTTAGGTTCATGGGTGTTTTGACTCTCAAATATGCCTGCCAAGTCTTTCAGAATAAAATCAGGTTATATGCTGGCTGACATTCTCAGTGCTTTGTGGAAAGCCACCCTGGGCCTAGATCTCAGTTTCCAAGGGCAACTCTAATGCGTGGCCTCCTAAAATCCCAACACAATTCATGTCAATACTTCTCTGAGGTCAGTTCCAGAACTCAGTCTCTAAGATGAATCAAACCCGAGTTAAAGCCCAGGTGGACCCAGTCTTCTCTTCCAACAGCCAAATAAATGACCACAATTAAATCCAAAACACTCCCACATTGCCCTCATCTTCTTCCATATAGACACTCATCATTACCTCTGGCTGGAGGTTTCCATGAGGGGTAAAGCACAAGACAGAGTCTGAAATAATCTCCCTTGCCCTCATTTGCCTAAAGTCAGTGTGACCTGGACACCCTTCCTGTAAACAAGGAGTGATTTAATAGGCCTGCCACTAATACTGCTCTGCTTCTCCAATTTGAGGCCTACTGACTGTCAGGTATAGATTCTTTATGTGATTTGGATTCATTAGAAAACCCAAGCACCTATGGGCTAGCCTCTGCAGGGCTTTGAAAAACTCGATTAATTCAAAGGATCCCCAAATTCACTTGATGGAGGTCAGGAACCTAACAGAGAAAGGCAATAAACTTCATCTAAAATGACTGATTTTTTAGTCATTTTGGTTTTGGATGCACACATGGGATCTTTCTTAAGATCCATTAGGCACTGAATATCTAAGACACAGCCTCACACACGGCCAAGAGGCTGATTCACACACATATCTCTCAAAGCATTTTAGCAAACAGCCACAGGTGATGCCCATTCATTTCCATTTGAAAACTGTTTTCTTCAGGATTCACAAAGGGGTGTCCTGAGGCAAAGACCTTCCTGACATTCAGGGCAACAGAGGAATAGGGATGCAAAAAGCCCAAAGCAGGTTTTCTCCACTGAGACTTTCCTTGTCACACTGATATCTGAGTTTTCTGAGATGCTCCCTGTCCTTTCAGCTATAGAATACATGGCCATGTCACAGAGGTTGGAGGTGGTACATAACTTGGACAAAAAACCATGAGCCTACTCTGGAGAGTGGCCAGATTCAGAAAGAAAACAGGAACTTAGGAAGATAGTACGTGTTGCCCATTGATAAGGGAAGTCACAGTCCATTCATAAATTAGGCAGGATAAATGCTGGAATTCTTTCTACTAGACAGGACACATCCATAGATGAATTCTCTTTTCTAATGAATACAACCACGGACACAGAGAGTTACACAGACATAGAAACTCGCATTGTCAAAGGAATTACTAGACACAGTCCACTCCAAACCCAACAAACTGCCTTTCCTACTTATTCTCAGAACATGAGAAAAACCACAAACTCACTCCCACACCCACAAAGACACCTCCTTCCCCCAAGTAATTCTGTGACTATCCTGAGTGTCGTTTGACTGGTAGGCCATACTATGTTCCCCCAAATGGACTGTCCTGTCTCAGATATGGTCTCCTTGGCCAAATCTGTGACGTTGTCAGGAGCCAGAAGTGGGCAAGTACCTTTTTCTCAAGAAAGGCCCCTCTACAAAGCTCTCCTGGCATTTGGCCATCCTCACATCAGTAGGTTCCAGGAAACACTGACTCTATCCTTGGTAAATCCAAACAAGTGACCTCACTGGGACTTGTACTGGGACTGGGACTGGCTCTGGTTGCCTGGCTTCTGCATCACAAGTTCAGAGAGTTCCATCACCAAGGAAGAGAGGTGAGATCACTTACTTCAGGTAGTGAATGAGGACACTGCCTTGGGAATCACTTTGTCCTAACAGTTGCTTCCAAGGGTCTCATGAGATAGAGGCTGCCCCTACTTCCTGTGACACTTTCACAAGTTAGAATGGTGAATCAACCATAGGCACCCAGGAACAGCTCTTCACACAGGCCTGGTATGGTCCATTTTCTCTACATTGAGAACAGAGAGGCTCATTAAGATACAACCCTTCATCCTGACCAGGTTTTTTGCAATGGAAGATGAGTTTTGCTCTTTAAGGTCCTTCATAGCTGTTTATATCTTCTCCAGGAATCACATCTGCATGGACCTTTTAGGTTTTCAGCATATGGAAGATCCCCTACATTCCTGTATTGTAAGACCAACACTGTCCCTGGTCTTTTGTTAAGTGAGATTGTGGGAACAGTGTATGTTTAGGGTTTAATAACATGTTTGATTTGGGTTAGAAATCATTCTGCTAGATGAATAATGGTATTGGGAACCTGTGACATTTATTAAAACATAGAGATAAAATATAAGTATGAAAACAGAAATCTAGGTAAGATTTGAAGCTCAGAAGGACATTGAGCTGTTGATTGTGATACTTAGCTTTGAATTATGTTCCGCATATATGTCTCAGATAAATCGATAATCAATGGCATAGGACCTTGTACCTTGGATGATTGAATGGAAAAGAGAACTTCCACTCAAACAGGGAAACTCAGTAAGATTAGGAAGATAGTCAGTAGCTTTCAGAAGAAGAGTGAGTACAGGATTTGGACCAAAAATTCTTTATCAATAGGGTTTCGGTTAGAGAGTGAAAGTAAATATCATCACATGTGAAGAGTCACTCACATGGTGAACTGGGGAAAATATTTAGGAAAGCAGACATCAATAGAGACATTAGGAAATCAGGCAAAGTATAAAGTGAGTGATAGGATTAGACATTATTAACTGCATTTAGGTTGAATATATAATCTTAGGAAGAAACAAATACGTAGTCACCAATAGGATTGATATTTGAGACTATTAGGCAACCTGGACCTGGATGTTTTTAGTAATCCATGTTCAGTTTCCATTTAGGCTTTGGTACAATCATAAGTGTGACTTTTGCTTTTTGTGTCCAGAATATTACTGTGATACAATGTATATGTAGATAAGGTGACCAACTTTAAATAATGGATTGAATTGAAATGTAAAAATATACAGGAAATCTTATATTGATATACAACCATTCATTCCAACCCGTTTTACATCTAATGATAATATGAGGATTATGGTTTATCATGAAGAGTGTGTGAGTTTTGCTTCAAATTGATTATGGAAATTGAAAATAATTTGTTTGGAAAAAAGTCTCATAAAAAGACCAGTCAAGAAACCTGGAGAAATACATGTGTTCTGAAGCAGGAAGTGACTGAAAGTGAAACAAATGCCTATAAATTTGCGAACTTGTAGATGAAATATATATCCTATGATGTGCATTAACTGAAGGAGTAGTAATGTGCCAGTGTTGAGTAAAAATGAACGTCAAAATAAACATCATGTCCCATAGGAATCTTCTTGCATTGATGTTAAACTGAGTCAGTTAATTTAGAAATATTAGGATTTGAATGCACCATTCACTGAAGTTAGTTTTCAGACCTAAGAAACAAATATGTATTTCAGGTAGATGAATATTTCTGAGAATAATCTAGTGAAAATTTGATTATAACTCCACATACATGAACATGAATGAATTTTGGGACTGTACAAAAGACGCATCTATTTCATATTTTGAAATATATGGAGTGTGTGTATATATATATATATATATATATATATATATATATATATATACACACACACACACACACACACACAACAGACATTAAAAAGTAGCAATACATATGCCAATTGAAATTCTTCATGAAATATATATCATCCACAGATCCAAAAATCTTCATTTTACTGAGCGTGGATTTATGTGTAATATTGTTCAACTAGGAAGCTCACCAATAGCTTAAATTTTCAGTTCCAACAGTGTTTAGGAGGAGTGATCTCTTCTCATAATTTGTATCTGCCAAGTCAGCAGCCTCACAAAAATGTACGTGTGATACCAGGTAGGATTCTATATGTGCATATAAAAATATATGTGCTGAATATGCTACAGAGAAAGGGAGACAGGAATTCACATATTTGTCAACTTTAAAAACACATTGAGAGAGGGAGGGGCAGATCTGCCAATCGCTCCTTCAAGGTAGGCGGACCTGCGACCCACCGGCTGAACAGGACCAGTGGCCCGCCACCGTGGAAGACACATCGCCCTGGTTGGGGGAGGGGCAATGCCGCCGGGCCTGCAAGGTAGGCAGACCTGTGACCCAAAGCAGGACAGGCCCAGCAATCTGCGGAGGGGCAGAGACGCCCTCCGCGCCTGCAAGGTAGGTGGACCTGCGACCACCGACAGACCAGGCCTATCCCCCGCCAGCATGGTAGACACATCATCCCGGTTGGGGGAGGGGCAGAGCAGCCACACGCGCCTGCAAGGTAGACAGACCTGCAAGGGACAGACAAAACAGACCCAGTGGCCCGCAGATGGTCAAAGCTGCCGCCCACGCCTGCAAAGTAGCCCGACTTGCGACCCACTGGCAGAACAGGCCCAGTGCCTGCAGAGGGGCGGAGCTGCTGCTCGCACCTTCAAGGTAGGCGGACCAGCTACCGACTGACAGAACAGGCCCAGCAGCCTGCTGGTGTGGTAGGCACATTGTCCCAATTGTAGGAGGGGCAGAGCCACCACCCGTGCCTGCGAGAGAGACTTTGAAACTATACAAGCAATAAAAATATATAGGGGAAAAATTCAATAACACAACAGTTTCACCAAGCAGAAAGAAACATGAACAGAATGAAAAGACAAGGAAAGAAAGGACCATAAGCAATGCAGGTAAAGTCAACTTTAAAAGAGGTAATATCTGCAGCAGATGGAATGTCAGATAAAGAACTCAGGATATACATGCTTCAGATGATCTGGAGTCTCAAGGAAGACATTAGAGAGCAAAATCAGACAATGAAAGATCACCTTGATAATGAATTACATAAAAAAATCCAAGAAGCATAATATCAACTATGCACGGAGATAAAGATTATAAAATCAAACAAACAGATATCCTAGGAATGCAGGAATCAATAAACCAACTTAAAAACTCAATTGAGAATACTAACAGCAGAGTAGAACACTTAGAAGATAGAACATCAGACAATGAAGACAAATTATTTCAACTTGAAAAGAACACAGACAGCTCAGCAAGACTTTTAAGAAACCATGAGCAGAACATCCAAGAAATATGGGATAACATAAAAAGACCAAACTTAAGAGTCATTGGGATACAGGAAGGTATAGAGGTCCAAACAAAAGGAATGAGCAATGTATTCAATGAAATAAAAGAGAAAACTTCCCAGACTTGTAGAATGAGACAGAATCGCAAATCCTAGAAGCTTACAGGATGCCAAATGTGCAAAATTATAAGAGATCCACACCTAGACATATTATAACGAAGATGCCCAACATACAGAAAAAGGAGAGAATTTTAAAAGCTACAAGATAAAGGAAGCAGATTATATTTAGTGGTAAACCAATCAGGATAACAGCTGATCTTTCAACACAGACTCTGAAAGCTAGAAGATCCTGCAATAACATTTTTCAAACACTGAAAGTAAATGGGTTCCATCCAAGAATTGTGTATCTAGCGAAATTAAGCTTCAGGATAGAAGATGAAATTAAAACTTTCCACGATAACAAAAGTTAAAAGAATTTGCAGCTAGAAAACGATTTCTTCAAAACATCCTTGGCAAAACACTACAGGAAGAGGAAATGGAAAATAACAATGAAAACCAACAGTGGGAGGTAGGACAGTAAAGGGGGGAAAATAATCAAGGAGGAAAAAAACCATGTTTAGTAACATAAATATACAAATATGGCTGGAAGAACAACCCATATCTCAATAATAACCCTAAATGTTAATGGCTTAAACTCACCAATTAAGAGACACAGGCTAGTAGAATGGATCAAAAAACAAGACCCAACAGTATGCTGCCTATTGGAGACACATTTGTTAGGAAAAGATATACATAGACTGAAGGTGAAAAGTTGGGAAAAATCATATCACCCATATGGACTTCGGAAACAAGCAGAAGTGTCCATACTCATATCAAATAAAATAGATTTCAAGCTAAAGTTAATCAAAAGGGATAAAGAGCAACACTACATACTTCTCAAGGAAACCATACACCAAGAAGACATAACAATCATAAATATATATGCCCCAAACATTGGTGCAGCTATGTTCATTAAACAAATTCTTCTCAAGTTCAAGAGTCTAATAGACCACCATACAATACTCATGGGAGACTCAAACACACCTCTCTCACTACTGGACTGATCTTCCAAACAAAAGTTGAATAATGAAACTATAGAACTCAATAACACAATTAATAACCCAGACTTATGATATATATAGAATATACCATCCAACATCAAGCAGCTACACTTTTTTCTCAGCAGCACATGGATACTTCTCAAAAAATAAATCATATATTATGTCACAGAGCAACTCTTAGACAATATAAGGGAGTAGATATAATACCAGGCATCTTATCTGATCATAATGAAATGAAACTGAAAATCAACGATAAAAGAAAGAAGGAAAAATCATGTATCACTTGGAGAATGAAAAATAAGTTACTGAATGATCAATGGGTTATAGAAGACACCAAGGAGGAAATTAAAAAATTCTTAGAGATAAATGAAAACACAGACATAACATATCGGAATCTATGGGACACATTGAAAGCAGTTCTAAGAACAAAATTCATTGCTTAGATTTCATTCCTTAAAAAAGGAAAAAAAAAAATGACAAATAAATGATCTCATACTTCATCTCAGAATCCTAGAAAAAGAAGAGCAAAACAACAGCAAAAGAAGTAGAAGGCAAGAAATAATTAAAATTAGAGCTGAAATTAATGAAATTGAAACAAAAGAAACAATTGAAAAAATTGACAAAACTAAAAGATGGTTCTTTGAAAAAAATAAATCAAAATGACAGACCCTTAGCCAAGCTAACAAAGAAAAGAAGAGGGAGAACTCAGTATCACAACAGATAGTTCAGAAATACAGAAGATAATCCGAAATTATTTTGAATTCTTATTTTTCAATAAAATAGAACATAGTGAAGGCATCGATAAATTTCTCAGTCATATAATCTGCCCAGATTTAGTCAGGAGGATATAGGCAACCTAAACAGACCCATAACAATTGAGGAAATAGAATAAACCATCAAAAGACTACCAACTAAGAAAAGCCCAGGACCGGATGGGTATATAGCAGAGTTTTACAAAACCTTTAAAGAGGAACTAATACCAATACTTTTCAAGCTATTTCAGGAAAAATGCAAAAATCCTCAGTAAAATTGTGGCGAATCGGATACAAAAACATATTAAAAAAATTGTGCACCATGATCAAGTAGGATTCATCCCTGGGATGCAAGGCTGCTTCATTATACAGAAATCAATAAATGTTATTCATCACATAAATAGACTTAAAAATAAGAACCATTTGATCATCTCGATAGATGCAGAAAAAGCATTTGACAATGGTCAGCATCCCTTTATGTTCAAAACTCTGGAAAAACTAGGGATAACAGGAACATACCTCAATAATGTAAAAGCAATCTATGCTAAGTCTCAGGCTAGCATCATTCTGAATGGAGAAAAATTGAAGGTATTCCCTCTAAAATCTGGAAGAAGATAGGGATGCCCTCTCTCACTACTTCTGTTCAACATAGTTCTTGAAACACTGGCCAGAGCAATTAGAGAGATTAAAGAAATCAAAGGCATAAAAATAGGAAAAGAAGAACGTAAATTATCACTATTTGCAGATGACATGATTCTATACTTAGCAGACCCAGCAAGGTATACAAAGAAACTATTAGAGGTAATAAATGAATTCACCAAAGTGGCAGGATATAAAATCAATATGCATAAATCAAAGGCATTCCTGTATATCAGCAACAAATCCTCTGAAATAGAAATGAGGACAACAACTCCATTCAAAATATCCACACACACACAAAAAAAAAATACTTGGGAATCAACCTAACAAAAAAGGTGAAAGACTTATAAAATGAAAACTACAGAACCCTAAAGAGAGAAATAGAAGAAGATCTTAGAAGATGGAAAAATATACTATGTTCATGGATAGGCAGAACTAACATCATCAAAATGGCAATATAACCAAAAGTTCTCTATATGTTAAATGCAATGCCAATCGGGTCTAAAAGCATGCAATGGAGGAAGGATAGCATCTTCAACAAATGGTTCTGGGAAAACTGGAAATTCATATGCAACAAAATGAAACTGAATCCATCTCTCTCGCCATGCACAAAAGTTAACTCAAAATGGATCAAGGAGCTTGATATCAAATCAGAGACACGGCATCTGATACAAGAAAAAGTTGGCTATGATCTACATACTGTGGGGTTGGGCTCCAAATTCCTCAATAGGACACCATTAGCATACGAGTTAATACCTAGAATCAACAAATGGGACTTACTCAAACTAAAAAGTTTTTTCTCATCAAAAGAAACAATAAGAGAGGTAAATAAGTAGTCTACATCCTGGGAACAAATCTTTACTCCTCACACTTCAGATAGAGCCCTAATATCCAGAGTATACAAAGAACTCAAAAAATTAAACAATAAGAAGACGAATAACCCAATAAACAAATGGTCCAAGGACCTGAACAGACACTTCTCAGATGAGGACATACAATCAATCAATAAGTACATGAGAAAATGCTCACCATCTCTTGCAGTCAGAAAAATGGAAAACAAACCCTCCCTAAGATACCATCTCACTCCAGTATGATTGGCAGCCATTATGAAGTCAAACAACAAGTGCTGGCGAGGATGTGGGGAAAAGGGTACACCTGTACATTGCTGGTGGGACTGCAAATTGGTGCAGCCAATTTGGAAAGAAGTATGGAGATTTCTTGGAAGCTAGGAATGGAACCACCATTTGACCCAGCTATTACCCTTCTCGGTCTATTCCCTAAGACCTAAAATGTGCATGCTGCAGGGACACTGCTACATTGATGTTCATAACAGCACAATTCAAAATAGCAAGAGTGTGGAACCAACCTAGATGCCCTTCAATAGATGAATGGAAAAAAAAATGTGGCATTTATACACAATGGAGTAATACTCTGCATTAAAAAATGTCAAAATCATAGAATTTGCAGGGAAATAGATGGCATTAGAACAGATTATGCTAAGTGAAGCTAGCCAATCCCTAAAAAAACAAATTCCAATAGTTTTCTTTGATATAAGGAGAGTAACTAAGAACGGATTTGGGAGGAAGAGCATGAGAAGAAGATTAAGATTAAACAGGGGTGACAGGTAGAAGAGAAAAGGAAAGAGAAGGGAAATTGCATGGAAATGGAAGGAGACCCTCATGGTTATACAAAATTACATACAAGAGGAAGTGAGGGAAAAGGGGGGGAAAAACCAAGGGGGAGAAATGAATTACAGTAGATGGGGTAGAGAGAGAAGATGGGAGAAGAGGGGATGGGGGATAGTAGAGGATAGGAAAGACAGCAGACTACAACAGACACTACTATTGCAATACGTAAAACAGTGGATGTGTAACAGATGTGATGCTGAAACCTGTATACGGAGTAAAAATGGGAGTTCATAACCCACTTGAATCAAAGTGTGAAATATGATATGTCAAGAAATAGGTAAATTTTGAACAACCAACAATAAAAATTAAAGGAAAAAAAACACATAGAGAACTATTTCAATGAAAAATGGACTAGACATATAACACCTACGCTTTATCATGCAAAAGGCAAGTCCAACTATACACCATGCCTCCTCTGAACGGCTTGTATTTCTATTCTGTTTGTGTTATTATTCTCCATCATAGTAGGATTAGTAGTCAGAGTCTAGTAGGGTATGGGTTAGTGTCAGGGATTCAGTATTTTGAATGGAAAAAAGGAAAATGAATCCAATGTGTATGCAAATATGGGCTACACAATAAATTACCCACTCTCATCCAGAACAATTGCTTCACATTACCTTCGCCCCAAATAAGACACAATTAGAGGAGAAGAGTTAGAAAATCTGTGAATATATATCTGGAATGGAAAATGCAAAAGAGTTCACAACCTTGGATGTGGTAGAGGAGTTTCCAAATGTAAGGGACAAGGTAAACACTCCACAAACTTGGAGCTCTGCTGGCCTAAAGACTTCTTGAGAAACTGCCTCTGAGGTTGGGAACTCAAAATATATGTTGTTGTCAGGAGCTTTAGCTTTCTTTCTAGTGAGTCCATCAGAGCTGGGTCTACATCTATGTGACCTGGAGGACGTGGTTTCTTATTTTCCAATGAACACTAGGCTACAGTACTGAATTATCTCTATGTAGGTAAACTGTGACCACTGGGGTCTAAGAGTCTCCCCGTGTGGACTGTGAGGGCATTTGGTCATTCTCCACTTTTCGTGGTGTTTCTTGCTGCTGCACTGGGAGTTTGGTATTTTCTTCACGAAATACAAGGAGTTGAACTGGGACACAGTGCTGGAGGGAGTACTGTCATGTGTAGTGGGTCATGGTCTGCAGGAGAATGCACCAACCAGGCTTCTAGCCCACATAGATTGTCCCCTTGTCCATAGCAACCTGATTCTGAACATTGCCCTAAAAATTCTCCATATACGAATATGCATTTACATATAAGAATTTCCTGGCTGCACCACGTCAGTCACATGCCATTTGGAAGCAATGGCAGATCCACATGGCCCCACCACGGATGTTTTATCACAAACATGCACACCACAGCTTGCGCCTACAATTGAGGAGTATTCAACTTACTGGCATCTCTGTTCTACACCAATTTTATGAAACTCAGTCAATTAGGGCACTTTCTGGTACACTCATGATCAGCAACAGGGCATACGAAGGTTCTCCAGCGCCACCTGGTCATAGGAATTTCAAAAATTTCATGGTATTTATCTAGCCATTTTTCAAGGTGGAAGTTGGAGGCACTGTAGGTTTCAATTCATTTAGGAACCATTAAATTGTGAGGAAGCTCATTTCAATGAAATCTCTGGAGGACACTCACAGGCAAGTCTTCCCAAAGAGTCGCCAAAAGGTCACATGAAGCCAGGCCCATTGAGGTCTACAGTGTGAGGTCTATGTGTGTTTTGACTATGGCTGCCAAGTCTTTCAGAATAAAATCTTGTGATATCCTGGGTGAGATTCCCAGTGCTCTGTGGAAAGCCACCCTCGGCCTAGGTCTCAGTTTCCAAGGGCGAGTCTCATGTGTGGCCTCCTAAAAACTCAACACAATTCATGCCAATACTTCTCTGAGTTCAGTTCCATAACTCAGTCTCTAAGGGGAATCAGACCAGATTTCAAGTCCTGGTTGACCTACTCATCTCTTTCAACCCCAACACAAATGACCAAAATTAAACCAAAACATTCCCACATGACCCTCATCTTATTGCATATAGACACTCATCTTAACCTCTGCCTGGAAGTTTCCATGAAGGACACAGCCCAAGACAGTGTCCAAAATAGGCTTCCTTGCCCCTTATTTTCCTAATGTCAGGGTGGCCTGGACACCCTTCCTGTGACCCAGGAGTGATCAAATAGGCCTGCCGTAATACTGCTCTGCTTCTCCAATTTGAGGCCTACTGACAGTGGGGTTTAGAATCTTTATGTGAATTGGAGTCATGAGAAAACACAAGCACCTCTGGGCTAGCATGTGCAGGGCTTTGAAGAAATCATTTGACCCAAAGGATCCCTATTCTCACTTGATGGAGGTCAGGAACCTTACAGTGGAAGGCAAGAGACTATATGCTCAATGACTCCTCTTTTGGGCATTTCGGTTTTGGATTCACACATGGGATCTTTCTTTATATCGATCAGGTGCTAAGAATCTAAGCCAAAGCCTCACACAGAGCCAAGAGGCTGATTCAGACACACCCCTTTCTAAAGCAATTAGGCAAAGAGCCACAGGTGAGGCACATTCATTTCCATTTGAAAAATGTTTTCTTCCAGCTTCACAAAGGGGTGGCCTGAGGCAAAGAAATTCCTGAAATACAGGGAAATAGAACAAAAGGTAAGCAAAAGGCCCAAAGCACGGTTTTTCCACTGAGACTTTACTGGTCACACTGATATCTGAGTTTTCTTAGTTGCTCGCCATTCCCTTCAGCTATCCAGTACATGGCCATGTCACAGAGCTTGAAGGTGGTACTTCGCTTGGACACAAAACCATGAGCCTATTCTGGAGAGTGGCCAGAATTCAAAAATAAAACCAGACCTTAGGAAAATAGCAGGTGTTGCCCATCGATAAGGGAAGCCACAGTGCATTCATATATTCGGCTGGATGAATGCTGGGAAGCTTTCTACCAGACAGGACACATCCGTTCATGCATTCTCTTTTCTAATGTTTACAACCACGGACCCAATGGGATACACAGACATAGAAACACTTGCCTTATCAAATCACTTTTTAGAAACAGTTCACTCCAAACCAAACAAACCGCCATTCCTACCTATTCTGAGAACATGAGACAAAAGCACAAACACACACCCACACCCACAAAGCACCTTCTTCCCCCAAGTAGGTCTCTGACTATCCGGAGTGTCCTTTGACTATTGGGCCATACTATGTTCCCCTGAAATTGCCTGCCCTGTTTCAGATCTGGTTTCCTTGGCCAACTCTGTAAAGTTGTCAGGAGGCAGTGGTGATCCACTACCTGCTTTCTCAGGAAAGGCCACTCTTCAGAGCTTTCCTGGCTTTTGGCCATCCTCATATCAGTAGGTACCAACAAAGACTGATTCTTTCCTTGGTAAATCCAAAGAAGTGAGACCACTGCTACTGGGACTGGAATGGGATTTGGGTGCCTGGCTTCCTTGATCCCAAGTTCAGAGAGTTCTATCACCAAGGATGTGAGGTGAGGTCTGAGGTCACTTCCTTCAGGAACTGAATGAGCTCACATCCTTGGCAACCACTTTGTCCTAACAGTTGCTTACAAGGGTCCCCTGAAATGAAGGCTGCCCCTACTTTCTGTGACAGTTTCACAAGTTAGAATGGTATATTAACCATAGGCAACCGGGAACAGCTCTCCACACAGCCTGGTTTGGTCCTTCTTCTCTACATTAAGAAGAGAGAGGATGATTCAGACATATCCCTTCATCCTGACCAGGTTGTTTGCAAGAGAAGATAACTTTTGCTCACTCAGTTCCTTCATAGCTGCCTACAACTTCTCCAGGGATCATTTTTGCATGTACCTTTGAGTTTCTTAGCAATAGGAAGTTCCCCTACATTCCTGTATTGTAAGACCTACTCTGTCCCTGCTCTTCTGTAAAGTTAGATTGAGGGAACAGTGTATGGTTAGGGTTAATAACAGGTTCAATTTGCATTAGGAATCATTCTGCAGGATGAATAATGGTATTGAAAACCTGCGATATTTACAAGAATATATAGGTGAAAATTAAGTATGAAAACAGAAATCTAGGTAAGATTTGAAGCCCAGAAGAGCATTGGGACCTTGATTGTGATACTGAGCTTTGATTTATTTTCTGCACAGATGTCTCAGATACATCAATATACAATGGCAAAGGTCCGTGTATTTTGGATGATTGATTGTCAAAGAGAACTTCCAGTCAAAAAGGGATAATCAGTAGGATTAGGAAGATAGTCGGTAGGTTTAGAAAGGAGAGTGAGCATAGGATTTGGACCAAAAGTTCTTTAGCTATACTGTTTCGGGTATAGAGTGAATGTAAATGTCACCACATGTGAAGAGTCAGTCACAATGATGAACTGGGGAAAATATGTAGAAAAGCAGATATCAATAGAGACATTAGGAAATCTGGCAAAGTGTAGTCCGTAGTGAAAGGTTAATAAAATAGGTACTTATCACTTCCTGTTTTCTGTATGCTTAATAAAACACTGTTGATATCTTGAGAAATGTTTGCTAGTCTTGTTCCCAGAATGTGCTGTCCTCAGCTGCCAAACTGCAGAAAGTAATTCCTCACCCGGTTGCCCACAAACAGCTCACTCGCCCAGACCCATCAATAAACATCCTGCCCTGCCCTCTCCAAGGAAAGTATATAAGCTCTGCTTAAGCTGTTCTCAGGGCTCTCTGCTCTATTCAAGTGAACTCTGAGCCCCAGCATGCTGGACCCATAATAAACCCTTTGCTTTTGCATGAGACAGTCTCTTGGTGGTTTCTTCCCCAGACGCTCGCCCGACCTTTACATATGGAGGTTCCACTGAGATCCAGCAGCGGCAGATGAGAGACCCCAACGGGCTCCTCTCGGGGTATGTAAGGTGCCTCTTTCTAGTTTCAGGTTTCAGGTTAGGGCTTGGCAAATGGCTGTTGATGAAGAGTGTGAGCTCTCTCCGACGGTGGCTGAGAGACATGTCATAGAGCCACAGGCCACGTCACTGGGGGACTCCCCAGAGGACTCGGGAAATCGAGGAACAATAGTCTCCTCGACTCAGTGATATTTTGTTTCAGATTCGGTATTGCCAGCCCATCGGGTTTTGCCGGCTACTCAGTCCTGGTCTCAGTGTTGGACGTCCATTGCCTGTCTTTATTGTATTGTCTTGTCTGTGTCGTGTGTCGTTGCTTTTACTGATTGTTTATCTTTCATTATGGGATAGAGCACTTCAATGCCTCTTTTGCTGACCCTTGATCATTGCACCAAAGTCCGCTTAAGGGCTCAGAATCTTTTTTTTCAGTTAAACGCTGGACCTGGAAGACTCTCTGTGCCTCAGAATGGCCCACCTTTGGATTCAGATGGCCCCTAGAAGGATCTTTCTACTTCCCACTAATTTAAAAAGTCAGAGATATTGACTTTCAGCCAGCGCCACATAGACATCAGGATCAAGAGACATATATCTTAACTTTGCAGGCCCTCTGCAATTCTCCTCCTCCATGTGTGAAGCTTTTCCTTGCCCCTGCCCCCGCTCCTACTCTTTCCGTCATGCTCTCTCAAACCTTCTGCTTCTCCTCCTCCTTCAACCTCTGTTCTCCCTGAGTCACAAGATTTTACTCTACTGGACTCTCGTCCTACTACTTATTCCCTGCCCTCGTCCCCCAACCCCCAACACCCTCTAAGTAATTCCCCTGCTGCTGTCTCAGCCTCTCCGCCATTGGAGGAAGCTAAGCGAGCCCAGCGCACTCCAGATAACTCCCCTGCGGAAAACACAGCCCCTCCTTTCCTGGAGGTTGCTGGCCCGGCTAAAGGAATTTGCCGGCGTTGAATGATTGAAATCCCTGGAACTCCCGTGATGCTCCCTCTCCATTTCTAAGGAACAATGATTGATGACAACCATGGGGGAAAAATGCAAGCCTACCAGTATTTACCTTTCTCCTCTTCAGACGTAAATAACTGGAAAAATAACAATCCCCCTTTTACTGAGGACCCCACCTGGGTCTCAGGTGTGGTTGAGTCATTGATGTTTTCACACCAGCCTACTTGGGATGACTGCCAACAACTCCTAGGGACTCTCTTAATGACAGAAGAACAAAAGAGAATCTTCCTGGATTCTAGAAAAAAATATTCTCGGACCAGATGGGTGACCGACAAAACTTCCCAACATATGCAAAGCCGCCTTTCCCTTGCACCGACCCAACTGGGACCCCAAAACCTGTGAAGGTAATGAGCATCCTTCCTCTTATTGCCAGGCTCTAATAGTGGGTATCTTAGTGGCCGCTAGGCGACCAACTATTTTGGCCAAGGCAAGAGAAATTATTCAAGGGACTGATGAATGTCCCTCCATGTTCCTACAGAGAATTATGGAGGCATATATGAGATTTAATCCTTTCGATCCTCAGGGAGAGAATCAAAAGGCATCTGTCATGGTGGCCTTTATTGGGCAAGCTGTTCTGGATATTAAAAGACAGTTACAATGCTTAGATGGATTACAAGATATGACTTTGAGAGGTTTAGTCAGAGAAGCCAAGAAGGTATACTATAAGAGAGAAACTGAGGAAGACTAGGGAGCAAAGGGAGGATAAAAGAAACAAAAGACAGACTAAGGCATTGACTAAGATCCTGGTCACAACAACAAATAGACCAGAAATTAAGAAACATGGAGACAGGAAGGGACACCGGGGCCCACACAAGAGGCCACCCTGGCCTCAATTCAATGTGCCTACTCTAAAAAAAAGGACACTGGGCTAAAGAGTGCCCTAGAAAGAGACAGCCAGGCCAGCTGGACATTCTGACTCTGTAGGATTACTAAGAAAGTCGGGGCTCAGATCCTCTCCCCGAGCTCAGGGTAACTTTTGAAGTGGAGGGGACCCCAGTATACTTTGAAGTGGATACAGGGGCAAGATATTCTGCCTTTAAGGCCCCATTGGAACCTCTATCAAATAAAAGGTCTCTAATTCAAGGGGCTAATGGCAGTAAATATCGGGCTTGGACAACTAAGAGGACCATGGACCAGGGGAAAGGAAAAATCCATCACTCATTCCTAGTAATCCCAGAATGCATGGCCCCATTGATTGGCAGAGATCTTCTCACAAAGCACTGGGCCAAAATAACTTTTTACCCTGAAGGCCCCCAAGTGGAATTTCTAAATCCTTCAGTAAAAACTCCTATAATCACGGCTCTAACTATGTCAGTAGAAAATGTACATCAAATCACTCATCTTGGTTCAAAGAAACTGCATTCATTTCTGAAGGATCAAGAACAGAGTTTTCCATTAACCAACTCACAGTGAAAGGAAACAACTGAATGGATAACAAAAGCCTGTTGGGTCCATCAATTGGTTAATTCTTACCCTTCCAAGCTTCCTGCAGGAAAGCACCTACGAGGAACCAGACCAGGACAATTCTGGGAAGTGGACTTTACTGAAATTAAGCCAGCAAGGAATGGACTTAAATATCTCCTAGTCTTTGTAGATACATTTTCAGGATGGATTGAAGCCTTCCCCCCCCCCAAAAAAAAAAGAAAAGAAAAAAAAATGAAACAGTGCAAATGGTGGTCAAGAAGATCCTGGAAGATATTTTTCCAAGGTACGGCCTGCCTAAAGTAATAGGGTCTGATAATGGACCGGCGTTCGTGGCCCAGGTAACTCAGAGGTTAGCAAGAACCCTGGGGATTAATTGGAAGTTACATTGTGTTTACAGACCCCCGAGTTCAGGACAGGTAGAAAGAATGAATAGAACCATTAAAGAGACCATAACGAAATTAAACTTAGAGACCGGCATAAAAGATTGGACTATGCTCCTGCTTTATGTACTGTTTCATGCAAGAAATACTCAATCTATTTTTTTGTGTAACCTCACACCCTGTGAAATTCTCTATGGTGTCCCTCCTCCAGTAAGGGACCTACCCCAAGTCTAAGACCTAACGATTTTTCCACACCCCCTTGCTTAACAGACTTAAAGCTCTTGAAAGAACTCAGGGATACCTGTGAAAACAGATGGCCACTGCCTACCAACCTGGGGATGAGGGGACTCTACAGCGATATCAAGTAGAGACTTCGTCTATGTAAGACGACATCTGGTGTCATCCCTGGAACTCCGCTGAAAAGGACCATACCAGGTGCTAATTATAACACCTACAGGGTAAAGGTAGTCAAAATCACTTCCTGGATCCCTACCTCTCATCTCAAGCCTGTGCCCTGTCCAGACTCTGGCTGGAAACTGGAAAAGACTGGAAACCCTTTCAAATTGTGGATTCGCTGTGTGGATAAGGCTATAGACTCTCCCCTTGACCACCAGTAGTCCTAACCCTCATAAGCCTGTTCAGCAGCGATGGCTGACCACAAATCCTACTGGAACGGAAGTATGGTCTATCTTGCATACAGCCCGCTTAGGGACCTGGTGGCCATCTCTCCAGCCAGACATTTGTCAACTGCGTATAGGTCTTCCCGATTGGGATATCCCTAATGAAGAGGATCCCACTAAAATTCCATTAAATTCATTCCATACCATAGATAATGGAAACAAACATTATTGATGTAGGGACACGTGAGCCAGATGCTGGTTGGCTAGCCTAGATTACTATGTTTGCCCAGTGTACTATCAAAGCCACAAACAGTCAAGGCTGTGTGCGGGGAACGCAGACATCTTCTGTAAGTCATGGGGATGTGAGCATACAGGGACTGCCACATGGAACCCAAACTACTCATGAAATTCTCTACACAGCATTGGCCATATTACCAATTAAACAACCAAAACCGATGGCCCCCAGAGGGGTCTCTAGATCCTCAAATTCTGTGTGACCTTTTTAACTTCTGCAAGTGCTCAAAAGGGTGAAAGGAGATTCCTCTATGTGGAGGCCTTTTCTCTCCTTTGCTCACATCGTGAACTATGCTTCTCCAATACATGCTCACCCTCAGCCTTCTGCTCTAGACTCTCTGTTGTCACTCCCACCTCATCAACTTGATTTCTCCCCTCCAATTACTATATTAAAAACCCAAACCTCCACCATTTCTCAGACCATTGCCCCCTTGCTGAGGTAGCAGGTACTGAGGTAACCCTCCACTCACTCACTCCTCTCTTCTCCTGTCAGTGCCCACACTGGGTCCCACCAGGTCCTCTTACCAGCTAACCCAAAGCTCAAACCAGCTGAGAAGAGCCCTCAGACCCCTATCCAAGATGTAATGAAAATGGCCTTTAAAGTTGCTTTGCCATCACTGAAAACAGGTTACTAAGAATTTAAAGTCCCTTGCAGGCTTTTTGGGATACTCACTCCCATCTCCCGCTCTGTTCTACCCGTTCTACTACTCATGTTTTTGTTGCTAGGAAGATCTCAAAACCCTTTTCCATTATTTTTTTACATCTCTCCTTCCTCATTCTCAGATCCAAAGAGCTGCTCTCAGCCCTGCATTCCCCGTCTTCCCCCTCTGTACCAGGCCCACAGGAAAGTCTTAACTGACCTTATCCAGAAGTTTTCACCATGGCTAACTTTAAGACTTTCAGCAAAAGAGTCCCTATAAAAGAGTTCAGTGTAGATAAACTTCCTCTTTTTGTGTTGCCCTGGTCTACCTGGCAACTGGCTGAAAAAAATCAGCACTCCTGAGCTAGACACACCCTTACTAGTTTTTCACAACATATGTGATCAAGGCTTCTGTCCTTTAGCTGGGGCTTCATAGAGATGGCTACATTGCTAAGATGAATAAGTTACAAACTGGGCTCCATGGAAACAGCTGGCAGGGGGAAAAAAAGGGAAAAAAAAGCTCTCCCCCACCCAGGTGTCCTTGAAAATTTAACTTGCCCAGAACTGAGGAAAAATCAGAAACAAAAACTTCTCTTTGTGAACTTCTGCAGACTGTGAACTTCAGAGCCCCTTCCCTTACATGTTGGGTACAAAATTCTGAAACTACCTAAACTTGGGTTTCAGGGGATTAATTGATTACAACAGAAGCAATGCCCTCTGAATCTGGTTGCAACCAAATATGACTGTTTCCTTGTCTTTGGTGCTATCTTAGGTGCCTTGCCTTGTCCGTCCCTACAACAATATAATTCTATATACTTAAACGTTGTTTATGTTTTTATGAAATGGTCAACAGAAGTGATTAATTGTGTAATGGTGCAGATGTTTCCCAGAGTGCTCTATTATGACGCAGGTTCATTGGAAGATCAAATAGAGGGGCATACAACCCGGTTCAGTTGGGAACATATATCTCTCACCTTAGCCATTCTATTATGAATAGGAGTTGCTGCCTGGGTTCGCACAGGAACCACTGCCCTGGTCCATGGGACACAACAAATGACCCAATTAGAAGAAGCAATAGATCAAAACTTAAAGATATTAGAAAATTCCATCACAACTTTGCAGGAATCTTTTACCTCTCTCTTTGAAGTTGTTTTACAGAAAAGTCGAGGTTTGGACCTCCATTTCATGAGAGAAGGGAGCCTTTGTGCTGCATTGAGGAAAGAATTTTTTTTTTTTTTTTTTATGTCGACCATACTGGAGTTGTAACAAACCCTATGAGTAAATTAAAAAGATGCCTTGAAGAGCATCAAAGAGAGATAGAGACCCAAAATTGGTGGTTTGAGTCTTGGTTTACACAGTCCCCCTGGTTAACTACGTTTTAATCAACCCTGGCCGGTCCAATAATAATCCTCATTTTATTGCTTACTATAAAACCCTGTTTCTCAACCATGTAATTTCTTTTCTCCAAGCTCAAATTGGACAAGTTAAACTTATGTTAATACCCCACTAGCATACATAAAATGTGACACCCCCCAACAATCACTTTTATGATTAAAAGTAGCCAGAAGAAGAAGTAGGGAATGAAATGTTAATAAAATATGTACTTGTCACTTCCTGTTTTTCTGTATGCTTAACAAAACACTGTTGAAATGTTGAGAAATGTTTCCTAATCTTGTTCCCAGAATGTGCTGTCCCCAACTGCCAAACTGCAGAATGTACTCCCTCACGCGTTTACACACAAACCGCTAACTCGCCCTGACCCATCAATAAACTTCCCTCCCTGCCCTCTCCAAGAAAATTATATAAGTTCTGCTTAAGATGTTCTCAGGGCTCTCTGCTCTATTCAAGTGAGCTCTAAGCCCCAGCATTCTGGACCCCAAATAAACCCTTTCTGTTGCATGAGATAGTCTCTTGGTGGTCTCATCCTCTGACACTCGCCCTACATTTACTTGGATGATTGAATGTAGATGAGAACATCCATTCAAAAGTGATAGTCGGTAAAATAAGGAAGATAGTCGGTAGGTTTAGGAAGAAGAGTGAGTATAAATTTGGAACAAAAGTTCTTTAGCAATAGGGTTTCGGTTACAGAGTGAATGTAAATGTCAACACAAGTGAAGAGTCAGTCACAATGATGAATTGGAGAAAATATGTTGGAATGCAGATATCAATACAGACATTACAAAATCAGGAAAAGTATAAAGTCAGTGATAGGATTAGACATTTTCAATAGGGTTGACTTTGAATATATAATCTTAGGAAGAAACGAATATGTAGTCATCAATAGGATTGATATTTGAGAGCAATAGGCAAATTGGGACATTGATGTTTTTAGTAATCCATGTTCACTTTCCATTTAGGCATTGGTACAAATATAAGTTTGACCTTTGAATTTTGTGTCCAGAATATTACTGTGATAACATGTATATATAGATCGGGTGACATAAGTATTTCTTCCACCATTTTTGGGAGCAATATTTTGAAGACTTATAAATTAGTATTTGGGGTACAAACAGGTGTACCCGGTGTCTATGAATATAGAGATAATGCATGAATAGACCAACTGTGAATTAGTAATATAACTGGTTCCACTTTAAATGGTGGATTGAATTGATATCTGAAAATATAAAAAATCGTATAGTGATATACAATCATTCATTCCAACAAGTTATACATCAATGTTAATATTAGGGTTATGGTTTATCATGAAGGGTGTGTGAGTTTTGCTTCAATGTGATTATAAAAATCGAAAATAATGTGTTTGTAAAAAAGAATCTTGAGAAGACCAGTCAAGAAATATGGAAGAATACATGTGTTCTAAAGTAGGAAGTGATTGAAAGTGAAAAAATGCCTATAATTTTGTGATCTTTTTGATGAAATATATATCCTATGATGTGCATAAACTGAAGAAATAGTAATGTACCAGTGTTGAATTAAAATGAACATCAAAATAGACATCATGTTCCATATGAATCTTCTTGCATTGAGGTTAAACTGGGTCAGTTACTCTAGATATATTAGGATTTGTATGCAACATTCACTGAAGTTGGTTTTCAGTACTAAAAACAAAAAAGTATTTCAGGTGGATGAATATTTCTGAGAATAATATTTAGAAAAGATGATCATAAATCCACATACATGAATATGAATGAATTAAGGGAGTGTATATTAAGATACAAATATTTCATATTTTGAGAAATCTGGAGAATGTGTGTATGTATATATATATATATATATATATATATATATATATATATATATATATATATATACACACACACACACACATATATACATACAAACACACATATATATACATACACACACATTAAAAACTAGCAATATATATGCTATTTGAAATTCATCATGAAATATATATCATTCACAGATCTAAAAATATTCATTTTACTGAACATGGATTTATATATAATGTTGTAAAACTAGGAAGCTCACCCATTGGTTATATTTTCAGTTCCAACAGCGTTTAGGAGGAGTGATCTTCTCTCACAATTTGTATCTGCCAAGTCGTTCACCTCACAAGAATGTAGGTGTGGTACCAGGTAGGATTCTATATGTGTTTATTGCTGTTGCATTGGGAGTTTAGTAATTGCTTCATGGAATCCAAGGAGTTCAACTGGGACACAGTGCTGGAGCGAGTTCTCTCAGGCGTGGTGCGTTAGGGTATGCAGGAGAATGCACCAACCAGGCTTCTATCCCACATAACTTGCCCCCTTAAACATAGCAACCTGATTGTAAACATTGCCCTGAAACGTCACCATATAACAAGATGCCTTTGCATAGGAGGGTCTGCTGATTGCACCATGTCAGTCACAAGCCATTTGGAAGCCAATGGCAGATCCACATGGCCCCACCACAGATGTTTTTTCACACACCTGCCAACCACTACTCTAGGACAACTACTCAGCAGGCTCCAACTTATTTTCATGAAACCCAATCAATCAAGGCACTGTCTGGTACACTCATGATCAGCAACAGAATATCCAATGGTTCTCCAGTGCCACCTGGTCATGGGAAATTGAAAATTTTCATGGTATTTATCTAGCCATTTTTCACGGATGAAGTTGGATGCACTGTGGGTTTCAATTCATTCAGGAACCATTAAATGTTGAGGAAACTCATTTCAATGTAAGTTCTGGAGAATTCTCACAGGCAAGGCTTCGCAAAGAGTGGCCAAAAGGTCACATGAAGCCAGGGCCATTGAGGTCTAAAATGTGATGTCATTGTCTGTTTTGACTCTCAACAATGGCTTCCAAGTCTTTCAGAATAAAATCATGTGATATCCTGGTTGAGATCAGAGTGCCCTTTGGAAAGCTACCCTGGGCCTTCATCTCAGTTTCCAAGGATGACTCTCATGCGTGGCTTCCTCAAATCCCAACACAATTTATAGCAATACTTCTCTGAGGTGAGTTCCAGAACTCAGTCTCTAAGGGGAATCACACCAGAGTTCAAGCCCAGGTGGACCCAGTCATCTCTTCCAACTGCCACACAAATGACCACAATAAAACCGAAATTCTCCCACATGGTCCTCATCTTCTTCCATATTGACACTCATCATAACCTCTGGCTGGAGGTGTCCATGAGGGATGCAGCCCAAGACAGTGTCCAAAATAAGCTCCGTTGCTCCTCATTTGCCTAAATTCAGGGTGGCCTGGACACCCTTCCTTTGTACCAGGAGTGATCAAAAAGGCCTGCCTATCATACTGCTACACTTTTCCCATTTGAGGCCTATTGAGTGTCGCTTAAAGATACTTTATGTGAATTGGAGTGATGAGAAAACCTAACCACCTACGGGATAGCCTCAGAAGGGCTTTGACGAACTCATCTGACCCAAATGATCCCTATTCTCACTTGATGGAATTCAGGAACCTTACAGAGGAAGGCAGAAGACTTCATCCACAATTACAGCTCTTTTTGCCATTTTTGATTTGGATGCACACATGGGATCTTTCTTTAGATCCATCAGGTGCTGAGAATCTAAGTCAAAGAATCACACTGGGCCAAGAGGCTGATTCAGACACAACTCTTTCCAAATCAATTAAGTAAAGGGCCAAAGGTGAAGCCTATTTATTTCCATTTGAAAACTATTTTCTTCAGGATTCACAAAGGGGTGGTGTGAGACAAAGACTTCCTGACTCTCAGGGCAACAGAACAATAGGTAAGCAAATGGCCCAAAGCAGGGTTTCTCCACTGAGACTTTCCTGGTCAACTGATATCTGAGTTTTCTCAGATGCTCGTCATTTCCTTCAGCTATCCAGAACATTGCCTTGTCACAGAGCTTGGGTGTGGTACATAACTTAGACACAAAACCATGAGCCTATTCTGGAGAGTGTCCAGAATTCTGGAGGAAAACAGCAACTTAAGAAGGTAGCAGGTATTGCCCATTAATAAGGCAATCAACAGTCCATTCATAAAATGGGCAGGATGAATGCTGGGAAGCTTTCTACTAGACAGGACTTATCCATTGATGCATTCTCTTTTCTAATGTCTACAACACGGACACAGTGTGATACACAGACCCAGAAACACTTGCCTTGTTAAACGACTTACTAAAAACAGTTCACTCCAATCCAAACAAACTGACTTTTCTTCCTATTCTCAGAACATGAGACAAAACCACAAACCCACACCCACACCGACAATGACACCTTCTTCCCCCAAATAGGTATGAGACTATCCGGAGTATCCTCTGACTGGTGGGCCATACTATGTTCCCCCGAAATGTCCTGTCCTGTCTCAGATCTGGTCTCCTTGGCCAACTCTGTGAAGTTGTCAGGAGCCAGGAGTGAGCCACTACCTGCTTTTCCAGGAAAAACCCCTCTTCCAAGCTTTCCAGGCATTTGGCTTCCTCACCTTAGTAGGTACCAAGAAAGACTGATTCTGTCCTTGGTAAATCCAAACAAGTGAGACCACTGGGACTGGGACTGGGACTGGATCTGGGTGCCTGGCGTCCTGGATCCCATGTTCAGAGAGTTCCATCAATAAGGAAGTGCTTTGAGGTCATTTCCTTCAGGAACTGAATGAGATCACTGCCTCGGCAACCACTTTGTCCTAAGAGTTTCTTCCAACGGTCCCATGAGATGGAGGCTGCTCCTACTTCCTTTGACACTTTCACAAGTTAGAATGGTATATCAACCATAGGGAACCAGGAACAGCTCTCCACACAGTCTTGGTTTGGTCCATCTTCTCTACATTAAGATGAGAGAGGCTGATTCAGAAACATCCCTTCATCCTGACCAGGTTGTTTGCAATGGAAGATAACTTTTGCTCTCTCAGGTCCTTCATACCTGCCTACATCTTCTCCAGGGATCATTTCTGCATGGAGCTTTGAGGTTCTCAGCAGATGGAAGATCCACTACATTCCTGTATTGTAAGATCAACACTGTCCCTGCTCTTCTGTAAACATGTTATTAACACAAACAGTGTATGGTTAGTGTTAATAACATGTTCCATTTGGGTTAGGAATTATTCTGCTGCATGAATAATGGTATTGGAAACTTGTGATTATTTTAAGAATATAGAGATGAAATATATGTATGAAAAAAGAAATCTAAGTAAGATTTGAAGCCCAGAAGGGCATTGGGCCCTTAATTGTGATACTTAGCGTTGAATTACATTCTGCACCGATGTCTCAGATAAATCAATATACAATAGCATAAGACCTTGTACCTTGAATGATTGAATGTCGAAGAGAACATCCAGTCAAAAAGGGATACTCGGTAGGATTAAGAAGATAGTTAGTATGTTTAGGAAGAAGAGTGAGTATAGGATTTGGAACAAAAGTTCTTTAGCAATAGGTTATTTATTAGGGTGTGAATGTAAATGTCAGCACATGTGAAGAGTCAGTCACAATGATGAACTGGGGAATATATGTAGGAAAGCAGATAGCAATAGAGACATTATGAAATCAGGCAAATTATAAAGTGAGGGATAGGATTAGACATTTTCCATTGGGTTGAGTTTGAATATATAATTTTAAGAAGAAACACATGTGTAGTCACCAATAGGATTGACATTTGAGAGCATTAGGGAACCTGGACATGGATGTTTTTAGTAATCCATGTTTTCTTTCCATTTGGGCTTTTATACAATCATAAGTGTGACCTTTGCATTTTGTGTCCAGAATATTTCTGTGATTAAATGTATATGAAGATCAGGTGACATGAGTCCACTTCCACCATTTCAGGGAGCAATATTTTGAAGACGTATAAATTAGTATTGGGGGTACAAAGAGGTGTACACTGTGTCTATGAATATAGAGATAATGCATGAATAGACCATAGTGTGAATAAATAATATAACTGGTTCCACTTTAAATAATGGATAGAATTGATATCTGAAAAGATATAAGAAATCTTATATTGACATACAATCATTCATTCAAACCAGTTATACATCTAATGGTAATATCAGAGTGATAATTAATATGAATGGTATGTGAGTTTTGCTTCCAAAGTGATTATGGAAATCAAAATTAATGTGTTTGGTATGAAATCTCATGAAAAGACCAGTCAAGAAACTTAGATGAATACATGTGTTCTGAAGCAGGACGTGATTAAAAGTGAAACAAATGCCTATAAATTTTTGAACTTGTGGATGAAATCATATATCCTATGATGTCCATAAACTGAAAAAATAATAATGTACCAATATTGAATAAAAATGAACTTCAAAATACACATCATGTCCCGTAGGATTCTACTTGCATTGATGTTTAACTGATTCAGTTACTGTAAAAATATTAGGATTTGTAAGCTCCATTCACTGAAGTTAGTTTTCAGTACTAGGAAATAATTATGTATTTCAGGCAGATGAATATTTCTGAGAATTATCTTGTGAAAAGTTGATTATAAACCACATATAGAAACATGAGTGAATTTAGGGAGTGTATAATAAGAAACATATATTTCACATTTTGAAAAATCTGGACAGTATATAAATATATATATATATATATATATATATATATATATATATATATATATATATATATATATATAGATAGATAGACAGACACACACAGACATTATAATGTAGCAATCTATATGCTAATCGATATTCACCGTGTAATACATATCATCCACATATCCAAAAATATTCATTTTACTGAACATCGATTTATATATAATGTTGTTCATCTAGGAAATTCACCAATAGGTTTAATTTTCAGTTCCATCATGATTTAGGGGGATTGATATCTTATCAAAATATGTATCTTTCAAAATCAGTGAGCTTACAAAAATGTACTTGTGATACCAGGTAGGATTCTAAATATGCATAAAAAATACATGTGATGAATAGGCTACAGAGAATGGGAGACAGAAATTTACATATGTGTTAACTTTAAAAACTCATTGAGAACTATTACAATGAAAAGTTGACTAGATTTATAACACATACCCTTGATAAAGCAGAAGGGAAATCCAAGTATACACCATGCCTCCTATGAACGGCCTGTATTTCTATTCTGTTAGGTTTCTTGTTCTCCATCATATTAGGATTAGTAGTCAGAGTCTAGTAGGTTATGGGTTAATGTCAGGGATTCAGTATTTCAAATGGAAAATATGAAAATGAATCTAATGTGTATGCAAATATGTGCTACACAAAAATCATCCCACTCTCATCCAGAACAATGCCTTGACATAACCTTCGCCCCAATTAAGACACAATTAGTGGAGAAGAGTTAGAAAATTTGTGAATACATATGTGGAAATGAAAATGCTCAGGAGTTCACAGCCTTGGAGGCGGTAGAGGAATTTCCAAAAGTATGGGATAGGGTAAATACTCCACAAATATGGAGTTCTGCTGGCCTAATGACTCTTTGAGAAACTGCCTTTGAGATTGGGCCCTTGTAATATATGTTGTTGTCAAGAGCTTCAGCTTCCTTTGTAGTGAGACAATCAAAGCTGGATCTGCATATATGTGACCTGAAGGACATCGTTTCTTATTTTCTAGTGAACATGAGGCAGCAGTTCTGAATTCCCTCATTGTAGGTAAACTGTGGCCACTGGGAGCTAAGTGTCTCCTCGTGTGGACTGAGAAGCCATTTGGTCATCCTCCACTTTTCCTGGTGATTCTTACTGCTGCACTGGGAGTTTGGTATTGGCATCAGTAAATACCATGAGTTCAACGGGGACACAGTGCTGGAGGGAGTACTCTCACGTGTGGTGGGTCAGGGTGTGCAGGAGAATGCCCCAACCAGGCTTCTATTCAACAAAGCTTGCCTCCTTGTCTGCAGCAACCCAATTCTGAACATTGCCCTAAAACCTCTCAATGTAACAAGATGCCTTAACATATAAGGGTCTACTGGCTGCACCATGTCAGTCACAAGGCATTTGGAAGCCAATGGCACATCCATGTGGCCCCATCACAGATGTTTTATCATACACCTGCAAACCACTGCTCTAGGCCCACTACTAAGCAGGTTCCAACGTACTGGCACCTTTGTTCTACACCATTTTCATGAAACCCAGTAAATCAAGGCACTGTCTGGTACACTCATGATCAGCAACAGAACATCGAAAGATTCTCCAGTGCCACCTGCTCTTGGGAATTTCAAATATTCCATGGTATTTATCTAGCCATTTTTCAAGGATGAAGTTGGTGTCACTGTGGGTTTCAATTCATTCAGGAACCATTAAATGGTGAGGAAGCTCATTTCAATGAAAGCTCAGGAGAACTCTCACAGGCAAGTCTTCCCAAAGAGTGGCCAAAAGGTCAAATGAAGCCTGGCCCATTGAGGTCTACAATGTGAGTTCCATGTGTGATTTGACTCTCAAGTATGGCTGCCAAGTTTTTCAGAATAAAATCATGTGATATCCTAGCTGAGATTCCCAGTGCTCTGTGGAAAGCCATCCTGGGCCTAAATCTCAGTCTCCAAGGGCAATTCTCATGCGTGGCCTTCTAATATCCCAACAGAATTCATGGTAATACTTCTCTGAGTTCAGTTCCAAAACTCAGTCTCTAAGGGGAATCACACCATAGTTCAAGCCCAGGTTGACCCAGGAATGTCTTCCTACTGCCACACAACTGACCACAATTAATAACAAAACACTCCCACATGGCCCTCATCTTCTTTTATATAGACACTCATCATAACCCCTGGGTTGAGGTTTCCATGTGGGGTGCATACCAAGACAGTGCCCAAAATAATCTCCCTTGCCTCTAATTTGCCTAAAGTCAGGGTGGCCTGGAAACCCTTCCTGTTAACCAGGAATGATCAAATAGGCCTGCCATTAATACTGATCTACTTCTCCAAATAATCACACTGGGAAAATATGCTGATTAAGACACATCTCTTTACAAAGCAATAAAACAAAGAGCCACAGGTGATGCCTATTCATTTCCATTTGAAAACTCTTTTCTTCAGGATTCACAAAGGGGTGGCCTAAGGCAAAGACCTTCTAGATAATCACAGCACCAGAACCATAGGTAAGCAAAATTCCCAAAGCAGGGTTTCTCCACATAGACTTTACTGTTCACACTGATATCTGAGTTTCCTGAGATGCTCCCATTTCCTTCAGCTCTCCAGTACATGGCCATGTCACAGAGCTTGGAGGTGGTACATATCTTGGACAGAAAACCATGAGCCTATTCCGGAGAGTGGCCAGAATTCAGGAATAAAACAGGAAATTAGGAAGTTAGTCATTGCTCCCCATCCATAAGGAAAGCTGCAGTCCAATCATGAATCGGGCAGTATGAATTTTGGGAAGCATTATACTAGACAGGACACATTCATTGATGCATTATGTTTTCTAATGTCTACAACTACAAACACAGTGGGATACATAGACATAGAAACACTTGCCTTGTCAAACGACTTACTAGAAACAGTCCACTTCAAATCAAACAAACTGCCTTTCCTACCAATTCTCAGAACATGAGACAAAACAACAAACTCACACCCACAACAACATAGGAATTTCTTCCCCCAAGTAGGTCTTTGACTCTCGGAATTTCCTCTGACTGTTGTACCATACTATGTTCCCCCAAAATGCCCTGTTCTGTTTCAGAGCTGGAATTTTTGGCCAACTCTTTGAAGTTGTCAGGAGCCAGCTTTGAGCCACTACCTTCTTTCTCAGGGAAGGCCACTCTCCAAAGCTCTCCTGGCATTTGGCCATTCTCAAATCAGTAGGTACCAAGAAAGACTGATTCTGTCCTTGGTAAAACCAAACAAGTGAGCCCACTGGGACTGGGTCTGGGTCTGGGACTGGATCTGTGTGCCTGGCTTCCTGGATTCCAAGTTCAGAGTGTTCCAAGACCAAGGAAGTGAGATAGGTCACTTCCGTTTGGAACTGAATGAGGTCACTGGTTTGGCAACCACTTTGTCCTAACAGTTCCTTCAAAGGGTCCCATGAGATGGAGGCTGCCCCTACTTTCTGTGACACTTTCACAACTTAGAATGGTATATCAACCATAGGCACCCAGGAACAGCTCTCACACAGAACTGGTTTGGTCCATCTTCTCTACATTAAGAAGAGAGAGCCTGATTCACACACATCCCTTCATCCTAACCAGGTTGTTTGCCTTACAAGATAACTTTTGCCCTCTCAGGTCCTTTATAGCTGCCTTCATCTTCCCCAGGGATAATTTCTGCATGGACCTTTGAGGTTCTCAGCGGGTGGAAGATCCCCTATATTCCTCTATATTAAGACCAACTCTGTCCCTGTTCTTCTATAAAGTTAGATTGAGGGAACAATGTATGATTAGGGTTAATAACATGTTCGATTTGAGTTAGGAATCATTCTGCTGGATGAATAATGGTATTGGGAACCTGGGATATTTATAAGAATATAGATGTGAAATATAAGTATGAAAACAGAAATCTAGGTAAGATTTTAAGCCCAGAAGGGCATTGGGTCCTTGATTGGAATACTTAGCATTGAATTTCGTTCGCACAGATGTCTCAGATAAATCAATATACAATGGCATATCACCTTGTACCCTGGATGATTGAATGTAGAAGAGTTCATCCAGTCAAAAAGGGATAGTTGTTAGGATTAGGAAGATAGTCGGTCTGTTTCGGAAAAAGAGTGAGTATAGGATTTGGACCAAAAGTTCAATAGCCCTAGGTTTTCGGTTAGAGAGTGAATGTAAATTTCAGCACATGTGGAGAGTCAGTCACAATGATGAACTGGGAAAATTATGTAGGAAATCAGATATCAATACACACATTATGAAACCAGGCAAAGTATAAAGTGAATGATGGGATTAGACATTATCAATAAGGTTGAGTTTCAATATATAATCTTAGGAAGAAACAAATATGTAGTCACCAATATGATTGACATTGGAGAGCATTAGGCAACCTGGACATGGATGTTTTTAGTAATCCAGGATCACTTTCCATCTAGGATTTGCTACAATCAGAAGTGTGACCTTTGCATTTTGTGATCAGAATATTACTGTGATAAAATGTATATGTAGATCAGGTGACATGAGTATTTCTTCTAACATTTCTTGCAGCAATATTTTGAAGAGATATAACTTAGTATTGGGGGTACACAGAGTTGTACCCTGTGTCTATGAATGTAGGAGAAATGCATGAATTGACAATACTGTGAATAAATAATATACTGTTTCCACTTTAAATCATGGATTGAATTGATATCTGAAAATACGTAAGAAATCTTATATTGATATACAATCATTCATTCCAACGAGTTATACATCTAATGGTAATATTAGGGTTATGTTTTATCATGAAGGGTGTGTGAGTTTAGCTTCAAAAGTTATTATGGAAATGGAAAATAATGTGTTTGGAAAGAAATCTCATAAAAAGATGAGTCAAGAAATATAGAGGAATTCATATGTTCTGAAGCAGGATTTGATGGTAAGTATAAAAAAAGCCTATAAATTTCCTAACTTGTGGATGAAATATATATCCTATGATGTGCAAAAACTGAAAAAATAGTAATGCACCAGTGTTGAATGAAAATGAACGTCAAAATACACATCATATCCCATAGGAATCTACTTGCATTGATGCTAAACTGGGTCAGTTACTGTAGAAATATTATGATTTGTATGCACTATTCACTGAAGTTAGTTTTCAGTACTAGGAAACGAATACGTATTTCAAGTGGATGAATTTTTATGAGAATAATCTTGTGAAATGTTGACTATAAATTTACATATATGAACACGAATGAATTTAGGGAGTGTATAATAAGAAACATATATTTCATATTTTGAAAAATCTTGAGAGTGTATATATATATATATATAGATATGTGTGTGTGCATTTATGTATATATATATATATATATATATATATATATATATATATATATACACACACACACACACACAGACACTAAAATGTATCAATATGCATGCCAATCGAAATTCACTATGAAACATATATCATCCACAGATCCAAAAATAATCATTTTACTGAACATGGATTTATGTATAATATTGTTCAACTAGGAAGTTCACCCATAGGTTGAATTTTAAGTTCCAACAGCGTTTAGGAGGAGTGATCTTTTCCCATGATTTGTATCTCCAAAGACAGCCAAACTCACAAGGATGTACGTGTGATACCTGTTATGTTTCTATATTTGCATATAAAAATACATGTGCTGAACAGGCTACAGAGAAAGGGAGACAGGAATTCACATATTTGTTAACTTTAAAAACACATGGAGATCTATTTCAATTAAAAATTGACTAGATTTATAACACCTACACTTTATCATGCAAAAGGAAAGTCCAACTATACACCATGCCTTCTCTGAACTGCTTTCATTTCCATTCTGTTTGGTTATTTTTGTCCATCATTTTAGGATTAGTAGTCAGAGTCTATTAGGGTATGGGTTAGTGTCAGGAATTCAGTAGTTCGAATGGAAAATAGGAAAATGAATCCAATGTGTATGCAAATATGTGCTACACAAAAATATTCCCACTCTCATCCAGAACATTGCCTTTACATTACCTTTGCCCCAAATAAGACACGATTAGAGAAGAAGAGTTAGGAAATCTGTGAATACATATCTGAAATGGAAAATATTCAGGAGTTCACAATATTGGATGTGGTAGAGGAGTTTCCAAAAGTAAGGGACAGGGTAAACACTTCACAAACATGGAGCTCATTGGGCCTAAAGACACTTGAGAAACTGCCTCTGAGGTTGGGCACTTGAAATATATGTTGTTGTCAGGAATTTTAGCATCCTTTCTAGTGAGACCAAAAAAGCTGGGTCTGATCTCTGTGACCTGGAGGATATTTTTTTTTTTTATTTTCCAATGAACATGAGGAAGCAGTGCTGAATTCTCTCTTTGTAGGTAAACTGTGGCCACTGGGGTCTAAGTGTCTCCCCATGTGGACTGTGAAGCCATTTGATCATCTTCCACTTTTCGAGGTGTTTCTTGCTTCTGCATGGTGAATTTGGTATTTGCTTCAGGAAATACAAGGAGTTCAACAGGTACCAGTTATGGAGGGAGTTCTGTCACGTGTGGTGGGTCAAGGTCTGCAGGAAAATGCACCAACCAGGCTTCTACCCCACATAGCTTGCCCGCTTGTCCATAGCAATCTGATTCTGAACATTGCCCTGAAACCTCTCCATATAACAAGATGCTTTTATATATAAGGGTCTGCTGACATCACCATGTCAGTCTCAAGCCATTTGGAATCCAAGGGCAGATCCACATGGTACCAAAACAGATGTTTTATCACATACCTGCACACCACTGCTCTAGGCCCACTACTCAGCAGTCTCCAACTTACAGGGATCTCTTATCTACACTGTTTTCATGAAACCAAGTAAATCCAAGCACAGTCTGGTACACTCATGATCAGCAACAAGTCATCCAAAGTTTCTCCATTGCCACCTGGTCATGGAAATTTCAAAAAATCCATGGTATGTACATAGCTATTTTTCAAAGATGAAGTTGGAGGCACTGTGGGTTTCAATTTATTTAGGAAACATTAAATGGTGAGGAAGCTCATTTCAAAGAAATCTCTGGAGAACTCTCACAGGCAAGGCTTCCCAAAGAGTGGCAAATATTTCACATGAATCCAGGCCCATTGAGGTCTAAAATGTGAGGTCCATGTGTGTTTTGACTCTCAATTATGGCTGCCAAGACTTTCAGAATAAAATCACGTGAAATCCTGGCTGAGATTCCCAGTGCTCTGTGGAAGCCACCTTGGCCTAGATCTCAGATTTCAGGGTGACTCTCATGTGTTGCCTCCTAAAATCCCAACACAATTCATGGCAATACTTCTCTGAGGACAGTTCCAGAATTCAGTCTCTAAGGGGAATAACACCAGAGTTCAAGCCCAGGTGAACTAAGTCATCTCTTTCAACCGCCACACAAATGACCAGAATTAAAACCAAAACACTCCCACATGGCCCTCAACATCCTCCATATAGACACTTATCATAACCTCTGGCTGGAAATTTCCATGAGGGGTGCAGACAAAGAAAGTATCCAAATAAGTTCCCTTGCCCCTCATTTGCCTAAAGTCAGGGTGGCCTGGACACCCTTCCTGAGAACCAAGAGTGATTAAATAGGCCTGCACTTAATACTGCTCTGCATCTCCAATTTGGGGCCTACTTACTTTCAGGTATAGATTCTTTATGTGACTTGGAGTCATGAGAAAAGCCAAGCACCTCTGGGCTAGTCTCTGCAGGGTTTGAAGAACTCATTTGACCCAAATTATCCCTATTCTCACTTGATGGATTTCAGGAACCTAACAGAGGAAAGCAAAACACTTAATCTACAATGACTGCTCATTTGGCCATTTTGGTTTTGGATGCACACATGGTATCTTTCTTTAGATCCATCTGGTGCTAAGAATCTAAGCCACAGCCTCACATAGGGTCATGAGGCTGATTCAGACACATCCCTTTCCAAAGCAATCAAGCAAAGAGCCACAGGTGATGCCCATTCATTTACATTTGAAAACTCATTTCTTCAGGCTTCACAAAGTGGTGGTCTGAGGCAAAAAGCTTCCTGAAATTCAGGGCAACAGAACAATAGGTAAGCAAATGGCCCAAAGCAGGATTTCTCCACTGAGACTTTCCTGGTCACACTGATATCTGAGTTTTCTGAGATGCTCGCCATTCCCTTTAGCTCTCCAGTACATGGCCATGTCACAGAGCTTGGAGGTGGTATATATATTGGACACATAACCATGAGCCTATTCTGGAGAGTGGAGTGGATTCAGGAACAAAATAGAATCTTAGGAAGATAGTAGGTGTTGCCCATTCATAAGGCAAGCCGCAGTCCATTCATAAATTGGCAGGATGAATGTTGGGAAGATTTCTACTAGACAGGAGACATCCATTGATGCATTCTCTTTTCTAATGTCTAGAACCACGGACACAGTGGGATACACAGACTTAGAAACACTCGCCTTTTCAAAAGACTTATTAGAAACAATTCACTTCAAACCAAAAAACCGCCTTTATTACCTATTCTCAGAACATGAGACAAAACCACAAACCAACACCCACATCCACAAAGACACCTTCTTCCCCCAAGTCAGTCTGTGACTATCCATAGTGTCCTCTGATTGGTGGGCCATACTATGTTACCCCGAAATGGCCTGTCCTGTCTCAGATCTGGTCTCCTTGGTCAACACTGTGAAGTTCTCAGGAGCCAGCGGTGATCCACTAACTGCTTTCTCAGGAAAGGCCACTCTTCAGAGCTTTCCTGGCATTTGGGCATCCTCACCTCCGTAGGTACCAACAAAGACTGACTCTGTCCTTGGTAAATCTGAACAATTGAAACCACTGCGACTGGGACTGGGACTGAGACTGAATTTGGGTGCCTGGCTTCCTGGATCCCAAGTTCAGAGAGTTCCATCACAAAGGATGTTAGGTGAGGTCACTTCCTTTAAGATCTGAATGAGGTCACTGCCTTGGCAACCACTTTGTCCTAACAGTTGCTTCAAAGTGTCCCATAAAATGGAGGCTGCCCCTACATCCAGTGACACTTTCACAAGTTAGAATGGTATATCAACCATAGGCACCCGGGAAGTGCTCTCCACACTGGCCTAGTTTGGTCCTTCTTCTCCATATTAAGAAGAGAGAGGCTGATTCAGACACATCCCTTCATCCTGACCAGGTTGTTTTCAATGGAAGATGACTTTTGCTCTCTCAGTTCGTACATATGTGCCTACAACTTCTCCAGGGATCATTTTTGCGTGGACCTTTGAGTTTCTCAGCAGTTGGAAGAAACCGTAAATTCCTGTATTGTAAGACCAACTCTGTCCCTGCTCTTCTGTAAAGTTAGATTGAGGGAAGAGTGTATGGTTAGGGTTAATAACAGTTTCGATTGGGGTTAGGAATCATTCTGCTGGATGAATAATGGTATGGCGAACCTTCGATATTTTCAAGAATATATAGGTGAAATATAAGCACGAAAACAGAAACAAAGGTAATACTTGAAGCCCAGAAGGGCGTTGGGCCCTTGATTGCAATATTTAGCATTGGTTTATTTTCTGCACAGATGTCTCAGATAAATCAATATACAAATGCATAGGACCTTGTACTTTGGATTATTTATTGTCAAAGAGAACTTCCAGTCATAAAGGGATAGTCGGGGGGCTGGGGATGTGGCTCAAGTGGTAGCGCGCTCGCCTAGCATGCGTGCGGCCCGAGTTCGATCCTCAGCACCACGTACAAAAAAAGATGTTGTGTCTGCCAAGTACTAAAAAAAATAAATGTTAAAAAATTCTCTCTCTCTCTCCCTCTCTCTCTAACTCTTTCTTTAAGAAAAAAAATTTAAAAAAAAGAATAGTCGGTAGGATTAGGACGATAGTCGGTAAGTTTAGAACGGAGAGTGAGTATAGGATTTGCACCAAAAGTTCTTTAGCTATGGGGTTTCGGGTATAGAGTGAATGTAAATGTCAGCACATGTGAAGAGTCAGTCACAATGATGAAATGGGGAAAATATGTAGGAAAGCAGATTTCAATAGAGACATTAGGAAATCTGGCAAAGTATATTCGGTAATGAAAATTTAGTAAAATAGGTAAATGTCACTTCCCGTTTTTCTGTATGCTTAACAAAACACTTTTGAAATCTTGAGAACTGTTTGCTAATCTTGTTCCCAGAATGTGCTGTCCCCAACTGCCAACCTGCAGAATGTACTCATTCACCCGGTTGCACGCAAACTGCTCACTCGCCCAGACGAAACAATAAAGTTCCCTCTCTGCCCTCTCCAAGCAAAGTATATAAGCTCTGCTTAAGCTGTTCTCAGGGCTCTCTGCTCTATTCAAGTGAGCTCTGAGCCCCAGCATGCTGGACCCCCAATAAACCCTTTGCTTTTGCATGAGACAGTCTTTTGGTGTTCTCTTCACCCGATGCTCGTCTGACCTTTACATATGGAGGTTCCAGTGAGATCCGGCAGCGGCGAACGAGAGACCCCAACAGGCTCCTCTTGGGGTATGTATGGTGCCTCTTTCTGGTTTCAGGTTTCAGGTTAGGGCTTCGCAAAATGGCTGTCAATGAAGAGTGTGACCTCTCTCCGATGGTGGCTGACATACATGTCACAGAGCCAAAGGGCACATCCCTGGGGGATGCACCAGAGTACTCGGGAAATCGAGGAGCAATAGTCTCCTCAACTCAGTGATATTTTGTTTCAGATTCGGTATCGCCAGCCCATCGGGTTTGGCCAGATACTTAGTCCTGGTCTCAGTGTTGGAAGTTCCATTGTCTGTCTTTATTTTCTTGTCTTGTCTGTGTCGTGTGTCATCGCTTTTACTGTTTGTGTATCTTTTATTATGGGACAGAGCACTTCAATGCCTCTGTCCCTGACCCTTGATCACTGGACCAAAGTACCCTTAAGGGCACAGAATCTTTCTTTTTCAGTAAAATTCTGGACCTGGCAGACTCTCTGTGCCTCAGAATGGCCCACCTTTGGATTCGGATGGCCCCTAGAAGGATCTTTCTACTTCCCACTAATTTAAAAAGTCAGAGGATATTGTCTTTCAGCCAGGGCCACATATCCATCCGGATCAACAGCCATATATCTTAACTTGGCAGGACCTCTGCAAATCTCCTCCATGGGTGAAGCATTTCCTTGCCCCTACCCCCGCTCCTACTCCTTCCCCCATGATCTCTCAAACCCTCTGCTTCTCCTCCTCCTCCACCCTCTGTTCTCCCTGAGTCACAAGATTTGACTCTACTGGACTCTCGTCCCCCTCCTTATCTCCTGCCCACGTCCCCCAAAGACCAACACCCTCTAAGTGATTCCCCTGCTGCTGACTCAACCTCTCCACCATTGGAGGAAGATAAGCCAGCCCAGCGTCCTCCAGATAATTTCCCCGCAGCACACACAGCCCCTCCTCCTCTGGAGGAAGCTATCCCAGCTAAAGGTACTCACCAGCAGTGAATGATTGAAAAACCTGGAACTCGAATGATGCTCCCCCTCATCCCTAGGGGCCAATGATTGACAACGGCCTTGGGGGAAAAATGCAAGCCTACCAGTATTAACCTTTCTCCTCTTCAGACCAATATAACTGGAAAAATAAATATCCCCCTTTTACCGAGGACCCCATCCGGCTCCTAGGTGTGGTTGAGTCATTGATGTTTTCACACCAGCCTACTTGGGGTGACTGTCAACAACACCTAGGGTTGTCTCTTCATGATAGAGAAACAAAAGAGAATACTCCTGGATGCTGGAGAAAATATCCTCTGACCAGATGGGTGACCGACAAAACTTCCCAACATATTCAACCCGGCTTTCCCTTGAATCGACGAAACTGGGACCCCAACACCTTTGAAGGTAGGGAGCATCTGTCCACTTATCGCTGGTCTCTAATTGTGGGTATCTTAGTGGCCGCTAGGCGACTAACAAATTTTGCCAAGTTAAGAGAGATTATTCAAGGGCCTGATGAATCTCCCTCTATGTTTTTAGAGAGAATTATGGAGGCATATAGGAGATATACTCCTTTCGATACTCAGGCAGAGGATCAAAAGGCATCTGTCAAGATGGCCTTTATGGGCAAGCTGCCCTAGATATTAAAAGAAAGTTACAATGCTTAGATGGATTACAAGATATGACTTTGAGAGATTTAGTCAGAGTAGCCGAGAAGGTATACTATAAGAGAGAAACTGAGGAAGAGTAGGGAGCAAAGGGAGGATAAAAGAAACAAAAGACAGACTAAGGCATTGACTAAGGTCCTGGTCACAACAACAAATAGGCCAGAAATAAGAAACATGGAGACAGGAATGGATATCGGGGCCCATACTAGAGGCCACCCCTGGCCTCAATTTAATGTGCCTACTGTAAAGAAAAAGGACACTGCTTCAAAGAGTGCCATTGAAAGAGACATCCACTCTAGCCAGCCATTCTGACTCTGGAGGATGACTAAGAACGTTGGGGCTCAGATCCCTTCCGAGAGCTCAGGGTAAATTTTGAAGTGGAGGGGACCCCAGCAAACTTTGAAGTGGATACAGGGGCAATATACTCTGCCCTTAAGGCCCCATTGGTCTCTCTATCAAAAAAAAGGTCTCTAATTCAAGGGGCTAATGGCAGAAAATATCGGGCTTGGACAACTAAGAGGACCATGGACCAGGGGAAAGGAAAAATCCATCACTCGTTCTTAGTAATCCCAGAATGCCCGGCCCCATTGATGAGCAGAGATCTGCTCACCAAGCTCCGGGCCAAAATAACTTTTAACCCTGAAGGACCACAAGTGGAATTTCTAAATCCTTCAGTAAAAACTCCTATAGTCACGGCTCTATATATGTCAGTAGAAAATGTACATCAACTCACTCAACTTGGTTCAAAGAAATTGCATTCATTCCTGAAGGATCAAGAACAGAGTTTTTTACTAACCGACTCAAAGCAAAAGGAAATAACTGAATGGGTAACAAAAGCCTGTCAGGTCTGTCATGGATAATGCTTACCATTCCAAGCTTCCTGCAAAAAAGCACCTACGAGGAACCAGACCAGGACAATTCTGGGAAGTGGAATTTACTAAAATTAAGCCAGCAAGGTTTGAAATTAAATATCGCCTAGTCTTTGTAGATATATTTTGAGGATGGATTGAAGCCTTTTCCAGGAAAAAAGAAAAAAAAACGAAACAGCGCAAATGGTCGTCAAGAAGATCCTGAAAGATATTTTTACAAGATACGGCCTGCCTTAAGTAATAAGGTCTGATAATGGACTGGCGTTTGTAGACCAGGTAAGTCAGGGGTTAGGCAAAACCCTGGGGATTAATTAAAAGTTACATTGTGCTTATAGACCACCGAGTTCAGGACAGGTAGAAAGAATGAATAGAACCATTAAAGAGACCATAACGAAATTAAGCTTAGAAACCTGCATAATAGATTGTACTATGCTCCTGCCTTATGCACTATTTCATGGAAGAAATACTCCCTCTGTTTCTTCGTGTAACCTCACCCCCTATGAAATTGTCCATGGTGCCCCTCCTTCAGTAAGGGACCTAACCCCAACTCTAAGACCTAACAATTCCTTCCACACCCCATTGCTTGACTGAATTAAAGCTCTTGAAAGAACTCAGGGATACCTGTGAAAAAAGATGGCCAATGCCTATCAACCTGGGGACGAGTGGACTCTACATCGATATCAAGTAAGAGACTTCATCTATGTAAGTCGACATCAGGTGTCATCCCTGGAACCCCACTGGAAATGATGATACAAGGTGCTACTTATAACACCTACAGCGGTAAAGGTAGAAAGAATCACTTCCTGGATCCATACCTCTCATCTCAAGCCTGACCCTGTCCAGACTCTGGCTTGAAACAGGAAAAAATTGGTAAAACTTTCAAATTGTGTATTTACCCTGTGTCTAAGGCTATACACTCTCCCCTTGACCACCAGTAGTCCTAAACCTCTTCAACCTGTTCAGCAGCGATGGCTGATCACAAATCCTACTGGTAAAGAAGTATGATCTATCTCGCATGCAGCCCACTTAGGGACTTGGTGGACATCTATCCACCCAGACATTTGTCAGCTGGCTATAGGTCTTTCCTATTGGGATATACCTGATGAAGAGGATCCCACTAAATTTCCATTAAATCCATTCTGCACCATTGATAATGGAAACAATCATTATGGATGTACGGACACGCAAGCCAGATGCAGGTTGGCTAGCCTAGATTACTATGTTTGCCCGGTGGACTACCAAAGCCACAAACAGTCACGGTTGTGTGGGGGGAATTCCGACTTCTTCTGTAAGTCATAGGGTTGTGATCATACAGGCAGTGCATGATGGAACCCAAACTCCTCATCAACTTCTGTACACAGCATTGGCCCTATTACCAATAAGATCACCAAATCGATGGCCCCTAGAGGGGTCTCTAGATCCTCAAATTCTGCCTGACCTTTTTAAATTCTGAAAGTCCTCAGAAGGGTGAAAGGAGATTTCCCTATGTGGAGGCCTTTTCCCTCCTTCGCTCACATCCTGAACTATGCTTCTCCAATAGGTCCTCACACTCAGCCTTCTGCTCCAGACTCTCTGCTGTCACTCTCACCTCAGCAACATGATTTCTCCCCTCCAATTACTAGATCAAAAACCCAAACCTCCGCCGGATCTAAGACCATTGCCCCCTTGCTGAGGTAGCAGGTACTAAGGTAACCCTCCACCGAATCACTCCTCTCTTCTCCAGTCAGTGCCCGCACCGGGTCCCACCAGTTCCTCTTACCAGCTAACCCAAAGCTCAAACCAGCTGAGGAGAACCCTCAGACCCCTATCCAAGATTTAGTGAAAATGGCCTTTAAAGTTTCTTTGTCATCACTGAAAACAGATTACTAAGAATTTAAAGTCCCTCACAGGCTTTTAGGGATACTCACTCCCATCTTCCCCTCTGCTCTACCTGTTCTACTGTTCACCTTTTTGTTGCTAGGAAAATCACAAACCCCTTTCCCAGTATTCTTTCACATCTCTGCTACCTCATTCTCAGATCCACGGAGCTGCTCAAAGCCATGCCTTCCCCATCTCCCCCCTCTGTTCCAGGCCCACAGAAAAACATTAACTGAAATTCTACAGAAGTCTTCAGCATGGCTGACTTTAGGATTTTCAGCAAAAGAGTCCCCATGAAAGACTTCAAAGTAGATAAACTTCCTCTTTTCCTGTTGCCCTGTTGTACTTGGCCACTGGCTAAAAATATCAGCAATCCTAAGTTAGACACCCCCTTACTAGTTTTTCACAAAATATGTGAACAAGGCCTTTGGCATTGAGCTGGGGCTTCACAGAGATGGCTACATTTCTAAGATAAAGAAGTTACCAACTGGGCTCCATGGTAACAGCTGGAAGGGGGAAAAAATAAAGGGAAGAAAAAGCTCTCCTTCACCCAGGTGGCCTTGAAAAGTTAACTTGCCCAGAACAGAGGAAAAAAACAGAAAAAAATCTGCTTTTTGTGAACTTCTGCAGGCTGTGAACTTCTGCGCCCCTTCCCTTATATGTTGGGTACAAAATTCTGAAACTACCTAAACGTGGGTTTCAGGGAATTAATTGATTATAACAGAAGTAATGCCCTCTGAATCCGGTTGCAAATAAAATGGAAAGTTTCCCTGTTTTTGGTAGTATCTTAGGTGCCTTGCCATGTCCGTCTCTACAACAGTATAATTCTGTAGACTTAAACATTGTTTATGTTTTCATGAAATTGTCAAGACCATGTGATTAATTTTGTAAAGGTGCAGAGGTTTCCCAGAGTGCTTTATCATAATGCAGGTTCATTTGAAGATCAAATAAGGGGGCATAAAACCCGGTTCCACTGAGAACATATATCCATCACTTTAGCCATCCTATTAGGTATTGGAGTTGCTGCAGGCGTGAGCACAAGAACCACTGCCTTGGTCCATGGGATACAACAAATGACACAATTAGAAGCAGCAATAGACCAAAACTTAAAGATATTAGGAACCTCCATCTTGGCTTTGCAGGAATCTTTAACCTCTCTCTCTGAAGTTGTTTTACACAACAGGCGAGGGTTGAACCTCCTCTTCATGAGAGAAGGGGGCCTTTGTTCTGCATTGATGGAGAATCTTGTGTTTTTGCCGACCATACTGGAGTTTTAAAAAAATCTAGGAGTAAATTAAAAAGATGCCTTGAAGAGTGTCATTGAGAGAGAGAGGCCCAAAAAGGGTGGTTTGAGTCTTGGTTCACACAGTCCCCCTGGTTAACTACGCATTTATCAACCCTGGCCATTTAATAATAATCCTCATATTATTGCTAACTATAAAACCCTGTTTGCTCAACCATGTAATTTCTTTTCTCCAAGCTCAAATTGGACGAGTTAAACTTATGGTAATACCCCACTAGCAAACATAGAATGTGACACCCCGCAATGATCACTTTCATGATTAAAAGTAGCCAGAAGAAGAAGTGGGGAATGAAAGGTTAATAAAATAGGCACTTTTCACTTCCTTTTTTCCTGTATGCTTAACAAAACACTGTTGAAATCTTGAGAAATGTTTGCTAATCTTGTTCCCAGAATATGCTGTCCCCAACTGACTAACTGCAGAATGTGCTCCCTCACTGGGTTGCATGCAAACTGACCACTCGCCCTGACCCATCAATAAACTTCCCTCCCTGCCGTCACCAAGGAAAGTGTATAAGCTCTGCTTAAGCTGTTCTAAGGGCTCTCTACTCTATTCAAATGAGCTCTGAGCATCAGCATGCTGGACCCCCAATAAACCCTTTGCTGTTGCATGAGATAGTCTCTTGGTGGTCTCTTCCTTCGACCTCACCCCACCTTTACTTGGATAATTAAATGTAGAAGAGAACATGCATTCAAAAAGGGATAGTCGGTAGGATTAGGAATATAGTTGGTAGGTTTAGGAAGAAGACTGTGTATAGGTTTTGGAACAAAAGTTCCTTAGCAATAGGGTTTCGGTTAGAGAGTGAATGTAAATGTCATCACATGTGAAGAGTCAGTCACAATGATGAACTGGAGAAAATGTGTAGGAAATCAGATATCAATACACACATTATGAAATCAGGCAATGTATAAAGTGAATGATAGGATTAGACATGATCAACCAGGTTGAGTTTCAATATATAATCTTAGGAAGAAACAAATATGTAGTCACAAATATGATTGACATTGGAGAGCATTAGGCAACCTGGACATGGATGTTTTTAATAATCCAGGATCACTTTCCATTTAGGATGTGCTACCATCATAAGTTTGACCTTTGCATTTTGTGATCAGAATATTACAGTGATAAAATGTATATGTAGATCAGGTGACATGCATATTTTTTCTAACATTTCTGGGAGCAATATTTTGAAGAGGTGTAAATTAGTGTTGGGGGTACACAGAGTTGTTCCCTGTGTCTATGAATATAGAAGTAATGCATGAATTGACAATACTGTGAATAAATAATATAACTGTTTCCACTTTAAATCATGGATTGAATTGATATCTGAAAATATATAAGAAATCTTATATTGATATACAATCATTCATTCCAACGAGTAATGCATCTAATGGTCATATGAGGGTTATGTTTTATCATGAAGGGTGTGTGAGTTTAGTTTCAAAAGTGATTATGAAAATGAAAAATTATGTGTTTGGAAAGAAGTCTCATGAAAAGACGAGTCAAGAAACATAGAGGAATACATGTGTTCTGAAGCAGGAAGTGATTGTAAGTATAAAAAAACGTATAAATTTCCTAACTTGTGAATGAAATATATATCCTATGATGTTCAAAAACTGAAAAAAATAGTAATGTACCAGTTTTGAATGAAAATGAATGTCAAAATACATATCATGTCCCATAGGAATCTACTTGCATTGATGTTAAACTGGGTCAGTTACTGTAGAAACATTAGGATTTGAAAGGACCATTTACTAAAGTTAGTTTTCAGTACTAGGAATCAAATATATATTTCAGGTGGATGAATATATCTGAGCATAATCTTGTGAACATTTTATTATAAATCAACATTCATGACATGAATAAATTTAGGGAGTGTATATAAGACACATATATTTCATATTTTGAAAAATCGGAGGGTGTATAATATATATATATATATATATATATATATATATATATATATATATATATATATATATATATATCACAGATACATTAAAAAGTAGCAATATATAAATATATATGCGTATCAAAATTTATCATGAAATATATATCATCCACAGATTAAAAAGTATTCATTTTAGTGAACATGGATTTATGTATAATGTTGTTCAACTAGGAACCTCACCCATAGGTGGAATTTTAAGATCCAAAAGCGTTTAGGATGAGTGATCTCTTCTCACAATTTGTATCTGCAAAGTCAGCCACCTCACAAAAATGTACGTGTGATACCAGGTAGGATTCTATATGTGCATATAAAAATACATGTGCTGAATAGGCTCCAGAGAAATGGAGACAGGAATTCAGAAATAAGTTAACATTAAAAACAATGGAGAACTATTTCAATTAACAATTGACTATATTTATAACACCTACCATTTATCATGCAAAAAGCAAGTCCAACTATACACCATGCCTCCTCTGAACTGCTTATGTTTCTATAATGTTTGGGTTACTTTCCTCCATCATATTAGGATTAGTAATCAGAGTCTAGTAGGGTGTGAGTTAGTGTCAGGGATTCAGTATATCGAATGGAAAATAGGAAAATGAATCCAATGTGTATGCAAATATGTGGTACACAAAAATCTTCCCACTCTCATCAAGAACAACACCTAGATATCACCTTCGCCCCAAGTAAGACACAATTAGAGGAGAAGAGTTAGAAAATCCGTGACTACATATCTGGAATGGAATACGATCAGGAGTTTAAAACCTTGGAAGTGGTAGAGGAGTTTCCAAAAGTAAGGGACAGGGTAAAAACTCCACAAACATGGACCTCTGCCTGCCTAAAGACTTCTTGAGAAACTGTCTCTGAGGTTGGGCACTTAAAACATATGTTGTTGCCAGGAGCTTTAGCTTCCTTTCTAGGGAGACCATCAAAGCTGGGTCTTCATCTCTTTGACCTTGTGGATATGGTTTCTTATTTTCCAATGAACATGAGGCAGCAGTGCTGAATTCTCTCTTTGTAGGTAAACTGTGGCCACGGGGAGCTAAGTGTATCCACATGTTGACTGTGAAACCATTTGGTCATCCTCCACATTTCGTGGTGATTCTTGGTGCTGCACTGGGAATTTGGTATTTGCTTCATGGAATACAAGGAGCTCAACTGTAACACAGTGCTGGAGGGAGTTCTGTCATGTGTGGTGGGTCAGGGTCAGCAGGAGAATGCACCAACCAGGTTTCTAGCCCACATAGTTTGCCCCCTTGACCATAATAACCTGATTGTGAACATTTCCCTTAAACCTCTTCTTATAAAAAGATGCCTTTACATATAAGGGTCTGCTGGATGCACCATGTCAGCCACATGCCATTTGGAAGTCAAAGGCAGATCCACAAGGCCCCACGACAGAAGTTTTATCACAAAACTGCACATCTCTGCTCTAGGTCCACTAATCAGCAGGCTTGAACTTACTGGCATCTCTGTTCTACACCATTTTCATGAAACTTAGTCAATCAAGGAACTGTCTGGTACACTCATCGTCAGCAAAAGTACATCCAAAGGTTCTCCTGTGCAATCTGGTCAAAGGAATTTAAAAAATTTCATGGTATTTATCGAGCCATTATTCAAGCATGAGGTTGGAGGCACTGTTGGTTTCAATTTTTTCAGGAAACATTAAATGGTGAGGAAGCTCATTTCAGTGAAACCTCTGGAAAACTCTCACAGGCAAGTCTTCCCAAGGAGTGGCCAAAAGGTCACAGAAATCCAGGACTATTGAGGTCTACAATGTGAGGTCCATGTGTGTTTTGACGCTCAAGTATGCCTGCCAAGTGTTTCAGAAAAAATCATGTGATATCCAGGCTGAGATTCTCAGTGCTCTGTGGAAAGCCACCCTGGACCTAGATCTCAGTTTATAAGGGCGACTCTCATGTGTGGCCTGCTAAAATCCCAACACAATTCATGGCAATACTTCTCTGAGTTCAGTTCCAGAACTCAGTCTCTAAGTCCCCTTGAACTCACACCAGAGTTCAAGCCCAGTTGGACCCAGTCATTTCTTCCAATCGCCACACAAATGACCAAAATTAAAACCTAAACACTCCCACAAGGCCCTCATCTTCTCCATATAGACACTCATCATAACCTCGGGCTGAAGGTTTCCATGAGGGGCGCAGCCCAAGACAGTGACCAAAATGAGCACCCTTGGCCCTCATTTGCCTAAAGTCAGGGTGGCCTGGACACCATTCCTGTGAACCAGGAGGGATTAAATAGACCTGCCATTAATACTCCTCTGCTTCTCCATTTTGAGGCCTACTGAATGTCAGGTATAGATTCTTCATGTGGTTTGGAGTCATGAGAAAACCCAAGCACTTCTGCAGGGCTTTGAAGAACTCATTTGACCCAAAGGATCCCTATTCTCACTTGATGGAGTCAGGAACATCACAGAAAAAGGCTAGAGACTTCATCCACAATGACTGATCCTTTTGCCATTTTGGTTTTGGATGCACAGACGGGATCTTTCTTTAAATCCATCATGTGCTAAGCTGGAGCCTCACACAGGGCCAAGTGGCTGATTCAGACACCTCCCTTTCCAAAGCAATTATGCCAAGAGCCACAGGTGATCCTCATTCATTTCCATATGATAACTGTTTTTTTCAGTCTTCACAAAGGGGTGGCCAGAGGCAAATACCTTCCTGACATTCAGGGCAACAGAACAAAATGTAAGCAAAAGGCCCAAAGCAGGGTTTCTCCACTGAGAGTTTCCTGGCCACACTGATATCTGAGTTTTCTGAGATGCTCTCCATGCCATTCCCTTCAGCTATTCAGTACATGGTCATGTCACAGTGATTGGAGGTGGTACATATCATGGATAAAAAACGATGAGCCTATTCTGGCTAGTGGCCAGAATTCTGGAAGAAAACAGAAACTTAGGAAGGTTGTAGGTGTTTCCCATTGGTAAGGCAAGCCGCAGTCCTTTCATAAATTGGACAGGTTGATTGGTGGGAGGCATTCTACTACACAGGACATATTCATTGATGCATTCTCTTTTCAAATGTGTACAACCACGGACACAGTGGGATACACAGAAATAGAAACACTCACCATGTCAAATGACTTATTAGAAACAGTCCATTCCAAAAGAAATAAATCACGTTTTTTTACCTATTCTCAGAACATGAGACAAAACCACAAACTGACATCCACACACCCAGGCACCTCCTTCCCCCAAGTAGGTCTGTGACTCTTCTGAGTGTCATCTGACTGGTAGGCCATACGATGTTCCTCCGAAATGGCCTTTCCTGTCTCAGATCTGGTGTCATTCACCAACTCTGTGAAGTTGTCAGGAGGCAGTGGTGAGCCAATTCCAGTCTTGTCAGTAAAGGCCCCTCTTCAGAGCTTTTTTGGAATTTGGCCACCTTCACATGAATAGGTTCCTAGAAAGACTGATTCTATCCTTGGTAAATCCAAACAAGTGAGACCACTGGGACTTGGACGGGTAATGGCTCTGGGTGCCTGGCTTCCTGGATCCCAAATTCAGAGAATTCCATCACCAAGGAAGTATGTGAGGTCACTTCCTTCAGGAACTGAATGAGGTCACTGACTTGGCCACCAATATGTCCTAACAGTTGCTTCCTAGGTTCTCATAAGATGGAGGCTGCCCCTATTTCCTGTGACACATTCACAAATTAGAATGGTATAGAAACCACAGGCACCTGGGAACAGCTCTCCACAAAGGCCTGGTTTGGTCCGACTTCTCTACATTAAGAAGAGAGAGGCTGATTCAGAAATATCCCTTCATCCTGATTAGGTTGTTTGCCATGGAAGATGACTTTTGCTCTCTCAGGTCCTAAATAGCTGCCTAAATCTTCTCCATGGATCATTTTGCATGGACCTTTGAGGTTTTCAGCAGATGGAAGATCCCCTACATTCCTGTATTGTAAGACCAACTCAGTCCCTGCTCTTCTGTAAAGTTAGATTGACGGAATATTGTATGGTTAGGGTTAATAGCATGTTCGATTTTGGTTAGGAATCATTCTGCTGGATGAATAATGGTTTGGGAACCTGTGATACTTATAAGAATATAGACTTGAAATATAAGTACAAAAACAGAAATCTAGGTAAGATTTGAAGCCCAGAAGGGCATTTGGCAATTGATTGGCATACTAAGCTTGAATTATGTTCTGTACCGAGGTCTCAGATAAATTCATTTACAATGGCATAGGATGCTGTACCACAGATGACTGAATTTAGAAGAGATCATCCAGTCCAAAAGGGATAGTCCAAAGGATTAGGAAGATTGTCAGTAGGATTAGGAAGAAGAGTCTAGGAGTTGGACCAAAAGTTCTTTAGCAATAGGGTTTTAGTTAGAGAGTGAATGTAAATGTCAGCACATGTGAAGAGTCAGTCACAATGATGAACTGGGGAAAATATGTAGGAAAGAGAGTAAATATGTATCAATAGACACATTAGGAAATCAGGCAACGTCTAAAGTGAGTGATAGGATTAGACATTTTCAACAGGGTTGAGGTTGAATATATAATCTTAGGAAGAAACAATTATTTAGTCACCAATAGAATTGACATTTGAGCGCATTAGGGAACCTAGACATGGAGGTTTTTAGTAATCCATGCTCACTTTAAATTTAGGCTTTAGTACAATCATAAGTGTGACCTTTGCATTTTGTGTCAAGAATATTACTGTGGTAAAATATATATTTAGATCAGATTACATGAGTATTTCTTCCACCAATATGAGGAGCAATATTTTGAAAACTTATAAATTAGTATTGCGGATAAATAGGCGTACCCTGTGTTGATGAATAAGAGATGATGCATGAATAGACCATATTGTGAATTAATTATATAACTGGTTCCAACTTTAAATAATGCATTGAAATTATATTTGAAAATATATAGGAAATCTTATATTGATATATATACATTCATTCCAACCAGTTATACATCTAATGGTAATATTAGGGTTACGGTTTATCATGAAGAGTGTGTGAGTTTTGCTTCAAAAATGAGTATAGAATCGAAAATAATGTTTTTAGAAAGAAGTCTATTGAAAAGACCACTAAAGAATCATAGAGGAATACATGTTTTCTGAAAGAGGAAGTGATTGAAAGTGAACCACATGCCTATAAATTTGTGAATTTGTGGATGAAAGGTTATATCCTATGATGTCCATAAACTTAAGAAATAGTAATGTACCAGTGTGGAATAAAAATGAACTTCAAAATACATTTCATGTCCCATAGGAATCTAACTGCATTGATGTTAAACTTGGTCAGTTACTATAGAAATATTAGGATATATAAGGACCATTCACTGAAGTTAGTTTTCAGTACTAGGAAACAAATATGTATTTTAGGTGGTTAAATATTTCTGAGAATAATCTGTTGAGAGCCACAGCCAAAGGAGCCCCAGTAAACTTGCAGCTGCCAGCAAACTTCCATCTGCCAGCTGATGATTGGCTCACAGCGGCCCCAGCATCATCTAGCTGATTTGCTTCTCTGTGGTGATGCTCATTGGAGATGCTCAATGAGCGGTTTCCCCGACCTTTCAGACTGCCAGCGGATGATTGGCTCACAGCGGCCCCAGCAACATCTAGCTGATTGGCTCCTCTGTGGTGATGCACATTGGGCTGGTTCCCTGCCCTTTCAGACCACGGAACTGCTCATTGGGGGACTTTTTTGGCTCCGCCCATGCGACCCAGCCAATCGGCCTCAAGAGGAGGAGACTTGTGTTTGAGGGAGAGGCTTGTGGGAAGCCTGTGGTGGCAGTTGGGCTCTGACGGCTATTCCTGAGGAGCTGTTTTGTTTGGTGTCATCTTGTTGGGTTGTATTATAGTAGAAATGCGGAATCAGAAATTATTAAAAAAAAAAAAACTGAAAGAGTGTTCAGTAAATTATTAGATGCAATTAAGGCATGGAAGACTTTACAAGGACATGGAGGTTTACAAGGTTAATTATCTAAGGTAATACAAGGAGCTAATGAACCTTATGGTGAATTTGTAGATAGGCTTATTCAAACAGCTACCAGAGTTTTTGGAAATACACAACAAGCAATGCCATTACTAAAACAAGTGGCTTATGAGCAAGCGAATCTTTGGTGCAATGATATCATTAGACCATGGAAACATGAAGATATAAACACATATATTAAATTATGTAGAGACATTAAAGAACAAGAGCAAGTCGTGGAAGCTGCAGTAAAACAGGCTTTAGATGCCAGAGACATTAATGAACAAGGGCAAATTGTGGCAGTTGCAGTAAAACAGGCTTTAGATGCCAGGCCAAGAACATGCTACAATTGTGAAGAAACAGGACATTTTAAAAGGAATTGTCCCATAGGAGGAGGGTTTAACAAAACTAGGTATCAAAGGAGTAGAATACCAGGTATTTGTCCACGATGCCGTAGAGGGAGAATTTGGGCTAATGAATGCTGTTCTCAAACCACCATAGAGGGTACACCATTATCAAAAAACGAACAAGGACCAGGTGTTTATCCACAATATTGTGGACAAAGACATGGAGCTCCATTGCCAAAAATGGACAAGGGGGCTCAATGCTCCGGGGCCCAAAACCACAAATATACGCAGCACTGGAGAAACCCAGCAACCCCATCAGGGTAGTGCCCAGGACACATTGTCCATCAGATCCCTCATCAGACAAACCAGAGGGAGCTCAGGGTTGGACATCTGTGCCTCCACCAGAGCAGTACTAACTGCAGAGATGGGAGTTCAATTCATTTCCACATGGGTAAAAGGACCTCTTCCCAAAGGAACAGTAGGCTTATTATTGGGACGCAGCTCTTCTACTCTAAAAGGACTTATGATAAGTCCTGGGGTAATTGATCTCGACTATGAAGGTGAAATAAAAATTATAGCCAGTTCTCCAAAGGGTATATCAGTAATTTCACCAGGAGATAGAATAGCAGTTACTAATAATACCCAGCCTACATGAAAAATTTTCCAGTTGTACTGTAGAAAGAGGTTCCAAGTGATTAGGCTCCACAGGTGTAGATTGGCCTATGCTTTCTTTAAATTTAGATTCTGGCCCCATGCTAAAACTAAATATTCAAGGGCATAAATTTAATGGGCTACTGGATACAGATGCAGACCTTAGCATCATCTCTCGTCAAGAATGGCCAAAACATTGGCCGTTACAACAAGCCACTCAAACGCTTCGAGGCCTAGGAGTGGCGTCTAATCCCCATAGAAGTGCAATGGTATTAGATTGGAAGGATCCTGAAGGATGTGAAGGAACTCTACAGCCATATGTATTGGATCATCTTCCCGTAAATTTATGGGGACGAGATAGTCTTCTGGACTCAGTGATATTTTTTTTCGGATTGATTATTGCCAGTCAATCGGGTTTTGCCGGCTCCTCAGTCCTGGTCTCAGTGTTGGACGTCCATTGCCTGTCTTCATTGCCTTGTCTTGTCTGTGTCATGTTTCATTGCTTTAACTGTTTGTGTATCTTTCATTATGGGACAGAGCACTTCAATGCCTCTTTCCCTGATCCTTGATCACTGGACCAAAGTCCGCTTAAGGGCTCAGAATCTTTCTTTTTCAGTAAAGCCCCGGATGTGGCAGACTCTCTGTGCTTCAGAATGGCCCACCTTTGGATTTGGATTACCCCTAGAAGGATCTTTCTACTTCCCACTAATTTAAAAAAGTCAGAGATATTGTCTTTAGGCCGGGGCCACATAGCCATCTGGATCAACAGCCATATATCTTAACTCGGCGGGAACTCTGCATATCTCCTTTTCCATGGGTGAAGCCTTTCTTGCCCCTGCCCCCACTCTGACTCCTTCTCCCAGGAACTCTCAAATCCTCTGCTCCTCCTCCTCCTACACCCTCTGTTCTCCTTGAGTCACCAGATTTCACTCTACTGGACTCTCCTTCCCCTTCTTATCCCCTGACCTTGTTTCCCAACCTCCAACACGCTCTAAGTGATTCCCCTGCTGCTGACTCAGCCTCTCCTCCATTGGAGGAAGCTATGCCGGCCCAGAGCCCTCCAGATAATTCCCTTGTGGCACACACAGCACCTCTTCCCTTGGAGGAAGCTGACCCATCTAAAGGAACTCGCTGGCGGTGAATGATTGAAAACCCTGGAACTCTCGGGATGCTCCCCCTCCATCCTTATGGGCCAATGATTGACGATGGCCACGGGGAAAAAATGCAAGCCTACCAGTATTAGCCTTTCTCCTCGTCAGACCTAAATAACTTAAAAAAATTATAATCCCCCTTTTTCTGAGGACCCTACTTGGCTCTCAGGTCTGGTTGAGTCATTGATGTTTTCACACCAGCCTACTTCAGAAGACTGCCAAAAACTCCTAGGGATTCTCTTCATGACAGAGGAACAACAGTGAATCCTCCAGGAAGCTAGAAAAAAATATCCTCAAACAAGATGTGCGTCCGACACAACTTCCCAACATAATCAAAGGCAGCTTTCCCTTGAACCCACCCAACTGAGACCCCAAAATCTTTGAAGGTAGGGAGCATCTGTCCACTTATCACCGGGCTCTAATAGTGTGTCTCCAAGCAGCCGCTAGCGACAAACTAATTTGGACAAGGTAAGAGAGATTATTCAAGGGCCTGATGAATCTCCCACTATGTTTCTAGAGAGAATTATAGAGGCATATAGGAGATATACTCCTTTTGATCCTCAGGCAGAGAATCAAAAGGCATCTGTCACGATGGACTTTATTGGGCAAACTGGCCTGGATATTAAAACAAAGTTACAAAGCTAGATTGATTACAAGATATGACTTTGAGAGATTTAGTCAGAGAAGTCAAGAACGTATACTATAAGAGAGAAACTGAGGAAGAGAAGGGAGCAAAGGGAGGATAAAAGAAACAAAAGGCAGACTAAGGCGTTGACTAAGGTCCTGGTCACAACAACAAATAGGCCAGAAATTAAGAAACAGGTAGACAAGAAGGGATAACATTGGCCCATGCCAGAGGGCACCCTGCCCTCAGATCAATGTGCCTACCCTAAAGAAAAAAGGACACTGGGCCAAAATTGCCCTAAAAAGCGACAGCCACACCAGCCAGCCATACTGACTCTGGAGGATGACTAAGAAAGTCGGGGCTCAGTTTCCCTCCCCAAGCTCAAGGTAACTTTTGAAGTGTTTCAAAAGTGATTATGGAAATCGAAAATAATGTGTTTGGAAAGAAGTCTCATGAAAAGGTCAGTCAAGAAACATGGATGAATACATGTGTTCTGAAGCATGAAGTGATTGAAAGTGAGACAAATGCCTATAAATTTGCTAACTTGTGGATGAAATATATATTCCATGATGTGCATAAAGTGAACAAATAGTAATGTAGAAGTGTTGAATAAAATTGAACATCAAAATACACATCATGTCCCATAGTAATCTACTTGAATTGATTTTATACAGGGTCAGTTAGTGTAGAAATGTTAGGATATGTTTGCACCATTCAAAGAAGTTAGTTTTCAGTACTAGGAAACAAATATGTATTTCAGGTGGATGAATATTACTGAGAATAATCTTGTGAAAAGTTGATTAAAAATCCAAATACATCAATATGAATGAATTTAGGGAGTGTATAATAAGACACATGTTATATATATATATATATATATATCACAGACATTAAAAATAGCAATATATATGCCAATTGAAATTCATCATGAAATATATATCATCATCATATCCAAAAATATTCATTTTAATGAATATGGATTTTTATATAAGTTTGTTCAAATAGGAAGCTCACCCATGGGTTGAATTTTCAGTTCCAACAGTGTTTAGGACGAGTGATCACTTCTCAAAATTTGTATGTGCCATGTCAGCCACCTCACGAGAATGTACGTGTGACACCAGGTAGGATTCTATATGTGCATATTAAAACACATGTGCTGAATAGGCTACTGTGAAAGGAAGACAGTAATTCATATATTTGTTAACTTTAAAAACACATGTAGAACTATTTCAATGAAAAATTGACTAGATTTATAACTCCTACCCTATATATTTCAAAAGGCATGTCCAACTATACACCATGCCTCCTCTGAAATGCTTGTATTTCTATTCTGTTTGGGTTATGTTTCTCCATCATATTAGGATTAGTAGTCAGAGTCTAGTAGGGAATGGGTTAGTGTCAGGGATTCACAAAAATCTTTCCACTCTCATTCAGAACAATGCCTAGACATTACCCTCGTCCCAAGTAAGACACAATTAGAGGAGAAGAGTTAAAAATTCTGTTAATACATATCTGGAAATGAATATTCTCATGAGTTCACAACCTTGGATGTCGTAAAGGAGTTTCCAAAAGTATGGGACAGGGTAAGCACTCCACAAACATGGAGCTCTGCTGCCCTAAAGACTTCTTGAGAAACTGCCTCTGAGGTTGGGCACTTGATATATATGTTTTCGTAAGGAGCTTTCTTTGTAATGAGACCATCAAAGCTGGGTGTGCATCTATGCGACCTGGAGGACATGGTTTCATATTTTCCAATGAACATGAGGCAGCAGTGCTGAATTCTCTCTATGTAGGTAAACTGTGTCCACTGGGGCCTAAGTGTCTCCGCGTGTGGACTGTGAAGCCATTTGGTCATCCTTCACTTTTCCTGGTGTTTCTTGCTGCTGCACTGGGAGTTTGGTATTTGCTTATGAAGTAAAAAAAAGATCACCTGGGACACAGTGCTTGAGGGAGTTCTGTCACGTGTGGTGGGTCAGGGTCTGCAAGAGAATATACCAACAATGCTTCTATTCCACATAGCTTTTCCCCTTGACCACAGCAACATAATTCTCAACATTGCCGTGAAACCTCTCTATATAACTAGATACCATTACATATAAGGGTCTGCTGGCTGCACCATGTCAGTCACAAGGCATTTGGAAGCCAATGGAAGATCAACATGGCCCCACCACAGATGTTTTATCACACACCTCCCCTCCTCTGGTCTAGGCCCACTACTCAGCATGCTCCAATTTACTGGCATCTCTGTTATACACCATTTTGATGAAACCTAGTCAATCAAGGCACTGTCTGGTATACTCATGATCAGCAACCGGTTTTCCAAATTTTCTCCAGTGCCACCTGGTCATGGAAATTTCAATAATTTTATTGTATTTATCTAGCCATTTTTCACGGATGAAGATGGAGGCACTGTGGATTTCAATTTGTACAGGAACCATTAAATGATGAGAAACCTCATTTCAATGAAAGCTCTGTAGAACTGTTAAAGACAAGGCTTCCCAGGGAGTGGCCAAAAAGTCACATGAAATCAGACCCATTGAGGTCTACAATATGAGGTCCATGTGTGTTTTGACTGTCACCTATGCCTACCAAGTCTTTCAGAAAAAAAAAATCATGTGGTATCCTGGCTGAGATTCCCAGTGCTCTGTGGAAAGCCACCCTGGGCCTTGATCTCAGTTTCCAAGGGAGACTCTCATGCGTGCCCTCCTAGAATCCCAACACAATTCATGGCACAAGTTCTCTGAGATCAGATCCAGAATGCACTCTCTAAGTGTAATCACACCAGAGTTCAAGCCCATGTGGACCCAGGCATCTCCTTTCACAGCCACACAATGACCACAATTAAACCAAAACACTCCCACATGGCCCTCATCTTTTTCCATATAGATACTCATCATAACCTCTGGCTGGAGGTTTCCATGAGGGGCACATTCCAAGACAGTGTCCAAAATAAGCTCCCTTGCCCCTCATTTGCCTAAAGTCAGGGTGGCCTGGACATACTTCCTGTGAACCCGGAGTGATCAAATAGGCATGCCGTTAATACTGCACCGCTTCTTCAATTTGAGGCCTACTGAGTTAGAGGTATAGATTCTTTATGTAAATTAGAGTCATGAGAAAACCCAAGCACCTTTGCAGGGCTTTGAAGAACTCAATTGACACAAAGGATCCCTATTCTCACTTGATAGAGGTCAGGAACCTCACAGAGGAAAGCGAGACTTTATCCACAATGACTGGTGTATTTGCCATTTTGGTTTTGGATGCACACATGGGATCTTTCTTTAGATCCATCTGGTGGTGAGAATCTAAGCCACAACCTCACACAGGGCCAAGATGCTAATTCAGACACATCCCTTTCCAAAGCAATTAAGCAAAGAGCCACAGGTGATGCCCAATCATTTCCATTTGAAAACTGTTTACTTCAGGCTTCACAAAGGGGTGGCCAGAGCAAGAACTTCCTGACATTCAGTTCATCACAACAATATATAAGCAAAATGCCCAAAGCAGGGTTTTTCCACTGAGATTTTCCTGGTCACACTGATATCTGAGTTTTTTGAGATGCTCGCCATTCCCTTCAGCTATCCAGTACATGGCCATGTCACAGAGCTTGGAGGTGGTATATATGTTGGACACAAAACCATGATCCTATTCTGGAGAGTGAACAGAGTTCATGAATAAACCTGGAAATTAGGAATGTATTAGGTAATGCCCATCTTTAAGTAAAGCCGCAAACCATTCGTAAATTGGGCAGGATGAAATGGGAAGCTTTCTACTAGACAGGACACATCCATTGATGCACTCTCTTTTCTAATGTCTACAACCACGGACACCATGGGATACACAGACATAGAAACACTCTCCTTTTCAAACGACTTACGAGAAACAGTTCACTCCAAACCAAACAAACCACCTTTTTTTCCTATTCTCACAACATGAGACAAAATCACAAACTCACAACCACACCCACAAAGGCACCTCCTTACCCTAAGTAGGTCTGTGACTCTATGGAGTGTCCTCTGACTGGTGGGCCACACAATGTTCCCCCGAAATGTCCTGTCCTATCTCAGATATGGTCTCCTTGGCCATCTCTATGAAGTTGTCAGGAGCCAGCGGTGGGCCACTATCTGCTTTTTCAGGAAAGGCCCCTCTTCAGAGCTCTCTTGGCTTTTGGCCATTCTAACATCAGTAGGTACAAAGAAAGACTGACTCTGTCCTTGGTAATTCCAAACAAGTGAACCCACTGGGACTGGTACTGGGACTGGCTCTGTGTGCCTGGCTTCCAGGATCCTAAGTTCAGAGAGTTCCATCACGAAGGGAGTAAGGTGAGGTCACTTCCTTCAGGAACTGAATGAGGTCACTGCCTTGGCAACCACTTTATCCTAACAGTTGCTTCCAAGTGTCTCATTAGATGGAGGCTTCCCCTACTTCCTGTGAAACATTCACAAGTTAGAATGGTATATCAACCATAGGAACCCGGTAATAGCTCTCCACACAGGCCTGGTTTGGTCCATCTCCTCTACATTGAGAAGAGAGGTTCTGATTCAGACACATCCCATCATCCTGACCAGGTATTTTGCCATGGAAGATTACTTTTGCTTTCTCAGGTCCTCCATAGCTGACTACATATTCTCCAGGGATCATTTCTGCATTGAACTTGTGGTTCTCAACAGGTGAAAGATCCCCTACATTCCTGTATTGTAAGACCAACTCTGTTCCTGCTCTTCTTTAAATTTACATTGAGGGAACAGTGTATTGTTAGGGTTAATAAAATGTTTGATTTGTGTTAGAAATCATTCTGCTGGATGAATAATGGTATTGGGAACGTGCGATATTTTTAAAAATATAGAGGTGAAATATATAAATGAAAAAAGAAAGTCTAGGTAATTTTGAAGCCCGGAGGGGCAATGGGCCCTTCATTGGGATACTTAGCTTTGATTTACGTTGTGCACAGATATCTCAGATAAATCGATATACAATGGCATAGGACCTTGTACCTTTTATGATTAAAATTCGAAAAGAACATCCAGTCAAAAAGGGATAGTAAGTAGGATTAGATAGATATTCGGTAGGTTAACAAAGAAGAGTGAGTATAGGATTTGGAACAAAAGTTCTTTAGCAATAGGGTTTGGGTTAAAGTGTGAAAGTAAATATCAGCACACTTGAAGGGTCAGTCACAATGATGAACAGTGGAAAATATGTAGGAAAGCAGATATCAATAGAGATACTACAAAATCAACAAATGGGCCAAGGACCTGAACAGACACTTCTCAGAAGAAGACATACAATCAATTAATAAGTACATGAAAAAATTCTCACCTTCTCTAGCAGTCAGAGAAATGCAAATCAAAACCACCCTAAGATACCATCTCACTCCAGTAAGATCGGCAGCCATTAGGATGTCAAACAATAATAAGTGCTAGCGAGGATGTGGGGAAAAGGGTACACTTGTACATTGCTGGTGGGACTGCAAAATGGTGCGGCCATTATGGAAAGCAGTATGGAGATTCCTGGGAAAGCTGGGAATGGAACCACCATTTGACCCAGCTATCGCCCTCCTCGGACTATTCCCTGAGGACCATAAAAGAGCATGCTATAGGGATACCGCCACATCAATGATCATAGCAGCACAATTCACAATAGGCAGACTGTGGAACCAACCTAGATGCCCTTCAATAGATGAATGGATAAAAAATAATGTGGCATCTATACACAATGGAGTATTATGCAGCACTAAAAGATGACAAATTCATGGAATTTGCAGGGAAATGGATGGCATTAGAGCAGATTATGCTAAGTGAAGCTAGCCAATCCTTAAAAAACAAATGCCAAATGTCTTCTTTGATTTAAGGAGAGCAATTAAGAACTGAACAGAGGGAAAGAGCATGAGGAAAATATTAACATTAAACTGAGACAAGTGATGGGAGGGAAAGGGAGAGAGAAGGGAAATTGCATGGAAACGGAAAGAACCCTCATCGTTATACGAAATCACATATGCGAGGTTGTGAGGGGAAAGGGGGGGAAGGGAGAGAACGGAATAACAACAGATGAGGTAGAGAGGGAAGATGAAAGGGGAGGGGAGGGTGGATAGTAGGGGATAGGAAAGTCAGCAGAATACAACAGTCACTAATATGGCATTATGTAAACATTGTGAATGTGTAACTGATGTGATTCTGCAATCTGTATTTGGGGTAAAAATGGAAATGCATAACTCACTTGAATCAAATGTATGAAAGATGAAAAAAATAAAAATTAAAAAAGTACTAAATTGGCTCATCGTAAGAATAAAAAAAGAGATATTACAAAATCAGGCAAAGTATAAAGTGAGTGATATGATTAGATATTTGCAACAGGGTTGATTTTGAATATATAATCTTAGGAAGAAACAAATATGTAGTCACCAATAGGATTGATATTTGAGAGCATTAGGCAACCTGAACATGGAAGTAATCCATGTTCACTTTCCATTTAGGCTTTAGTACAATAATAAGTGTGAACTTTGCATTTTGTGTCCAGAATATTACTGTGATAAAATGTATATGTAGATTAGGTGACATGAGTATTTCTTTCACCATTTCTGCGAGTAATATTTTGAAGACATATACATAAGTATTGGTTGTACAAAAAGCTGTACCCTGTGTCTATGAATATACAGATAATGCATGAATAGACCATACTGTGAATAAATAGTATAGCTGGTTCCACTTTAAATAGTGGATTGAATTGATATTCACAAAGGAGTGGTCTGAGGCAAAAACCTTCCTGAAATTCAGGGCAACAGAACAATAGGTAAACAAAACGCACAAAGCAGGGTTTCTCCACTGAGACTTTCCTGGTCACACTGATATCTGAGTTTTCCTAGATGCTCGCCTTTCCCTTCAGCTATCCAGTACATAGCCATATCACATAGCTTGGAGGTAGTACATATCTTGGACATAAAACAATGAGGCAATTCTGGAGAGTGTCCAGAATTCAGGATGTAAACAGAAACTTTGAAAGATAGCAGGTGTTTCCCTTCAATAAGGAAAGCTGCAGTCCATTAATAAATCGGGCAGGATGAATGTTGCGAAGCTTTCTCCTAGACAGGACACATCCATTGATGCATTTTCTTTTCTAATGTCTACAACCACGGACAGAGTGGGATACACAGACATAGAAGCACTCGCCTTGTCAAAGGACTTACTAGAAACAGTCCACGCCAATTCAAACAAACAGCCTTTCTTACATCTTCTCAGAACTTGAGAAAAAAACATACACACACCTACATCCACAAAGGCACCTCCTTTGTGGAGTGTCCTCTGAATGGTGGGCCATACTATATTCCCCCAAAATGGCCTGTTGTATCTCAAATCTGGTCTCCTTGGCCAACTCTGTGCAGTTGTCAGGAGCCAGCGGTGAACCAATACCTGCTTTCTCAGAAAGGTCTTTCTTCAGAGCTTTCCTGGCATTTGGCCATCCTCACATCTGTTGGTACTAAGAAAGACTGACTCTGTGCTTGGTAAATTGAAACAAGTGAGACCACAGGGACTGGGACTGCGACTGGCTCTGGGTGCCTCTCTTCCTGGATCCCAAGTTCAGAGAGTTCCATCACCAAGGAAGTGAAGTGAGGTCACTTCCTTCAGGAACAGAATGAGGTCACTGCCTTGGCAACCTCTTTGTCCTAACAGTAACTTCTAAGGGTCCCATGAGATGGAGTCTGTCCCTTCTTTCTGTCACACTTTCACAAGTTAGAATGGTATATCAACCATAGGCACCTGGGAAGAGCTCTCCACACAGGCCTGATTTGGTCCATCTTCTCTACATTTAGAAGATAGATGTTGATTCAGACACATCCATTCATCTTGACCAGGTTGTTTACCATAAAAGATGACTTTTCCTCTCTCAGGTCCTTCATAGCTGCCTATATCTTCTCCAGGGATCATTTCTGCATGGACCTTTGATGTTCTCAGAAGGTGGAAGATCCCCTACATTCCTGTATTGTAAGACCAACTCTGTCCCTCCTCTTTTGTAAAGTTAGATTGAGGGAACAGTGTATGTTTAGGGTTAATAACATGTTTGATTTGGGTTAGGAATCTCTCTGCCCCATGAATAATGGTATTGGGAACCTGTGATATTTACAAGAATATATAGGTGAAATGTAAGTATGAAAACAGAAATCTAGGTAAGATTCGAAGTCAGAAGGGCATGGGTCCTTGAGTGGGATTCTTAGGTTTGAATTATGTTCTGCATATATATCTCCGACAAATTGAAATACAATAGTTTAGGACCTTATACCTTGGATGATTAATTGTCGAAGAGAACATCAAGTCAAAAAGCAATAGTCAGTAGGATTAGGAAGATAGTCAGTAGGTTTAGAAATAAGAGTGAATATAAGATTTAGACCAAAATTTCTTTAGCAATAGGGTCTCGGGTAGACATTGAATGTAAATGTCAGCATATGTGAAGTGTCAGACACAATGATGAACTGGGGAATATATGTAGGAAAGCAGATATCAATAGAGATATAAGGAAATCAGGCAAAGTATAAACTGAGTGATAGGATTAGACATTTTCAACAGGCTTGAAGTTGAATATATAATCTTAGAAAGAAACAAATATGTAGTCACCAATAGGATTTACATTTGAGAGCATTAGGCAACCTGGATATGGTTGTTTTTAGTAATCCATGCTCACTTTCCATTTAGGCTTTGATACAATCATGAGTATGACCTTTGTTTTTTGTGTCCAGAATATTACTGTGATAAAAAAAAGAAATATATATATATATATATATATATATATATATATATATATATATATATATATATATATATATATATATATTGATAGATAGATAGATAAGGTGACATGAATATTTCTTCTACCATTTTTGGGAGCAATGTTTTGAAGAGGTATAAATTAGTATTGGGGGAACAAAGAGGTGTACACTGTGTCTATGAATATAGAGATAATGCATTAATAGACCATACTGTGAATAAATAGCATACCTGGTTCCAACTTTAATAATGGATTGAATTGAAATGTGAAAATGTACAGGAAATCTTATATTGATATTCACACATTCATTCCAACCACTTATACATCTAATGGTAGTATTAATGTTATGGTTTATCTTGAAGAGTGTGTGGGTTTAGCTTCAAAATTGATTATGGAAATCGAAAATAATGTGTTTGGAAAGAAGTCTCATGAAAAGACCAGTCAAGTAACATGAAGGAATACATGTGTTCTGAAGCAGGAAGTGATTAAAAGTGAAACAAATTCCTATAAATTTGTGAACTTGTGAATGAAATATATATCCTATGATGTGCAAAAACTGAAGAAATTGTAATGTACCAGTGTTGAATTAAAATGAATGTCAAAATAGACATCATGTCCCATAGGAATATACTTGCATTGATGTTAAACTGGGTCAGTTACTGTAGAAATATTAGGATTTGTAAGCACCATTGATTGAAGTTAGTTTTCAGCACTGGGAAACAAATATGTATTTCAGGTAGATGATTATTTCTGAGAATAATCTTGTGAAAAGTTGATTATAAATCCACATACATGAACATGAATGAATTTACCGAGTGTATATAAGACAAATATATTTCATATTTTATAAAGTCTGTAGAGTGTATGTGTATATATATATATACAAAAAAAACACAAAAAATCATTAAAAAGTATCAATATATATATGCCAATCGTAATTCATCATGTAATATATATCACCCTCAGATGCAAAATATTTATTTTACTAAACATGGGTTTATGTATAATATTGTTCTAATAAGAAGCTCACCCATAGTTTGGATTTTCAGTTCCAACAGCGTTTAGGAGGACTGATCTCTTCTTACAATTTGTTTCTGCCAAGTCAGCCAACTCATAAAAATATACGTGTGATACCAAGTAGGAATCTATATGTGCATATAAAAAGTACATGTGCTGAGTAGGCTACAGAGAAAGGGAGACAGGAATTCACATATTTGTTAACTTTAAAAACGCATGGAGAGAGCTGGGGATGTGGCTCAAGTGGTAGCGCGCTCGCCTTGCATGCGTGCGGCATGGGTTCGATTCTCAGCACCACGTGCAAACAAAGATGTTGTGTCCGCCGATAACTAAAAAAATAAATATTATAGAATTCTCTCTCTTCTCTCTAACTCTCTCTTTAAAAAAAACACATGGAGGACTATTTCAATTAAAAATTGAGTAGATTTATAAAACCGACCCTTTATCATGCAAGAGGGAAGTCCAACTATACACCATGCCTCCTCTGAACTGCTTGTATTTTCATTTTTTTTGTTTATTTTTCTCCATCATATTAGGATTAGTAGTCAGAGTCTAGTAGGGTATGAGTTAGTGTCAGGGATTCAGTATTTCGAATGGAAAATTGGAAAATGGATCAATGTGTATGCAAATGTGTACTACAAAAAAATTTTCCCACTCTCATTCAGAACAATGCCTTGACATTACCTTCACCCCAAGTAAGACACAATTAGAGGAGAAGAGTTAGAAAATCTTTGAATACATATCTGAAATTGAAAATGCTTAGGGTTCACAACCTTGGAGATTGTAGAGGAGTTTCCAAAAGTAAGGGACAGTGTAAAAACTCTACAAACATGGAGATTTGCCTGCCTAAAGACGTCTGGAGAAACTGTCTCTAGGTTGGGCACTTGAAATATATGTTTTTGTGAGGATCTTTAGCTTCCTTTCTAGTGAGACCATCAAAGCTGCGTCTTCATCTCTGTGTCTGAAGGACATGGTTTATAATTTTCCAATAAACATGAAGCAGCAGTGCTGAATTCTCTCTTGTATGTAAACTGTGGCCACTGGGGGATAAGTGTCTCCCCATATGGACTGCGAAGCCATTTTATCATCCTCCACTTTTCCTAATGTTTCTTCCTGCTGCACTCGAAGTTTGGTATTTGCTTCACGAAATACAAGGAGTTCAACTGGGACACAGTGTTGCCGCGAGTTCTGTCACGTGTGGTGGATCAGGGTCTGCAGGAGAATGCGCCAACAGGGCTTGTATACCACATAGGATGCCCCCTTGACCATAGCAACCTGATTCTGAACATTGCACTGAAACCTCTCCATATAACAAGTTGCCTTTACATATAAGGGTCTGCTGGCTGCACCATGTCAGTCACAAGCCATTTGGAAGCCAATGGCAGATCCACATGGCCCCACCTCAGATGTTTAATCACACATTTGCTCACCACTGCTCTAGGCCCACTACTCAGCAGGATCCAAATTATTGAGATCTCTGTTCTACACCATTTTCATCAAAACCAGTCAATCAAGGCACTATCTGGTACACTCGTGATCAGCAACAGGACATCCAAATGTTCTTCATTGCCACCTGGTCATTGGAATTTCAAAAATTTCATGGTATTTATCTAGCCAATTTTCAATTATGAAGTTGGAAGCACTATGGCTTTCAAATCATTCAGGAATCATTCAATGGTGAGGAAGCTCATTTCAATGAAAAATTTGAAAAACTCTCACAGGCAAGGCTTCCCAAAGAGTGGCCTAAAAGTCACATGAATCCAGGCCCATCGAGGTCTACAATTGAGGTCCATGTGTGTTTTGACTAGCAAATATGGCTTCCAAGTCTTTCAGAAAAAAATAATTTGATATCCTGGCTGAGATTCCCAGTGCTCTGTGGAAAGCCACCCTAGGACTAGATCTCAGTTTCCAACGGAGACTCTCATGCATGGCCTCCTAAATTCTTAACACAATTCATGGCAATACTTCTTTGATGATTGATCCAGAACTGAGTGTTTAAGGGGAATGACACCAGAGTTCAAGCCCAGGTGGATCCAGTCATCTCTTCCAACTGCCACACGAATGACTACAATTAATACCAAAACACTTCCACATGGTCCTCACCTTCTTCCAGAGAGACACTCATCATTACCTCTGGCTGGAGTTTTTCATGTGGGACACATCCCAAGAGAGTGTCCGAAATAATCTTCCTTGCCCCTCATTTGCCTAAAGTCAGGGTGGCATGGTCACCCTTCCTGTGAACCTGGAGTGATCCAATAGGCCTGCTTCTCCAATTTGAGGCCTACTGACTCTCAGGGATAGATTCTTTAAGTGATTTGGAGTCACAAGAAAACACAAGCACCTCTGCAGTTCTTCAAAGAACTCATTTGACCTAAAGGATCCCTATTCTCACTTGATAGAGGTCAGAATCCTAACAGAGGAAGGCAAGAGACTCATCAACAATGACAGATTTTTGGCCATTTTGGTTTTGATTGCACACATGGAATCTATCTTTAGATCCATCATGTGCTGAGAATCTAAGCCACAACCTCATACAGGGCCAAGAGGCTGATTTAGACACATCCTTTTACAAGCAATTAAGCAAAGAGCCACAGGTGATGCCCATTCATTTCCATTTGAAAACTGTTTTCTTCAGGCTTCACAAAGGGGTGGCCTGAGGCAAAGACCTTCCCGACATTCAGGACAACAGAACCATAGGTAAGCAAATGAACCAAAGCAGGGTTTCTCCACTGAGAATTTCCGGGTCACACTGATATCTGAGTTTTCTAAGATGTTCCCATTCTCTACAGCTATCAAGTATATGGACATGTCTCAGAGCTTGGAGGTGGTACATATCTTGGAAACAAAACCATGAGACTATTCTGGAGAGTGGCCAGAATTCAGGAAGAAAACAGGAACTTAGGAATTTAGTAGGTGTTGCCCATCCATAAGGCAAACCAAAGTCCATTCTTCAATTAGGCAGGATGAATGCTGGGAAGTTTTCTACTATACAGGACACATCCTTTGATGCCTTCTCTTTTCTAATGTCTACAACCACGGACACAGTGGGATACTCAGACTTAGAAACACTAGCCTTGTCAAACGACTTACTAGAAACAGTCCACTCCAACCCAAAAAAAACTGCCTTTCCTACCTATTCTCAGAACATGAGAGAAAAGCACAAACTCACTGAACACCCACAAAGGCACCTCCTTAACCCAAGTAGGTCTGTGACTATCCGGAGTGTCCTCTAACTGGTGGGCCATACTATGTTCCCCTGAAATGGCCTGTCCTTTCTCAGATCTGGTCTCCTTGGCCAACACTGTGAAGTTGTCAGGAGCCAGCGGTGAACCAATACCTGCTTTCTCAGGAAACGCCCCTCTTCAGAGCTCTTCTGCCATTTGACAATCCTCATATCAGTCGGTACCAAGGAAGACTGACTCTGTCCTTGGTAAATCCAAACAAGTGAGACCACTGGGACTGGGACTGTGACTGGCTCTGGGTGCCTGGCTTCCTGCATCACAATTTCAGATTTTTTGATCACCAATGAAGAGAGGTGAGGTCACTTTCTTTAGGAACTGAATGAGGTCACTACCTTGGCCACCACTTTGTCCTAACAGTTGCTTCGAAAGGTCCCATGAAATGGAGGCTGCCCCTACTTCCTTTGACACTTTCACAAGTTAGAATGGTATATCAACCATAGTCACCTGTAAACAGCTCTCCACACAGGCATGGTTTCATCAGTTCTCTACATTAAGAAAGGAGAGGCTGATTCAGACACATCCCTTCATACTGACCCTGTTGTTTGCCATGGAATATGACTTTTCCCCTCTTAGGTCCTTCATAGCTGCCTGCAACTTCTTCAGGGTATAATTTCTGCATGGTCCTTTGATGTTCTCAGCAGGTGGAAGATCCCCTACATTATTGTATTGTAAGATAAACTCTGTCTCGGCTCTTCTGTAAAGTTAGTTTGAGGGAACAATGTATGGTTAGGCTTAATAACATGTTTCATTTGAGTTAATAATCATTCTGCTTAATGAATAATGGTATTGGGAACTTGTGATATTTACAAGAATATATTGGTGAAATATAAGTTTGAAAACAGTAATCTAGATAAGATTTGAATCCAGGAAGGGCATTGGGCTGTTGATTGGGATACTTAGCTTTGAATTATGTTCTGCACAGATGTCTCAGATAAATCAATATACAATGGCATAGGACCTTGTACCATGGATGATTGCTTGTCGAAGAGATCATCCAGTCAAAAAGGGATAGTCTTTAGGATTAGGAAGATAGTCGGTATGTTAGAAAAAAGAGTGAGTATAGGATTTGGACCAAAAGTTCTTTAGCAATAGGGTTTCGGATAAAGAGTGAATGTAAATGTCAGCACATGTGAAGAGTCAGTCACAATGATGAACTGGGGAAAATATGTAGGAAAGCAGATATCAATAGAGACATTAGGAAATCAGGAAAATATAAAGTGAGTGATAGGATTAGTCATTTTCAACAGGGTTGAGGTTGAATATATTATCTTAAGAAGAAACAAATATGTAGTCACCAATAGGATTGATTTGAGAGCGTTAGGCAACCTGGATATGGATGTGTTTAGTAATCCATGCTCACTTTCCATTTAGGCTTTGGTGAAAGGTTAATAAAATAGGTACTTGTTACTTACTGTTTTTCTGTATGCTTAACAAAACACTGTTGAAGTCTTGAGGACTGTTTGCTAATCTTGTTTCCAGAATGTGCTGTCCCCAACTGCCAAACTGCAAATGTATACCCTCACACGTTTGCACGCAAACCACCCACTTGCCCTGACCCATCAATAAACTTCCCTCCCTGCCCTCTCCAAGGAAAGCATATAAGCTCTGCTTAAGCTGTTCTCATTGCTCTCTGCTCTATTCAAGTGAGCTCTGAGCCCCAGAATGCTGGACCCATAATAAACCATTTACTGTTGCATGAGACATTCCTCTGGTGGTCTCTTCCTCTGATGCTTGCCCGACCTTTACATCTGGAGGCACGAGCAAGATCCGGCAGCGGCGGATGAAAGATCCCCAAGGGGCTCCTTTCAGGGTAAGTAAGGGAACTCTTTTTGGTTTTAGGTTTCAGGTTAGGGCTTGGCAAAATGGCTATTGGTGATGAGCGTGAGCTCTCTCTGACAGAGGCTGACATACGTGTCACAGAGCCACAGGCCACGTCCCTGGGGGATGCCCCAGAGGACTCAGGAAATCGAGGAACAACAGTCTCCTTGACTCAGTGATATTTTGCTTCAGATTCAGTATTGCCAGCCCATCAGGTTTTGCCGGCTACTCAGTCCTGGCCTCAGTATTGGACGTCCATTGCCTGTCTTTATTGTCTTGTCTTGTCAGTGTAGTGTGTGATTGCTTTCACTGTTTGTGTATCTCTCATTTTGGGACAGAGAACTTCAACACCTCTCTTCCTGACCCTTGATCACTGGACCAAAGTCTGCGCAAGGCCCAGAATCTTTCTTTTTCAGTAAATTGCTGGACCTGGCAGACCCTCTGTGCCTCAGAATGACCCACCTTTGGAGTTGGATAGCCCCTAGAAACATCTACTTCCCACTAATTTGAAACGTCAGAGATTTTGTCTTTCAACCGGGGCCACATAGACATCCAGATCAACAGCCATATATCTTAACTTTGCAGGACCTCTGCAAATCTCCTCCTACATGGGTGAAGCCTTTCTTTGTCTCTGCGCCCACTCCTACTCCTTCCACCATGATTCTATCTCACAAACCCTCTGCTCTTCCTCCTCCAACCTCTGTTCTCCCTGAGTCTCAAGACTCTACTGGACTCTCCTACCCTTCTTATCCGCTGCCGTCGTCCACCAACCCCCAACAACCTCTAAGTGATTTCTTTGCTGCTGACTCAGCCTCTCCGCCATTGGAGAAAGCTAGGCCGGCCCAGCGCCCACCAGATGACTCCCCCTTGTCACACACACAGCCCCTCCTTCCCTGGAGGAAGCTGGCCCGGCTAAAAGAACTCAAAGAACTCCCTGGCGTTTTCACACCTGCCTACTTGGGATGACTGCCAACAAATCCTAGGGATTCTCTTCATGACAGAGGAACGAGAGAGAAACTTTCTGGAAGCTAGAAAAAAATATCCTCGGACCAGATGGGTGACCAACACAACTTCCCAACATTATCAAAGCCGGTTTACACTTGAACTGACCCAACTGGGACCCCGACACCTTTGAAGGTAGGGAGCATCGGTCCACTTATTGCCGGGCCCTAATAGTGGGTTTCCAACCACCCGCTAGCCAACCAAATAATTTGGCCAAGGTAAGAGAGATTATTCAAGGGCCTGATGAATATCCCTCTATGTTTCTAGAGAGAATTATGGAGGCATATAGGAGATATACTCCTTTCGATCTTCAAGGAAAAGGATCAAAAGACATATGTCATGATGGCCTTCATTGGGCAAGCTGATCTGGATATTAAAAGAAAGTTACAATACTTAGATGGATTACAAGATATGACTTTGAGAGATTTACTCAGGGTAGCCGAGAAAGTATCCTATAAGAGAGAAACAGAGAGAACGAAAGGGAGCAAAGGGAGGATGACAGATGAAAAAGACAGATGAAGGTATTACCTAAGGTCCTGGTCACAACAATAAATAGGCCAGAAATTAAGAAACAGGGAGACAAGAAGCGATACCTGGGTCCCCACCAGAGGCCACCCTTGGCCTCAGATCAATGTGCCTACTGTAAAGAAAAAGGACACTGAGCCAAAAAGTGCCCTAGAAAGAGACAGCCACGCCAGACAGCCTTTCTGACTCTGTAGGTTGACTGAGAATGTCGGGGCTCAGATCCCTTCCCCGAGCTCAGGGTAACTTTTGAAGTGAAGGGGACCCCATAAACTTTGAAGTGGATACAGCAGCAGTATACTCAGCCCTTAAGGCCCCACTGGGCCCTCTATCAAATAAAAGGTCTCTAGTTCAAAGGGCTAACAGCAGTAAATATCAGACTTAGTCAACTAAGAGGACCATGGACATGGGGAAAGGAAAAATCCAACATTCCTTCCTAGTAATCCCAGAATGCCTGGCCCCATTGATGGGCAGAGATCTGCTCAGTAAGCTCCGGGCCAAAACAACTTTTAACCCCGAAGGCCCCAAAATGAAATTTCTAAATCCTTCATTAAAAACTCCTATAGTCATGGCTTTATAAATGTCAGTCGAAGATGAACATCCACTTTTCACACACCCCAAGAATGATCAAACAGGCAAGCTACCCCAGAAATGGATAACAGATTACCCAGATGCCTGGGCAAAAATTGTTGGGTTAGGCCTAGCCATGAAACAACCTCCAAGAACAGTGGAGTTAAAAACCTCAGCCTCCCCAATCAATGTCAAACAACATCCTCTGAGCAAAAATGCTAAAGATGGGTTAAGGCCCCATATTCAGAAATATCTGGCTTTAGGGTCCTAAGGCCCTGTCAATCGGCCTGGAACACTCCCCTGCTACCAGTAAAAAATCCAGGAACTGGGGACTATCCCCATTCAAGACCTAAGAGAGATCAACAACAGAGTGCAGGACATTCACCCCACGGTAAATAATTTGTACAATCTGCTTATCACTCTGAACCCTGAGTAGAAATGGTATGGACATAAAGATGCTATCTTTTGCATGCCTCTGCATAAAGACAGTCAGTTTCTGTTTGCTTTTGAATGGGTAGACCCAGAAACCGTAATGTATGGTAAACTAACATGGACTAGACTCTCACAGGGGTTCAAAAACTCCCCCACTCTCTTTGATGAAGCCCTCCACAGAGATGTCAACAACTTCAGAACTCTGCACCCCAAAGTCACCCAGCTTCAATACGTGGATGACCTGCTACTGCAGCCAACACCAAGGAAAACTGTGAGTCTGGGAACCAAGCACTATTATGTAAGCTTGCTCAACTCGGGTATAGAGCTTCTTCCAAAAAACCCCAAATTTGCCAGCAAGAAGTAGTCTTCCTGGGCTATTCCCTTAGAGGTGGTAAACGTTGGCTCACTGAGCCCAGAAAACAAACGGTTGTGCAGGTACCCCCCGCCCCCAGCAGCAGACAACACAAAGAGTTTCTTGGGACTACTGGTTTCTGCAGGTTATGGATTCCTGTGTTTGCGTCCTTAACTTCTCCTTTATACCCGCTGTTAAAGGGAGATGCCCAATTCCAATGGACCCCTGAGCACCAGCAAGCTTTTGATAACATCTTACGACACTGGCACTGAACTCCTCAACTTCACTGAGCCAAGCCTGCAATTTCAGAAAGCCCTACACTACGTTAAAAATGTACATCAATTCACACACCTTGGTCCAAAGAAACTGCAGGCATTCCTGAAGGATCAAGAACAGAGTTTTCCACTAACCGACTCACAGCGAAAGGACATAACTGAACGGGTAACAAAACCCTGTGCGTTCTGTCAATAGAACAATTACCCTTCCAAGCTTCCTGCAGGAAAGCACCTATGAGCAACCAGACCAGGAAATTCTGGGAAGTGGACTTTACTGAAATTTAGCCAGCAAGGTATGGACTTCAATATCTCCTAGTGTTTGTAGATATATTTTCAGGATGGATTGAAGCCTTCCCCACAAAAAAAAAAGGCACAAATGGTGGTAGAAAATCCTGAAAGATATTTTTCTATGATACGGCCTACCTAAGGTAATAGGGTCTGATAAAGGACCGGCGTTCATGGCCCAGGTAAGTAAGGGGTTAGCCAGGATCCTGGGGATAAATTGGAAGTTACATTGTGCTTATAGACCCCAGAGCTCAGGACAGGTTAAAAAATTAATAGAACCATTAAAGAGACCTTAACGAAATTAAGCTTAGAGAGGGCATCAAAGATTGGACTATGCTCCTGCCTTATGCACTGTTTCATGCAAGAAATACTCCCTCTGTTTCTTTGGGTAACCTCACCTCCTATGAAATTCTCTATGGGGCCCCTCCTCCAGTAAGGATCTAACCACAACTCTAAGACCTACCGATCCCTTCCACACCCCCTTGCTTGACAAACTTAAAGCTATTGAAAGAACTCAGGGATACCTGTCAAAACAGCTTGCCACTGCCTACCAACCTGGTGAAGAGGAGACTCCACATCGATATCAAAAAAGAGACTTCATCTACATAAGATGACATCAGGTGTCATCCCTGGAACCCCGCTGGACAGGACCATACCAGGTGCTACTTATAAAACCTACAGTGGTAAAGGTAGACGGAATCACTTCCTGGATCCTAATTCTCATCTCAAGCCTGTGCCCTGTCCAGACTCTGGCTTGAAAGTGGAAAAGACTGGTAACCCTTTCAAATTGCATATTTGCCATGTGGATAAGGCTATAGACTCTCCCCTTGGCCACCACTATTCCTAACCATCATCAGCCCATTCAGCAGCGATGGCTGATCACAAATCCTATTAGACAAGAAGTATGGTCTGTCTCACATACAGCCCCCTTAGGGACCTGGTGGCCAACTGTCCACCCAGATATTTGTCAGCTGGGTATACGTCTTTCCAATTGGGATATCTCTGATGAAGAGGATCCCACTAAAATTCCATTAAATTTCTCCCGTACCATAGATAATGGAAACAAACATTATGGATGTAGGGACACGCAAGCCTGATGCAGGTTGGCTAGCCTAGATTACTATGTTTGCCCGGTGGACTATCAAAGCCACAAACAACCACGGCTGTGTGGGGGAAAAGCCATCTTCTTCCGTAAGTCATGGGGATGTGAGCATACAGGGGCTGCCTGGTGGAACCCAAACTCCTCATCAAATTCAGTTCACAGCATTGGCCATATTACCAATTAGACAACCAAAACCGATGGCCCCCAGAGGAGTCTCTAGATCCTCAAATTCTGTGTGACTATTTCAACTTCGGCAAGTGCTCAAAAGGATTGAAGAAAATTCCCCTATGTGTAGGCCTTTTCCCTCCTTTGCTCACATCACGAAATATGTTTCTCCAATAGATCCTACTGCTCCAGATTCTCTGCTGTCACTCTCACATCAACAACCTGATTTCTCCCCTCCAATTACTAGATCAAAACCCCAAACCTCCGATGGTTCTCAGACCATTGCCCCCATGCTGAGGCAGCAGGTACTGAGGTACGCTTCCACCCACTCACTCCTCTCTTCTCCTGTCAGTGCCCACACCGGGTCCCACCAGGTCCTCTTACCAGCTAACCCAAAGCTCAAACCAGCTGAGGAGTGCCCTCAGACGCCTATCCAAGATGTAATGAAAATGGCCTTTAAAGTTGCTTTGTCATCACTAAAAACAGGTTACTAAGAATTTAAAGTCCCTCACAGGCTTTTTAGATACTCATTCCCGTCTTCCCATCTGCTCTACCTGTTCTACTGCTCAAGTTTTGTTGCCAGGAAAATCCCAAACCCTTTTCCCATTATTCTTTTATATCTCTTTTTCCTCATTCTCAGAACCACAGAACTGCTCTCACCCCCTGCCTTGCCGGACTTCCCCTCTGTACCAGGCCCACAGAAAAATTTTAAATGGCCTTCTCCAGAAGTCTTCATCGTGGCTGACTTTTGGACTTTCAGCAACAAAGTCCCTATAAAAGAGTTCAGTGTAGATAAACTTCCTCTTTTCGTGTTGCTCTGTTATACTTGGCCACTGGCTGGAAAAATCAGCCCTTCTAAGCTACACACCCCCTTACTAGTTTTTCACAAAATATGTGAACAAGGCCTCTGGCCTTGAGCTGAGGCTTCCAGAGATGGCTACATTTCCAAGATAAAGAAGTTACCAACTGGGCTCCATGGTAACAGCTGGCAGGGAGAAAATAACAGAGAAGAAAAAAGCTCTCCCCCTCCCAGGTGTCCTTAATAAGTTATCTTTCCCAGAGAAGAGGAAAATAAAAACAGAACCAAAAACTGCTTTTTGTGAACTTCTGCAGACTGTGAATTTCTGAGTCTTTTCCCTTACATGTTGGGTACAAAATTCTGAAACTACCTAAACTTGGGATTCAGGGGATTAATTGATTACAACAGAAGCAATGCCCTCTATATCTGGTTGCAACCAAATAGGACTGTTTCCCTGTCTTTGGTGCTATCTTAGGTGCCTTGCCTTGTCCATACCTACAACAGTATAATTCTATATACTTAAACATTGTTTATTCATAAAATTATCAGCAGATGTGATTAATTATGTAATGGTGCAGATGTTTCCCCGAGTGCTCTATCATGAGGCAGGATCATTTAAATTTCAAATAGGGGGCATACAACCCGGTTCCACTGGCAACCTGTTGCATTAGAAAGTCCCTGGTAGTCTCTTCCTCCTATGCTCGCCTGACATTTACATTGGTAAAATAATAAGTGTGACCATTGCTTCTGTGTCGAAATGTACAAATTATTATTGGGGGTACAAATAGGTGTACCCTGTGATATGAATATAGAGATAATGCATGAATAGACAATACTGTGAATAAATAATATAATGGATTCCAAATTTAATAATGGATTCAATTGATATCTGAAAATATACAGGAAATCTTATATTGATATACATACATTCCTTCCAACCAGTTAAACATCTAAACGTTATATTAGGATTATGATTTATCATGAAGAGTGTGTGAGTTTTGCTTCAAAATTGATTATGGAAGTTAAAAATAATGTGTTTGGAAAGAAGTCTCATGAAAAGACCAGACAAGAAACCTGGAGGAATCCATGTGTTCTGAAGCAGGAAGTTATTGAAAGTGAAACAAATGCCTATAAGTTTGCTAACTTGTGAATGAAATATATATCTCATGATGTGCATAAATTGAAGAAATAGTAATGTAGCAGTGTTGAATAAAAATGAATGTCAAAATACACATCATGTCCCATAGTAATCTACTTGCATTGATGTTAAACTGGGTCAGTTACTGTACAAATTTAGTATTTGTATGCAACGTTAACTAAAGTTAGTTTTCAGTACTGGTAACAAATATGTATTTCAGGTGGATGAATATTTCTGAGAATAATCTTGTGAATACTTGATTATAAATCCATACACATGAACATGAATGAATTTAGGGAGTGTATATAAGACACATATATTTCATATTTTGAAAAATCTGGAGAATATATATATATATATATATATATATATATATATATATATATATATATATATATATATACAAAAAACACACATGCAGAGACATTAAATTACCAATATATATGCCAATCGAAATTTATCATGAAATATATATCATCCACAGATGCAAAAATATTTCTTTTACTGAACATGGATTTATGTTTAATGTTGTTCAACTAGGAAGCTCACCCATAGGTTGAATTTTAAGATCCAACAGGGTTTAGGAGGAGTGATCTCTTCTCATAATTTGTATCTGCCAAGTCAGCCACCTCACAAGAATGTACATGTGATACCAGGTAGGATTCTATATGTGCATATAAAAATACATGTTCTGAATAGGCTACAGGGAAAGGGAGACAGGAATTTATATATTTATTAACTTTAAAAACACAAGGAGAACTATTTCAATTAAAAATTAACTAGATTTATAACACCTACCCTTCATAATGCAAATGGCAAGTCCAAGTATACACCATGCCTCCTTTGAACTGCTTGTATTTCTATTCTGTTTGGGTTAGTTTTCTCCATCATATTAGGATTAGCAGTCAGAGTCTAGTAGTTTATGAGTTAGTGTCAGGGATTAAGTATTTCGAATGGAAAATTGGAAAATGAATCCAATGTGTATGCATATATGTGCTACACAAAAATCTTCCCACTCTCATCCATAACAATGCCTTGACATTAACTTCGCCCCAAGTAAGACACAATTAGAGGAGAAGAGTTAGAAAATCTGTGAATGCATATGTGGAATGGAATATACTCAGGATTTCACAAACTTGGAAGTGGTAGAGCAGTTTCCAAAACTAAGGCACATGGTAAACACTCCACAAACATGGAGTTCTGCTGGCCTAAAGACTTCTTGATAAACTGCCTCTGAGGTTGGGCACTTGAAATATATGTTGTTGTCAGTAGCTTTAGCTTACTTTCTAGTGAGACCACCAAAGCTGGGTCTGCATCTATGTGACCTGGAGGACATTGTTTCTAATTTTCTAATGAACATGAGGCAGCAGTGCGAATACTCTCTTTGTAGTTAAACTATGGCCACTGGGAGCTAAGTGACTCACCGTGTGAACTGTGAAGCCATTTGGTCCTCCTCCACTTTTCGTGGTGGTTCTTGCTGCTGCACTGGGACTTTGGTATTTTCTTCATGAAATACAAGGAGATCAACTGGGACACAGTGCTGGAGGGAGTTCTGTCACGTGTGGAGGTCACGGTCTGCATGTGAATGCACCAACCAGGATTCTATCCCACATGGGTTGCCCCTTTGTCCATAGCAACCTGATTCTGAACATTGCCTTGAAATCTCCCTATACAAAAAGATGCCTTTACATGGAAGGTTCTGCTGGCTGTACCATGTCATTCACAAGCCATTTGGAAGCCAGTGGCAGATCCACATGGCCCCACCACACGTTTTATCACACTCCTTCACACCACTGCTCTAGGCCCACTAATTTGCAGGCTCCAAATTACTGGCATCTCTGTTCTACACAATTTTCATGAAACCTAGTCAGTCAAGGCACTGTCTGATACACTCATGATCAGCAATAGGACATCCAAAGATTCTCCAGTGCCACCTGGTCATGGGAATTCCAAAAATTTCATGGTGTTTATCAAGCCATTTTTTTGAGGATGAAGTTGGAGGAACTGTGGTTTTCAAAAACCATTAAATGTTGAGGAAGCTCATTTCAATGAAACTCTGGAGAACTCTCATAGGCAAGGCTTCCCAAAGAGTTGTCAAAAGGTCACATGAAGCCAGTCCAATTGAAGTCTACAATGTGAGGTACATGTGTGTTTTGACTCTCAGCTATGGCTGCCAAGACTTTAAGAAGAAAATCATGGATTATCTTGGCTGAGATTCCCAGTGCTCTGTGGCCTTGATCTAAGTTTATAAGGGCTACTCTCATGCGTGGGCTCCTAAAATCCCAACAAAGCTCATGGCAATACTTCTCTGAGGTCACTTCCAGAATTCAGTCTCTATAGGGATTCACACTAGAGTTCAAGCCCAGGTGGACCCAGTGATTTCTTCCAATCGCCACACAAATGACCAAAATTTAAACGAAAACACTCCCATATGGCCCTCATCTTTTCCACATAGACACTCATCATAACCTCTAGCTGGAGGTTTCTATGAGGGGCGCTGGACAAGACAGTGTCCAAAATAAGCTCACTTGCCCGTCATTTGCCTAAAGTCAGGGTGGCCTGGAAACCCTTCCTCTGAACCAGGAGTGATCAAATAGGCCTACCATTATTACTGTTCCACTTCTCCAATTTGAGGCCTACTGACTATGGGGTTTAGATTCTTCATGTGGATTGGGGTCATGAGAAAACCCAAGCACCAATGGGCTAGACTCTGAAGGGCTTTGAAAAACTCATTTGACCCAAAGGATTCCTATTCTCACCTTATGGAGGTCAGGAAACTTACAGAGGAAGGTGAGAGACTTCATCCATAATGAGTACTCTTTTGGCCATTTTGGTTTTGGATGCACACATGGCATCTTTCTTTAGATCCATCAGGTGCTGAGAATCTAAGCCACAGCCTCACACAGGGCCAACAGGCTGATTCAGACACATCCCTTTTGAAATCAATTACTCAAAGAGGGACAGGTGATGCCCATTCATTTACATTAGAGAACTGTTTTATTCAGGCTTCACAACGGGGTGGCCTTAGGCAAAGACCTTCCTGACATTCAGTGCTATAGAACAATAGGTAAGCAAAAGTCCCAAAGCAGGGTTTCTCTACTGAGACTTTCCTGGTAACATTGATATCTGAGTTTTCTGAGATTCTCGCCATTCCCTTCAGCTATCCAGTACATGGCCAAGTCACAGAGCTTGGAGGTGGTACCTATCTTGGTCACAAAATCATGAGCCTATTCTGGAGAGTGGCCAGAATTCAGGAAGAAAACAGGAACTTAGGAAGATTTCAGGTCTTGCCCACAAATAAGGCAACCCTCTGTCCTTTTATAAATTGGGCAGCGTGAATGTTGGGAAGCTTTCTCCTAGACAGGACACATCCATTGATGCATTTTCTTTTGTAATGTCTACACCCACGGACACAGTGGGATACACAGACATAGAAACACTTGCCTTGTCAAATGACTTAATAGAAACAGTCCACTCCAAACCAAACAAACCAACTTTCCTACCTATTCTCAGAACATGAGACAAAACCACAAACCCACACTCATTCCCACAAATGCACCTCCTTCCCCCAAGAAGGTCTGTTACTAACCGGAGTGTCCTCTGCCTGGTGAGCCATTCTTTGTTCACCCGAAATGGCCTGTCTGTTCTCAAATCTGGACTCCTTGGCCCACTCTGTGAAGTTGTCAGGAGCCAGCTTTGAGCCGCCACTACCTGCATTCTCAGGGAAGACACCTCTTCAAATTTTTTCTGGCATTTGACCATCTTCACATCTGTAAGTACCAAGAAAGACTGACTCTTTCCATCATAAATCCAAAAAAGTGAGATCTCTGTGACTGTTACTGGGCCTGACCCTGGGTGCCTGGTTTCTGGGATCCCAAGTTCAGAGAGTTCCATCACAAAGAACTGAGGTAGGTCACTTCCTTCATGAACTGAATGAGCTCACAGCCTTGGAAAACACTTTGTCCTAACAGTTTCTTCCTAAGGTCCCATGAGATGGAGGCTGCCCCTACTTCCTGTGACACTTTCACAAGTTAGAATGGTATATCAACAATAGGTACTGGGGGAGAGATCTCCACACAGGGTTGGTTTGGTCCATTTTGTCTACATTAAAATGTGAGAGGCTTATTCAGACACATCTCTTCATCCTGACCAGGTTGTTTGCCATGGAAAATAACTTTTGCTCTCTCAGGTCCTTCATAGCATTCTATATCTTCTTCAGGGATAATTTCTGCATGGATCTTTGAGATTCTCAGCAGGTGGAAGATCCCCTATATTCCTGGATTGTAAGACCAACTCTATCCCTGCACTGCTGTAAAGTTAGATTGAGGGAACAGTGTATGGTTAATGTTAATATCATGTTCTATTTGCGTTAGGAATCATTCTGCTGGATGAATAACGGTATTGGGAACCTGAGATATTTACAAGAATATATAGGTGAAATATAAGTATGGAAACAGAAATCTAGGGAAGACTTGAAGCCAAGTAGGACTTTGGGCCCTTGAGTAGCATACTTTGCTTTGAATTATATTCTGCACAGATGTCTCAGATAAATTGATATACAAAGAAATAGGATCGTATACACTAGATGATTGAATAACATACAGAATATCCAATAAAAAAGGGATAGTCTGTAGGATTAGCAAGATAGTCAGTAGGTTTAGAAAGAAGAATGAGTATAGGATTTGTACCAAAAGTTCTTTACAAATAAGGTTTCGGGTAGAGAGTGAATGTAAATGTCAGCACATGTGAAGAGTCAGTCACAATGACGAATTGGGGAAAATATGTAGGAAAGCAGATATAAATAGAGACATTAGGAAGTCAGTAAAAGTATGAAGTGTGTAATTTGTTTAGACATTTTCAACGGTTTGAGTCTGAATATATAACCTTAGGCAGAAACTAATATGTTGTCACAAATTGGATTGACTTTTGAGGGCATTAGGTAACCAGGACATGGATGTTTTTATTAATCCATGCTCACTTTTTATTTAGGCTTTGGTAAAATCATAAGTGTGACCTTTGCATTTTGTGTCCAGAATATTATTGTGATAAAATGTATATGTAGATCAGGTGACTTGAGTATTTCTTCCACCATTTCTGTAGCAATATTTTGTAGATGTATAAATTACTATTGAGGGTACAAATAGGTGTACCCTGTGTCTATGAATATGCAGATAATGCATGAATAAACCATACTGTGTGTAAATAATATAACTTGCTCTACTTTAAATAATGGATTGAATTGATATCTGAAAATATAAAAGAAATCTCATATTGATATACAATCATTCACTGCAACCAGTTATACATCTAATGGTAATATTATGGTTGTGGTTTATCCTGAAAGGTGTGTGAGTTTTGTTTCAAAAGTGATTATGGAAATCAAAAATAATGTGTTTGGAAAGAAGTCTCATGAAAAGAATAGTCAAGAAACCTGTAAGGATACATGTGTTCTCAAGAAGGAAGTGATTGAACATTATATATCATACTATATATAATGTGCATAAACTGCAGAAATAGTAATGTACCAATGTTGAATAAAAATGAACATCAAAATACACATCATGTCCCATAGGAATCTAGTTGCATTGATCTTAATCTGGGTCAGTTACTGTAGAAATATTAGGATTTTTATGCACCATTCACTGAAGTTACTTTTCAGTACTATGAAAAACGTATGTATTTAAGTTGGATGAATATTTCTGAGAATAATCTTGTGAAAATTTGATTATAAATCCACATAAATCACAAAACTTTATAAACACAAAAGTCACATGGACATTAAAATGTAGCAATATATATGCCAATTTAAATCCATCTTGAAATATATATCATCCACTGATCCAAAACTATTTATTTAATGAACTTGAATTTATGTATAATGTTGTTCAGCTAGGAAGCTCCCCCATAGATTGAATTTTCTGTTCCAAATCACTGTTTAGGAGGAGTGATCTCCTAAATGTGTATGCAAATATGTGCTACACAAAATTCTTCCCACTCTCATCCAGAACAATGCCTTGATATTACCTTCACCCCAAGTAAGACACAGTTGGAGGACATGAGTTAGAAAATCTGTGAATACATATCTGGAATGTAAAATGGTCAGGAGTTCACAACCTTGCAGGTTGTAGAGGAGTTTCCAAAAGTAAAGGACAGGCTTGATAGACCCAACCTGATCTTTTATTAGAATTGGGAGCCATCTTGCCAGAAAGCCATGAAAAGATAATTTGGGCTTTACTATAAATTACTGCAAATTCTGAACCTGCTTGGAATGCCTGTCCGTGCCTTGAACTCATCCATGCCTGGCTCTCTGACCAGATAACAGTGCTCTCTGAAACATTAGTGACACCTAATAAATATTGGCCTTCCCAGGCCAGACAACAACCCTCTCTGAGTCTCTAATGGTCCTCATAATTTCTGATGTTGGGGCCAGCAAAAAAAATGTAAACTACCATCAGTGTGATGCTTTCAAAGTTCTGTTATCTGTAACCCCCTTTTTGTGTAACTTTCTGGGCTATATAGCTGGGCTGTAGGAAAGGTGGTGTTGCTGTCTTGTTCCCGCCATTTTTGGAGGGAGAGGCAGCCTGGCCAGTTTTAATAATAAGCCTGCCTTAATTTGATTTTAATTGGAGTCACTGGTCTTTTCTTGCATCCTATTCCAACATTTTGGAGTTCCCCAGTGAGATGACCCTGCCCGACCAGATCACAAGACCAGACTGCTGAAAATTCTGAAGCTGGCCTTCCCTCCAGGGCTACGGGCTGGGGAGCCACTCTAGGGGGTGCACAACTTGAGATGTTCCAAGGCCTTGGAGTGAGCCGTCGGTCTGGGGAGCACTGCAGTGAACCACCGCACTGAAACTATTAGCAAGTACCTGGTGGAGGAGGCCTCCATAGGTAAGTGGCACCTTGATAACATCTTATATCTGGTTAAGGGAGATCTCTTCTAATGACAGAGAGGTGGCCTGGGGAGGCTCACATTCACTCCTGTCCAGGATAGTAATGAGAATCGTTCTGTCCTCTGTTCCGTTCTGTAGGGAATTCCTCTGGAAGGTTAGAGAGGTGCCGAGGGACACGCATGCGCTCCTACCCCAGAGCTTTAGCAATACGTTGAATTGCTCATCTGTTTTGGCACCGGGATTCTGTTTTTTTTTTTGTGTGTGTGTGTGTTTTGTTCTGTGTTCTATATGTTTTTTGTTTGTTTGTTTTTGTGCGTTTTGTTTTGTGATTTCTGTGATAAAATCTTAAGGATATTGAACGTGAAAATGGGTAACAAAGCAAGTAAGCCTGACACCCCTTTGGACTGTGTTTTACGGAACTGTGATGAACTTTACCACCATTTGTTAAGCAGAATGAGAGAAGGCCCTAGCTGGCTGCCTGGAGCACACCCAGTGCAGATGGTAATGCCTGCTGGGGAATGAAGAACTGAGTATCTCCCAGCATCTGCCGAAGCCCTGTTGCTTCAGGGAATTCCCTCCTTCGTTCCCTGCACTGCAAGGATAATGCCACCTCTGTCTTCTTAAAAAAAGAGAAAAAAAAATTTTTCTCTTATTTGCTCTGTTTTAAAGGGTTCTGTCTGTCAGCCATTGTCTGGAGTTCATTTCAGTCTGTCTTGTGCCTTTTTTCTAGCCCTTTAAGACATGTGCAATAATGTGTTAATATTATAAATTGTTTCTTGGAAATGATCTTAGCTTAATGTGTGTCTAAATGATGATGTTTCATTGTATCAATCTGGTATCTGAATGGGTTTTTGAAGCATTCCACAATCTTGCAGTTAAAAGTCGGGTTTAGGTATTTGTTTAGTTCATGGTTTCAGATAATTCATGCCAGAGAACTTAAATACTTAGGATGGAAAACTAAAGAACTCTACTTCCAAGTTGGCAAGTAACTTCCCAATCATTCAGTCTTTTTTTCACAAATTTTAAATTAGGTAGCCTGGGAAAATGTCACTGTTTGTACCAGTGCATTAATTTGGACAAGGATACTAAATCATAGTATGATATCTGTTGACAAAACAACTTGTAAAGATATAAAATTTTGTGAATTGTATCTTAAACTTCTATCATAATTTTCAACATCCTAACATGAAAATTATGGTTAAAATACCTTAGGCCTAAGGTTTCTGCTCAGAATAGCCTTTTTTTCCTTCTTCTTCCAGACCTCAGCCAGGACTTATTTTGAAATGCAAATGAAAGAAGCCTGTAAGCTTAGTAGGAGAATTATTTGAGGCCTAAGGGAAAAAAAAAGGTAAATTGTATGGTATTTACTAATTACTGGCCAGTCATTTTTCTAGGACTCATAATTTTTTCCTTAGGTTCTTTATTTATTTTTTGAGCTCATGATTTTGCTCCTACATACCTAGGTTAATGTTTTTCTGATCAGTAATATCTTTGACCAACTGTGGAATTTTTAAATCATTGCAATGGAGATTTCACCTGTGAAAAGCTACAAGGCCTTCACTTTTATTATGTGTGCACAATTTGTTATGTGTTGTATGTCTATATATATATATATATATATATATATATATATATATATATATATATATATCTACATATGTCCATATATCATATATATGATACACAAATTAACATATATAAGGAGCACTCATATTAAAAAGAACTCATAAAAACAATTTTAAAAAGTGGATCCAAAGATCTTTAATTCACGTGATTAAAATGCTTCAATTTAAATTGGGTAAACAGATAAATATAAATGTCTTTAAATTTAAGCTTACAAGTTTTTCTAGGTGTTCAAAAATCTAATAAACTATTAATGTCTACAAAAGGTCTAATATGCCTTTTTTCCAGGACTTTTCTTTCAATCAAGAAAATGGTTTACAGTGTTCAAAAAATTTGTCTAATATTTTGATAAATAAGTAAAGTAAATTTGATATGGGATTACTCATTCATGAGTACTTTTGTTTGATATCTGATTGATATACTAAGGTCTGTATAAGTTTGTACTAAAGTCTGTATAAGATTGTAAAAATCAGTCATGTGTAAAAGAGACAAAAATTTCTTAAACATAAGTTTACCCATAACATTAAGTTTATTAAGATTTAAATTTTCTAGAGCAAGCAACCATAAAAATTAAACAAATGTTTATATAAGAACTGTTATTTTAGAGCACTGTACTGCCATTTCTTTAAAAGCTAAACTTGGTTAATGTAGAAACTTCAATGCAATTGTGATGCTATTAATGTGCTCATATTTTCCAGTTATACAACTCTATAAGGTAGAAACTTTAAAAGAGCATTATATCAAGCAGGTGTTCTGAAGTTGTATGGTAAATAAAATATATATTGGGGATTTATTTACCTGTTATCAATAATATATGTAAAGTTTTATGTTACTTTTTACATTGTGGAACAATTTAAATATATTTTTAAGTTAATGAGACCCTAATCTATGTAAAGGTTAAAATCTTTCAGCCGTACTTTAATTCATGTTTTAAATGTGATATCATATGGTGTGAGCTAATGTTCATGTGACCTCAAACAATTTATGTAAACTTTGTAAAATGATATTTTAAAAAAAGATCAGCTTGAGAACTAAAGCATTTAAGATTTATAAGGAGCCCTGCTTACCTGAGATAAGACTCTGTGTCCCATCTTACTACATGTGAGAATGACTACGAAAGCAGTAGGTCAGATTTTATTTCATTTAAAGTTATGTTCAATTTTTTTTTCTGTCAAGATTACTAGGATCTCAAAAAGGTGATATAATATATAACTCACCAAAAAATTCAGGGTAGCTATTACATGAACTAAGTATTTTTACTCTTGTTAAAAAATTTTATTTTTTAATTTCTTTATAAGTGATCTAAAGATTCCCTGTTGGTGTTTTACAGAAGTGTTGCTTTAAGAACACAACATGGGTTAATTTAAGAAAATAAGTCATCAACTACAAGACAGACAGAATAATAAGATCCCAATTGATAAAATATAAATAATTATAAACTTATAGACATTAAAGTGCAGTACTCTTAATATATGACTGTTAAAATTTATTTGCTGGTTGTTTCAGATTAGGATTGAAAATTAAAGTTAAATGAAAAGGGCCAAAAAAAAAAACAATCTTTGACTCTTGCCCTTTGAGTCAGTCTGAATCCAGGGAACAGGGGACTTCTCTATGAGCTTTGCAACTCTGGGCCACATAACCTCCCGATCAGGGAGATTAATGAGACCACTGGAGAACAGAAAGCCAATCAGTGCATTTGCTACAAAGAGGAGAGTCATCAGGAAAGGGAGACATCCCTGATGCTTCTGAGGGAAGCCACATGGTCAAGCAAGACCTGAACCCACCTAGCTCAAATTGCACTAGCAGAACTGAGAAGCTGCTCTCAAGTTTCCCAAGGAATGACTCCCATAAAAGCTCAGCTGACTGCTAACAATAGATAGAAACAAAAGTCATTTGACTGCTTCATCTTAAACACTTAGCAAAGACAGTTAAAACCAAAATACAGCCATTCCTGGGCATTTTAAATAATAATAATAATAATAATAATAATAATAATAATAATAATAATAATAATATTTTAAGGTATACACTTTATGTTAGCCTCCCAAAATAAGTAAAACTGTTGGCTACAAAGACTATCAAGAGGAGCTGCCAGAGGCAGAAGTTTTTAGTTTAAGGCCTACAGATATTCCTAACCTACACAGGTAGGCTTGGTGTTTGCTAGTACGATTATCCAGCCCTGAGTAACAGAATTAAATGTTTCTCTATTAGACACAGAGGTCATACTAGTGAAAGGATTTTGCAAAATCAGATGACATTAAATTATTAAACTGTATATTATGGGGAGGGACAACTGTAACACTAAAAGTTAAATATTAAGTTGACAGTCCTGATAATTGGGGATATTAAAGACTGGTGAGGGTACTTCATACAGTGACATGATCCAGCTACTGCAACGTTTATTCAATACTCATGTTTTTTGTTTCTCTCATAGAAGAACCCATCCCCAGATGACTTTACAACCTGTTCTTCCTCAACAAGACTTCAAAAGAACTGACTTCTAAAAGGCAACTCATATTCCTCAACTGACTTCAAAAAGGCAACTCATGTCTCTCACGCCATTCACACTCATGTCACACTCTCTCAGCTGAGAAGAAGGCAAAATGAGAGACGACTCTCCACTTACACCAATGGAGCCCAAAATAAATAGACTATCAATATAAGTAATTAATTAAGTCAGGTAATATCAGGGAGACTGGTTTTCGGTGAGTTCTAAAAATTTGGAGACTGTTAACTGAGGGATTAAAATTTCCTCAGTGCTTTTCCACTAACCTATCAAGGATTACAAAGGGACACATAAGAAAAGGGGGGAATGATAGACCCAACCTTATCTTTTATTAAAATTGGGAGCCATCTTGCAACAAAGCCATGAAAAAATCATTTTGGCTTTACTGTAAATTACTGCAAATTCTGAACCTGCTTGGAATGACTGCTCGTGCCTTAAACTCACCCGTGCATGGCTCTCTGACCAGATAGCAGCCCTCTCTGAAACTTTGTCACACCTCATAAATATTGGCCTTCTGTGGCCAGACAATGACCCTCTCTGAGGCTCTAATGGTCCTCATAAATTTTGATGTTGGGGCTAGCAAAAAAAAAATGTAAACACCCATTAGTGTGATGCTTGTCAGAGTTCTGTTATCTGTTACCCCATTTTTGTGTAACTTTCTGGGCTGCAAACCTGGGCTGTAGTAAAGGTGGGGTTGCTCTCTTGCTCTCGCAATCTTTGGAGGGAGAGACAGCCCAGCCAGTGGAAATAATAAGCTTACTTTAATTTGATTTTAACTGGAGTCAGTGTTCTTTTCTTACATCCTGGTCTAAGAGGTAAACACTCCACAAACATAGAGCTCTGCCGGCCTAAAGACTTCTTGAGAAACTGCCGCTGAGGTTGGGTACTTTAAATATATATTGTTGTCAGAAGGTTTAGCTTCTTTTTTATTGAGACTGGGTCTGCATCTATGTGAATGGAGAGCATGGTTTCTAATTTTCCAATGAACACGAGGCAGCAGTGCTGAATTCTCTCTTGGTAGGTAAACTGTGGCCACTGGGGGCTAAGTGTCTCCCCGTGTGGACTGTGAAGCCATTTGATCATCCTCCATTTTTGTGGTGTTTCTTGGAGCTGCACTGGGAGTTTGGTATTTGCTTCACGAAATACAAGGAGTTCAACTGGGACACAGTGCTGGAGGGAGTTCTTTCATGTGTGGTGGGTCAGGAACTGCAGGAGAATGCACCAACCAGGCTTCTATTTCACACAGCTTTTTCCTTGACCATACCAACCTGATTCTGAACATTGCCTTGAAACCTCTCCATATAATAAGATGCCTTTACATGTAAGGTTCTGCTGGATGCACCATGGCAGCCAAAAGGCATTTGGAAGTCAATTGGAAATCCACACGGCCCCACCTCAGATATTTTATCACACACCTGCACACCACTGCTCTGGGCCCACTACTCAGAATTCTCAACTTACTGGCATCTCTGTTCTTCACCATTATCATGAAACCCAGTCAATCAAGGCACTGTCTGGTACACTCATGATCAGCAACAGGAGATCCAAAGGTTCTCCAGTGCCAACTGGTCATGGGAGTTTCAAAAATTTCAGGGTATTGATCTAGCCACTTTTCAAGGATGAAGTTGGAGAAACTGTGGTTTTTAATTCATTCAGGAACCATTTAATGTTGAGGAACCTCATTTCAATGAATGCTCTGGAGAACTCTCAAAGGCAAGGCTTCCCAAAGAGTAGCCAAATAGTCACATGAAGCCCAGCCCATTGAGGTCTACAATGTGAGGTCCATGTGTGTTTTGACTCTCAACTATGCCTGTCAAGTCTTTCAGAATAAAATCATGTGATATCCTGGCTGAGATTCCAAGTGATCAGTCGAAAGCCACCCTTGGCCTAGATTTCAGTTTCCAATGGCGACTCTCATGCGTGGCCTTCTAAAATCGCAACACAATTCATGACAATACTTCTCTGAGGTCAGTTCCAGAACTCAGTCTCTAAGGTGAATCATACCAAAGTTCTAGCCCTGGTGGATCCAGTCATTTCTTCCAACCACTACACAAATGAACACAATTAAAACCAAAACACTCCCACATGGTCCTCACCTTCTTCCATATAGACACTCATTATAACCTCTGGCTGGAGGTTTCCATGAGGGGCACAGCACAAGACAGTATCCAAAACAAGCTCCCTTATCCCTTATTTGCTTAAAGTCAGCTGGGCCTGGACACCATTCCTGTGAACCAGGAGTGATAAAATAAGCCTGGCCTTAATACTGCTCTGCTTCTCCAGTTTGAGGCCTACTGACTGTCAGGTATAGATTCTTAATGTGATTTAAAGTAATGAAAAAACCCAAGTTCATATGGGCTAGCCTCTGCAGGGCTTTGAAGAACTCATTTGACCCAAAGGATCCCTAGTCTCATTTGATGGAGATCAGAAACCTATCAGAGTAAGGCAAGATACTTCATACACAATTACTGATATTTTTGCCATTTTGGTTTTGGAAGCACACATGGGATCTTTCTTTAGTTCCATCAGGTGCTGAGAATCTAAGCCACTGCCTCACACAGGGCCAAGTGGCTGATTCAGACACATCCCTTTCCAAAGCAATTAAGCAAAGATACACAGGTGATGCCCATTCATTTCCATTTGAAAACAGTTTTCTTCAGGCTTCACAAATTGGTGGCCTGAGGCAGAGACCTTCGTTACTCTCAGAGCAACAGAAAAATAGGTAAGCAAAAGGCCCAAAGCAGGGTTTCTCTACTGAGACTTTCTTTGTCACACTGATATCTGAGTTTTCTGAGATGCTTGCTATTCCCTTCAGCTATCCAGTATATGGCAATGTCACAGAGCTTGGAGGTGGTACATATCTTGGACACAAAACAATGAGCCTACTCTGGAGAGTGGCCAGAATTCAGGAAGAAAACAGGAACTTCGGAAGATAGTAGGTGTTGCCCGTCCCTAAAGCAACCTGCAGTCCACTCATAAATTGGGCAGGATGAATGTTGGCAAGCTTTCTACTAGACAGGACACATCCATTGATGCATTATCTTTTATAATGTCTACAACCACGGACACAGTGGGATACACAGGCATACAAACAATCACCTTGTCAAATGACTTACTATAAACAGTCCACTCTAAAGCAAACAAACCGCCTTTCTTACCTATTCTCAGAACATGAGACATAACCACAAAATCACAATCACACCCACAACGACACCTCCTTTATTCAAGTAGGTCTGTGACTAATTGGAATGTACTCTGACTGATGGGCCATTCTATGTTTCCTTGAAATGGCCTGTCCTTCTCAGATCTGGTCACCTTGGCCAACACTGTGAAGTTTTCAGGAGCCAGTGGTGAGCCACTACCTGCTTTCTCAGGAAATTCCCCTTTTTAGAGCTCTCTTGGCATTTGGCAATCCTCACATCAGTAGGTACCAAGGAAGACTTACTCTGTCCTTGGTTATTCCAAACAACTGAGCCCACTGGGTAAGAAACTGGGACTGACTCTGGGTGCCTGGCTTCCTGGATCCCAAGTTCAGACAGATCCGTCATCAACGAAGAGAGGTAGGTCACCTCATTCAGGAACTGAATGAGGTTACTGCCGTGGCAACCACTTTGTCCTAACAATTGCTTTCAAGGGTCCCATGAGATGGTGGCTGCCGCTACCTCCTGTGACACTTTCACAAGTTAGAATGGTATATCAACCATTGGCACCTGGGAACAGCTCTCCACACAGGCCTGGTTTGGTCCATCTTCTCTACAGTAAGAAGACAGAGGCTGATTCAGACAAAACCCTTCATCCTGACCAGGTTGTTTGCCATGGAAAATGACTTTTTGTCTCTCAGGTCCTTCATTGCTGCCTACATCTTCTCCAGGGATCATTTCTGCATGGACCTTTGAGGTTCTTAACAGGTAGAGCATCCCCTACATTCCTGTATTGTAAGAACAATCTGTCTCTGCTCTTCTGTAAAGTTAGATTAAGTGAACAGTGTATGGTTAGGGTTAATTTCATGTTCGATTTGGGTTAGGAATCATTCTGCTGGATTAATAATGGTATTGGGAACCTGTGATATTTATAAGAATATCGAGGTTAAATATATGTTTGAAAACAGAAATTAAAGTAAGATTTGAATCCCAGAAGGGCATTGGGCCATTGATTGGGATATTTAGCTTTGAATTACTATCTGCACACATGTCTCAAATAAATCGATATACAATGGCAAAGGAACTTGAACCTTGGATGATTGAATGCTGAAGAGAACATCCAGTCAAAAGGGATTGTCGGTAGGATTAAGAAGATAGTCGCAGTCATTAATATGGTATTATGTAAAAATGTGGATGTGTAACCGATGTGATTCTGCAACTTGTATTTGGGGTAAAAATGGGAGCTGATAACCCATTTGAATCAAATGTATGGAAGATGATATGCCATGAGCTTTGTAATGTTTTGAACAACCAATAAAAAAAATTTAAAAAAAAAAAGAAGATAGTCGTTATGTTTAGCAAGTAGAGTTAGTATAGGATATGTAACAAAAGTTCTTTAGCAATTTTTTTCGGGCAGTGAGTGAATATAAATGTCAGCACATATGAAGAAATCAGACACAATGATGAACTGGGGAAAATTTGTAGAAAAGCAGATATCAATAGAGACATTAGGAAATCAGGCAAAGTATAAAGTGAGTGATAGAATAAGACATTTTCAACAGGGTTGAGATTGAATATCTAATCTTAGGAAGAAACAAATATGTAGGTCACCAATAGGATTGACATTTGAGAGCATTAGGCAAAATGGACATGGATATTGTTAGTAATCCATGTTCACTTTACATTTAGGCTTTGGTACAATACTAAGTGGGACCTTTGCATTTTGTTTCCAGAATATTACTGTGATAAAATGTATATGTAGATCAGATGACATGATTTTTTCTTCCACCATTTCTAGGAGCAGTATTTTGAAAACGTATAAATTAGCATTGGGGGGTAAAAAGAGGTGTACCCTGTTTTTATGAATATACAGATAATGCATGAATAGACCTTAATTTCAATAAATAATACAACTTGTTCCACTTTAAATAATGGATTGAATTGATATCTGAAAATATATAAGAAATCTTATATTGATATGCAATCATTAATGACAACCAGTTATACACCTAATGTTAATATTAGGGTACGATTTATCATGAAGTTTGTGTGAGTTTTGCTTCAAATGTGATTATGGAAATCGAAAATAATGTGTTTGGAAAGAAGTCTCATGAAAATGCCAGTCAAGGAACACCGAGGAATTCATGAGTTCTGAAGCAGGAAGTGAGTGATATTGAAAAAAATGACAATAAATTTGCTTACTTGTGGATGAAATATTATAATATGATGTGAATAAACTGAAGAAATAGTAATGTACCAGTGCTGAATAAAAATGAACATCAAAATACACATCATGTCCCACAGGAATCTTCTCGCATTGATGTTAAACTGTGTCAGTTACTGTAGAAATATTAGGATTTCTTTGCACCATTCACCAAAGTTAGTTTTCTTTTTTTTAATTTTTATTTATGCTTGTTCAAAACATTACATAGTTCTTGATATATCATATTCCACACTGTGATTCAAGTGGGTTATGAACTCCCATTTTTACCCCATAAACAGATTGCAGAATCACATCAGTTACACATCCATTGATTTACATATTGCCATACTAGTGTCTGTCGTATTCTGCTGCCTTTCCTAACCTCTACTATTCCCCTCCCCTTACCTCCCCTCTCCTCTTCTCTCTCTACCTCTTTACTGTAATTCATTTCTCCCCCTTGTATAATTTTTTCCTTTCCCTCACCTCCTCTTGTATGTAATTTTGTATAACCCTGAGGGTCTCCTTTTATTTCCCTGCAATTTCCCTTCTCTCTCCCTTTCCCTTCCTCCTCTCATCCCTGTTTAATGTTAATTTTCTTCTCATTCTATTCGTCCCTACTCTGTTCTTAGTTACTCTCTTTATATCAAAAAGACATTTGGCATTTGGTTTTAGGGATTGGCTAGCTTCACTTAGCATAATCTGCTCTAATGCCATCCATTTCTCTGTAAAAATTTTGTCATTTTTTAATGCAGAGTAATACTCCATTGTGTATAAATGCCTCATTTTTTATCCATTCATCTATGGAAGTGCATCTAGGTTGGTTCCACAGTCTTGCTATTGTAAATTGTGCTGCTAAGAACATCAATGTAGCAGTGTCCCTGTAGCATTTTTTTTAGGTCTTTAGGGAATAGACTGAGAAGGGGAATACCTGGGTCAAATGGTGGTTCCATTCCCACCTCTACAAGAAATCTCCATACTGCTTTCCAATTTGGCTGCACCAATTTGCAGTCCCACCAGCAATGTACAAGTGTACCCTTTTCTCCACATCCTCGCCAGCACTTGTTGTTGTTTGAGTTCATAATAAATATCTGGAATGGAAAATGCTCAGGAGTTCACAACCTTGAAGGTGGTAGAGGAGTTTCCAAAAGTAAGGGACAGGGTAAATACCACAAACATGGACCTGTGTCGGCCTTAAGACTTCTTGAGAAAATGCCTCTGAGGTTGGGCACTTGAAATATATGTTGTTGTCAGGAGCTTTAGCTTCCTTTGTAGTGAGACCATCAAAGCTGAGTCTGCATCTATGTGACCTGGACGACATGTTTTTTTATTTTCCTATGAACACGAGGCAGCAGTACTGAATTCTCTCTTTGTAGGCAAACTGGGGCTACTGGGGGCTAAGTGTCTCCCCATGTGGACTGTGAAGCCATTTGATCATCCTTCACATTTAATCATGTTATTTGATGCTGCACTGAAAGTTTGGTATTTACTATACGAAATAAAGGAGTTTAACTGTGATACAGTGCTGCAGGGAGTTCTGTCACGTGTGGTGGTCAGGATCGGCAGGAGAATGTACCAAGAAGGCTTCTATCACACATAGTTGCCCCCTTGACCATAGCAACATGATTCTGAACATTGCCCTGAAACCTCTCCATACAACAAGATGCCTTTACATCCAAAGGTCTGCTAGCTGCACCATGTCAGTCACAAACCATTTCTAAGCCAATGGCAGATCCACGTGGCCCCACGACAGATGTTTTTTCACACACCTACACTCTACTGCTCTTGGCCCACTACTCAGCAGGCTCCAACTTACTGGCATATCTTTTCTACACCATTATCATGAAACTCAGTCAAACCAGGCACTGTCTTGTATAATCATGATAAGCAACAGGACATCAAATGGTTTTCCAGTGCCAGCTGGTCATGGAAATTTCAAAAATTTCATGGTATTTTCTAGCCATTTTTCAAGGATGAAGTTGGAGTTACTGTGGGTTTCAATTCATTCAGGAACCATTAAATATTGAGGAATCTCATTTCAATGAAAGCTCTAGAGAACTCTCACAGGCAAGTCTTCTGAAAGAGTGGCCCAAGGTCACATAAAGCCAGCCACATTGAGGTCTACAATGTGAGGTCCATGTGTTTTTTGACTCTCAACTATTACTGCCAAGTCTTTCAGAATATAATCAAGTGATATCCTTGCTGAGATTCCCAGTGCTCTGTGGAAAGCCACCCTGGGCCTAGATCTCAGTTTCCAAGGGTGACTCTCATGCGTGGCCTCCGAAAATCCCAACACAATTCATGGCAATACTTCTCTAAGGACAGTTTCAGAACTCAGTCTCCAAGGGGAATCCCACAAGAGTTGAAACCCAGGTGGACGCAGTCATCTTTTCCCACCTCCACACAAATGACCACAATGAAAACCAAAACACTCTCACATGGCCCTCATGTTCTTCCATATAGACACTAATCATAACCTCTGGCTAGAAGTTTCCATGAGGGGCGCAGACCAAGACACTGTCCAAAATAAGCTCCCTTTCCCCTCATTTGCCGAAAGTCAGGGTGGCCTACACACCCTTCCTGTGAACCAGAACTGATCAAATAGGCATGGCGTTAATACTGTTCTGCTTTTCCAATTTGAGGCCTACTGACTGTCAGGTATAGATTCTTTATGTGATTTGGAGTCATCAGAAAACTCAAGCACTTCTGCAGGGGTTCAAAGAACTCTTTTGAACTAAAGGATCCTGATTCTTACTTGATGAAGGTCAGGAATCTAATAGAGGAAGGCAAGAGACTCATTTTCCATTTCTGTTTTGAATGCACACATGGAATCTATCTTTTGATGCATCAGGTGCTGAGAATCTAAGCCACTACCTCACACAGAACCAAGAGTCTGATTCAGACACATCCTTTTACAAAGCAATTAAGCAAAGAGCCACAGGTGATGCCCATTCATTTTCATTTGAAAACTGTTTTCTTCAGGCTTCACAAAGGGGTGGCCAGAGGCAAAGACCTTCCTGACATTTAGGGCAACAGAAGAACAGGTAAGCAAAAGACACAAAGCAGGGTTTCTCCACTGAGACTTTCCTGGTCACACTGATATCTGAGTTTTCTGAGATGCTCCCCATTCACTTCAGCTATCAAGTACATGGCCATGTCACAGAGCTTGGAGGTGGTATATATCTTGGACACAAAACCATGAGCCTATTCTGGAGAGTGGCCAGAATTCAGGAAGAAAACAGGATCTTAGGAAGATAGAAGGTTTTGCCCATCCAGAAGGCAAGCCGCAGTCCATTCATCAATTGGGCAGGATGAATGCTGGGAAGCTTTCTACTAGACAGGACACATCCATTAATTCATTCTCTTTTCTAATGTCTACAACCACAGACACAGTGGGATACACAGACATAGAAACACTTACATGTCAAACGACTTACTAGAAACAGTCCAATCCAAACCAAACAAACCACATTTCCTACCTATTCTCAGAACATGTGACAAAACCACAAAACCACAACCACTCCCACAAAGGCACCTCCTTCCCCCAAGTAGGTCTGTGACTATCCAGAGTGTCCTCTGACTGGTGGGCCATAAAATGTTCTCCCGAAATGTCCTGTCCTGACTCAGATCTGGTCTCTTTGGCCAACTTTGTGAAGTTGTCAGGAGCCAGCGGTGAGCCACTACCTGCTTTCTCAGAAAAGGTACCTCTTCAGAGCTCTTCTGGCCTTTGGCCATCCTCACATAGGTAGGTACCAAGAAAGACTGACCCTGTCCTTGGTAAAACTGAACAAGTGAGCCCACTGGGACTGGGACTGGGACTGGCTCTGGGTACCTGTCTTCATGGATCCCAAGTTCAGAGAATTCCTTCACCAAGGAAGTGACGTAGGTCACTTCCTTCAGGAACTGAATTAGGTTACTGCCTTGTCAACCAATTTGTCCTAACAGTTGCTTCCAAAGTCCAATGAGTTGGAGGCTGCCCCTTCTTCCAGTGAAACTTTCACAAGTTTGCATGGTATATCAACCATAGGCACCCAAAAAAAGCTCTCCAGATAGGCCTGGTTTGGTCCATCTTCTATACATTAAGAAAAGAAATGTTGATTCAGACACATCCCTTCATGCTAACCAGGTTGTTTGTCATGGAAGATGACTTTTGCTCTCTGACGTCATTCATAGCTGCCTACATTTAATCCAGGGATCATTTCTTTAATGACCTTGGAGGTTCTCAGCAAGTGGAAGATCCCCTAATTTCTGTATTGAAAGACCAACTCTGTCCCTGCTCTTCAGTAAAGTTAGATTGAGAGAACAGTGTATGGTCAGGGTTAATAACATGTTCCATTTGGGTTAGGAATCATTCTGCGAGATGAATTATGGTATTGGGAACGTGCGATATTTATAAGAATATAAGTGAAATATAAGTATGAAAACAGACATCTAGGTAATATTTGAAGCCCAGAATTGCATTGGACCCTTGGCTGGGATTCTTAGCTTTGAATTATATTCTGCACAGATGTCTCAGATAAATCGATATACAATGGCATAATTCCTTGTACCTTGGTTGATTGAATGATGAAGAGAACATCCAGTCAAAAAGAAATAATTTGTAGGATTAGTAAGAAGTTGGTAGGTTTTGAAAGAAGAGTGAGTATAAGATTTCGATGAAAAGATCTTTAGCAATAGGGTTTCGGATAGAGAGTGAATGCAATTGTCAGCACATGTGGAGAGTCTGTTAAAAGGATGAACTGGGGAAAAAAGTAGGAATGCAGATATCAATTGACATTAGAATATCAGGCAAAGTATGAAGTGAGTGATAGAATTATACATTTTCAACAGGCTTGAGTTTGAATATATAATCTTAGGAAGAAACAAACATGTAGTCACCAATAGGATGAACTTTTGAGAGCATTAGGCAATATGGACATGGATGTTTTCCGTAATCCATGCTCACTTTTCATTTAGGCTTTGGTACAAACATAAGTTTGACCTCTTCTTTCTGTGTGCAGAATATTACTGTGGTAAAATGTATATGTAGATCAGGTGACATGAGTATTTCTTCCACCATTTCTGGGAGCAATATTTTGAAGACGTATCAATTATTTTTGGAGGTAAAAATGGTGTACACTGTGTCTATAATTATAGAGATAATGCATGAATAGACCATACTGTAAAGAAATATTATAACTGGTTCTAACTTTAAATAATGGATTGAATTGATATCTGAAAATATACAGAAAATCTTACATTGATATACAATCCTTCATTCCAACCAGTAATATATATAATGGTTATATCAGCATTATGGTTTTTCATGAAGAATGTGTGAGTTTTGCTTCAAAAGTGATTATGGAAATCGGAAATAATGTGTTTGGAAAGAAGTCTCATGAAAAGACCAGTCAAGAAACCTGGAGGAATACATGTGTTTTGAAGCAGAAAGTGATTGAAAGTGAAACAAATGCCTATAAATTTGTGAACTTGTGGATCAAATATATATACTATGATGTGCGTAAACTGAAGAAATAGTAATGTACCACTGTTACATAAAAATGAACGTCAAAATACACATCATGTCCTCTCCCACAGGAATCTACTTGCATTGATGTTAAACTGGGTCAGTTATTGTAGAAATATTAGGATAATGCCACAGTCTTGCTGGGCACAATCAGCAGCCACTTGTCAAAAGAAAGTAACTTTATTTTTAGAACCACACATGCCAAACAAAACAGCCTCTCAGGAAAAACCTTCGGAGCCCCAACTGCCACCACTGGCTTCCCAAAACCTCTCCCTCCCACAGGAGCCTCTCTCCGCCTCCCACAATACTCCTGCTCTTGAGGGCGATTGGCTGGGTCATGTGGGCGGAGTCAAAAAAAGTCCCCCAATGAGCAGTTTTGTGGTCTGAAAGGGCAGGGAAACAGCCCATTGAGCATCACCGCAGAGGAGCCAATCAGCTAGGTGTTGCTGGGGCCGCTGTGAGCCAATAATCAGCCGGCAGCTGGAAGTTTGCTGGCAGCAGGAATTTTGCTGGGGCCCCTTCGGCTGTGGCTCTCAACATCTTCCCCTCTCTGTTTAAACAACACGCATGTGGCTTAGGGACCGTGCCTGCCTTAGGTTGTCCAATAGTACATATGGTCTTTACCCGTTAAGTTGGTACCATTGCAATTGGATCTTACCCGTCACTGACTACCCGTCCAGTATAGAGCCACACCTGTGGAGAGGTCTTTGTACCAGCGGGGGTGGGTGAGGTTCTTTGCCTCACCTCTGTTGGCCCCCCAAATTTTAGCTGGACGATCATGACACGCAGAAGGGAGGAAGATACACCAAGCCAATTGATGGCTCCTTTTGGAAAAATTGTACCACCGATGACATCATCAGCAAATATACCCCAACACTACCACAAGTCGCTGCACCAACAGATAGTTCACAATGCATTTAGGTGAGTTCACAATGTGTCCAGGCAAGTTCTGCAAGCAGTACAGGGATGGCTATTGCAGAAGCTGTAGATTGGTATTATCTTTGATTTCACCTGCACTGGGATGAAGATAGGAACTCTGGCAATAATGTCTAAAGAAAAAAATTATGTAATATTCCAGAAGGCACTAAAACCAAAAAAAAAAATATGTAACATTCCAGAAGGCACATCAAAAACCAAAATGGCCCAAAAAGCAGTCATTGAGGATGAAGTCTCTCACTTTCCTCTGTAAGGTTCCTGACCTCCATAAAATGAGAATAGGCATTTATTGGGTCAAATGAGTTCTTCAAAACCCTACAGAGTGTAGCCAATGGGTTATTGGGTTTTTTCATTACTCCAATTCACATCAAGAATCTATACTCCACAGACAGTAGGCCTCAAATTGGAGAAGCAGAGCAGTATTAAAGTCAGGGTTATTTGATCACTCATGGTTCACAGAATGGGTGTCCAGGCCACCCTGACTTTAGGCAAATGAGAGGAAAGGGAGATTATTTTGGACACTGTCTTGGGCTGTGCCCCTCAAGGAAACGTCAAGCCAGAGGTTATGATGAGTGTCTATATGGAAGAAGATGAGGGCCATTTGGGAGTGTTTTGGTTTTCATTGTGGTCATTTATGTGGCAGTTGGAAAAGATGACTGGGTCCACCAGGGCTTGAACTCTGGTGTGATTCCTCTTAGAGACTGAGTTCTGGAACTGACCTCAGAGAAGTATTGCGATGATTTGTGTTGGGATTTTAGGCGGCCACCCATGAAAGTTGCCCTTTGAAACTGAGATCTAGGCCCGGGGTGGCTTTCCACAGAGCACTGGGAATCTCAGACAGAATATCATATGATGTTATTTTGAAATACTTGCCAGACATAGTTGAGAGTCAAAACACACATGGACCTCACATTGTAGACCTCAATTGGCCTGGCTTCATGTGACTATTTGGCCACTCTTTGGAAAGCCTTGCCTGTGAGAGTTCTCCAGAACTTTCATTGAAATGAGCTTCCTCAACATTGAATGATTCCTGAAAGAATTGAAACCCACAATGCCTCCAACTTCATCCTTGTAAAATGGCTAGATAAATACCATGAAATTTTTGAAATTCGCATGATGAGGTGGCACTGGAGAACCTTTGATGTCCTGTTGCTGATCATTAGTGTACCAGACAGTGCCTTGATTGATTGGGTATAATGAAAGTGGTGTAGAACAGAGATGCCGGTTTGATGGAGACTGCGGAGTAGTTGGCCCAGAGTTGTGGTGTGCAGGTGTGTGATAAAATATTTATGGTGGTGCCATGTGGATCTGCCATTGACTTCCAAATGGCTTTTAGCTAACATGGTGCACCCAGCAGACCCTTATATGCAAAGGCATCTTGTTATATGGAGAGGTTTCAGGGAAATGTTCAGAATCAGGTTGCTATGGTCAAGGGGGCAAGCTATGTGGGATAGAAGCCGGGTTAGTGCATTCTCCTAGAGACTCTGACCCAGCACATGTCACAGAACTCCCTCCAACACTGTGTCCCAGTTGAACTCCTTGTATTTCTTGAAGCAAATACCAAACTCCCAGTTCAGCACCAAGAAACACCATGAAAATTGGAGGATGACTAAATAGCTTCACAGTCCACATGGTTAGACACTTTGGCCCAGTGGCCTCTGTTTACCTACAAAGAGAGAAATCAGCACTGCTGCCTCAGGTTCATTGGAAAATAAGAAACCATGTTCTCCAGGTCACATAGATTCAGACCCAGCTTTGATGGTTTCACTACAAATGAAGACAAAGCTCCTGACAACAATATATATTTCAAGTGCCACACCTCAGAGGCAGATTCTCCAGAAGTCTTTTTTTCCAGCATAGCTCCATGGTTGTGGAGTGTTTACCCAATCCCTTACTTCTGGAAACTCCTCTACCTGCTCCCAGGTTGAGAACTCCTGAGAATTTTCCATTCCAGATATGTATTCACAGATTTTCTAACTCTTCTTCTCTAATTGTGTCTCACTTGGGGCAAAGGTAATGTCAAGGCATTGTTCTAGGTGAGAGTGGGAAGATTATTGTGTAGCACATATTTGCATACACATTGGATACATTATCCTATTTTCCATTTGCAATACTGAATTTCTGACACTAACCCATACCCTACTAGACTCTGACTACTATCCTAAAATGATGGAGAAAAAGAAACCTAACAGAATAAAAATACAGGCCTTTTGTAGGAGGCATGGTGTATACTTGGATTTTCCTTCTCCTTTATCAAGGATATGTGTTATAAATCTAGTCAACTTTTCATTGTAATATTTCTCCATGAGTTTTCAAAGTTAACACATATGTAAATTCCTGTCTCCTTTGCTCTGTAGCCTCTTTAGAACATGTATATTTTTATGCATATATAGACTCCTACCTGGTAACACACGTAAATTCTTGTGATCTCACTAAATTTGGAATATACAAATTATGTGAATAGATCACTTCCCCTAAATACTGATGGAACTGAAAATTCAAACTATGGGTGAGCTTCCTAGTGAACAACATCATACATAAATCCATGTTCAGTAAAATGAATATTTTTAGATATGTGGATGATATATATTTCATGATAAATTTCGATTGGCATATATATTGCTACATTTTATTGTTGTGTGTGTGTGTATGTATATATATATATATATATATATATATACATATATATATATATATGTATATATATATATATATATATACATATATATATATATATATGTATATATATATATATATATATATATATATATATATAAAAGATTTTCCAGATTTTCCAAAATATGAAATATATGTGTCTTATTATACACTCCCTAAATTCATTCAAGTTCATGTATGCGATTTAAAATCAACATTTTACATGATTATCATCAGTCTGGCTGGGCACAATTCAGGAGCCAATTGTCAAAAGAAACAAACTTTATTTTTAGAACCACACAAGCCAAACAAAACAGCTTCTCAGGAAAAACCCTCAGAGCCCAACTGCCACCACAGTCTTCCCACAAGCCTCTCCCTCAACCACAAGCCTCCTCTTTTTGAGGCCGATTGGCTGGGTCACATGGGCGGAGCCAAAAAAGTCCACCAATGAGCAGCTCCGTTGTCTGAAAGGGCAGGGAAACATCCCTTTGAGCATCACCACAGAGGAGCCAATCAGCTAGATGTTGCTGGGGCCTCTGTCAGCCAATCATCCAGTGGCAGTCTGAAAGGGCGGGGAAACAGCTCAATGAGCATCTGCAATGAGCATCACCGCAGAGGAGCCAATCAGCTAGATGTTGCTGGGGCCGCTGTTGAGCCAATCATCAGCCGGCAGCTGGAAGTTTGCTGGCAGCTGGAGGTTTCCTGGGGCCCCTTTGGCTGTGGCTCTCAACATCTCCCCCTCATGGCTTAGGGACCATGCCTGCCTTAGGTTGTGCAGTAGTACATATGGTATTTACTGGAGACCCTTGGCTGTGGCTATCAACAGGATTTGTATGTACCATTCACTGAAGTTAGTTTTCAGTACTAGGAAACAAATATGTATTTCAGGTGGATAAATATTTCTGAGAAAAATCTTGTGAAAAGTTGATTATAAATCCACATACTTGAACATAAATGAATTTAGGGAGTGTAAATAAGATACATATGTTTCATATTTTGAAAAATCTGGAGAGAGAGAGAGAGTGTGTGTGTGTGTGTGTGTGTGTATACACACACAGACACATACAGATATTAAAATGTAGCAACATATATGCAAATCTAAATTCACCATGAAATATACATCAATCACAGATCCAAAAATATTCAATTTTCTTAACAGGGATTTATGTATAATGTTTTTCTACTAGGAAGCTCACCCATTATTTGAATTATCAGTTCCAACAGCGTTTAGGAGGAGTGATGTCTTCTCACAAATTGTATCTCCCAAGTCAGTCACCTCACAAGAATGTAGGTGTGACACCAGGTAGGATTTGATATGTGCATATAAAAATACATGTGCTGAATAGGCTACAGACAAAGGGAGACAGGAATTCACATATTTGTTAACTTTAAAAACACATGGAGATCTATTTCAATTAAAAATAGACTGGATTTATAACACCTGACATTTATCATGCAAAAGGCAAGATCAATTATACACCATGCCTCCTCTGAACTGCTTGTATTTCAATTCTGTTTGTGTTACTTTTCTGCATCATATTAGAATTAGTAGTCAGAGTCTAGTAGGGTATGGGTTCGTGTCAGGGATTCAGTATTTCGAATGGAAAATTGGAAAATGAATCCAATGTGTATGCAAATACGTGCTACACACAAAAAAATTCCCACTCTCATTCAGAACAATGGCTTGAAATAACCACGCCCCATGTAAGAAACAATTAGAGGAGAAGAGTTAGAAAATCTGTGAATACATACGTAGAATGGAAAATGCTCAGTAGTTCACAACCTTTGAGGTGGAAGAGACGTTTCCAAACCTTAGGGACAGGGTAAAACTCCACAAACATGGATCTCTGCTGGCCTAAACACTTCTGGAGATACTGACAATGAGGTTGGGTACTTGAAATATATGTTGTTTTCAGAAGCTTTAGCTTCCTTTGTAGTGAGACCATCAAACTTGGGTCTGCATTTTTGTGACCTGGAGGACATGAATTCTTATTGTCCAATGAACATGATGCAGCAGTGCTGAATTCACTCTTTGTAACTAAACTGTGGCCAATGGGGGATAAGTGTCTCCCCATCTGGACTTTGAAATCATTTGGTCATCCTCCACTTTTCGTGGTGTTTCTTGCTGCTGCAGTGGGTGTTTTGTATTTGGTTCATGACATACAAGGAGTTAAACTGGGACACAATGCTGGAGGGAGTCCTGTAACGTATGGTGTGTCAGGGTCTGCAGGAGAATGCACCAACCAGGCTTCTATCCCCCATTGCTTGCCCCCTTTACCATAGGAACTTGATTCTGAACATTGCCCTGAAAACTCTCCATGTAACATGATGCTTTTACATACAAAGTTCTGCTAGCTGCACCATGTCAGTCACAAGCCATTTGGAAGTCAATGTAAGATCCACATGACCCCACCACAGATGTATTGTCACACACCTGCACACAACTGCTCTAGGCCTGCCATAAATACTGCTCTGCTTCTCCAATTTGAGGCCTACTTACTGTCAGGTATAGATTCTTTATGTGATTTGGCATCATGAGACAACCCAAGCAGTTCTGCAGGACTTTGAAGAACTCATTTGATCCAAAGGATCCCTATTCTCACTTGATGGAGGTCAGGAACCAAACAGAAGAAGGCAAGAGACTTCATCCACAATGACAGATTTTTTGCCATTTTGGTTTTGGATGCACACATGGGATCTTCTTTAGATCTATCAGGAGCTGAGAATCTTAGCCACAGCCTCAAACAGGGCCTAGTGTCTGACTAAGACACATCCCTTTCCAGAGCAATTAAGCAAAGAGCCACAGGTGATGCCCATTCATTTCCATTTGAAAACTGTTTCTTCATGCTTCACAAAGGGGTGGCCTGAGGCAAAGACCTTCCTGACATTCAAGGCAACAGAAACATAGATAAGCAAATGGAGCCAAGCAGGGTTTCTCCACTGAGACTTTCCTGGTCACACTGATATCTGAGTTTTCTGAGATGTTCCCATTCCCTTCAGCTATCAAGGACATGGCCATGTCACAGAGTTTGGAGGTGGTACATATCTTGGACAATAAACCATGATACTATTCTGGAGAGTGGCCAGAATTCAGGAAGAAAACAGCAACTTAGGAAGTTAGTAGGTGTTTCCCATCCATAAGGCAAGCAACAGTCCATTAATCAATTGTGCAGGATGAATGCTGTGAATCTTTCTACTAGACAGGACACCTCCATTGATGCATTCTCGTTTCTAATGTCTAAAACCACGGACACAGTGGCTACACAGACATAGAAACACTCGCCTTGTCTATAGACTTACTAGAAACAGTCGACTCCAAACCAAACCAACCACCTTTCCTACCTATTCTCAGAACATGAAACAAAACTGCAAACTCACACCCACAACCAAAAAGGCACCTCCTTCCCAAAAATAGGTCTCTAACTATCTGGAGTGTCCTCTGACTGGTGGGCCATACTATGTTCCACTCGAAATGGCTTGTCTGGTCTCAGATCTTGTCTCCTTGGCCAACTCTGTTATTCTGCGAGGAGCCTGCTGTTAGCCACAACCTGCTGTCTCAAGAAAGGCCCCTCTTCAGAGCTCTACTGGCATTTGGCCATCCTCACATCAGTAGGTACCAAGAAGGTCTGACTCTGTACTTGTTAAATCCAAACAAGTGAGCCCACTGGGACTGGGACTGGGACTGGCTCTTGGTGCCTGGCTTCTTGCATCCCAATTTCAGAGAGTTCCATCACCAAGGAAATGAGGTATGTCACTTTCTTTGCAACTGAATGAGGTCACTGCCTTGGCAACAACTTTGTCCTAACACTTGCTTCCAATGGTTCCATGAGTTGGAGGGTGCCCCTACTTCCTGTGACAATTTGACTAGTTAGAATGGTATATCAAAATAGACACCATGGAACAGCTCTACACGCAGGCCTGGTTAGGTTCATCTTCTCTACATTAAGAAGAGAGAGTCTGATGCATACACATCCCTTCATCCTGTCCAGGTTGTTTGCCATGGAAGATGGCTTTTGCTCATGCAGGTCCTTCATAGCTGCCTACATCTCCTCCAGGGATCATTTCTGCATCGAACTTTGAGGTTCTCAGCAGTTGGAAGATTACCTACATCCCTAATTGAAAGAATAGCCCTGTCCCTGCTCTTTTGTAATGTTAGATTGAGGCAACAGTGTATGGTTAGGGTTAATAACACGTTCGATTTGGGTTAGGAATCATTCTGCGGGATGAATAAGGTTATTGGGAACCTGCAATATATAGAAATATAGTGGTTAAATATAAGTATGAAAACAGAAATCTAGGTAAGATTTGAAGCTCAGAAGTGCATTTGGCAATAGATTGGGACACGTAGCTTTGAATTATGTTCTGCATACATGTTTCAGAAAAATCGATATACAATGGCATAGGACCTTGTACCTCAGATGATTGAATGTAGTAGAGTACATCCACTCAAAAAGGGATAGTCGATAGGATCAGGAAGATAGTCAGTATGTTTCGGAAGAAGATAGAGTATAGGATTTGGACCAAAGTTCATTAGCAATAGGGTTTCGGTTAGAGAGTGAATGTCAATGTCAGCACATGTGAAGGGTCAGTCACAATGTTGAACTGGAAAAAATATGTAGGAAAGTAGATATCAATAGAGACATTAGGAAATCAGGCAAAGTATAAAGTGAGTGAAAAAACTAGACATTTCCAACAGTTTTGAGGTTGAATCTTAGGAAGAAACAAAAATGTGGTCACCAATAGGATTGACATTTGAGAGCATTAGGCAACCTGGATATGGATGTTTTTAGTAATCCATGTTCAGTTTCCATTTAGGCTTTGGTACAATCATACGTGTGACTTTTGCATTTTGTGTCCAGAATATTACTATGATAACATGCATATGTAGATCAGCTGACATGAGTATTTCTTCCACCATTTCTGGGAGCAATATTTAGAAGACTAATAAATTAGTATTGGGGGTACTAAGAGGTGTACCCTGTGTCTATGAATATAGAGATAATGCATGAATAGACAATAGAGTGAATAAATAATATAACTGGTTCCACATTAAATAATGGAATAAACTGATATAAGAGAATATATAAAAAATACTATATTGTTATAAAATCATTCATTCCAAACAGATATACATCTAATGGTGATATTATAGTTATGGTTTATCATGAAGTGAGTGTCAGTTTTGCTTCAAAAGTGATAAAAGAAATCAAAAATAATATATTTCGAAAGAAGTCTCATTATAAGACCAGTCAAGAAACCTGGAAGAATCCATGTGTTCTGAAGCAGGAAGTGATTGAAAGTGAAACAAATGCCTATAAGTTTGCTAACTTGTGGATGAAATATATATCCTATGATGTGCATAAATTGAATAAATAGTAATGTACCAGTGTTGACTTAAAATGAATTTCAAAATACACATCATGTCACATAGGAATGTACTTGCATTGATGTTAAACTGGGTCAGTTACTGTAGAAGTATTAGTATTTGTATGCAACATTAACTGAAGTTAGTTTTCAGTACTGGAAACAATATGTATTTCAGGTGGATGAATATTTCTGAGAATGATCTTGTGAAAAGTTGATTATAAATCCATATACATGAACATGAATGAATTTAGGGAGTGTATATAAGACACATATATTTCATATTTTGAAAAATCTGGAGAGTGTATGTATATATATATATATATATATATATATATATATATATATACAAAAAATCACACACAGACAATAAATTAGCAATCAAATTTATCATGAAATATATATCCTCCACAGATGCAAAATTATTTCTTTTAGAACATGTATTTATGTATAATGTTGTTCTTCTAGGAAACACACCCCTAGGTTAAATTTTCAGTTCCAACAGAGTTTAACAGGAGTGATCACTTCTCACAAATTGTATTTGCCAAATTAGCCACCTCATAAAATGTAGGTGTGATACCAGGTAGTGTTCTATATGTGCATTTAAAAATACATGTGCTGAATAGGCTACAGAGAAAGGGAGATAGGTATTCACATATTTGTTAACATTAAAAACACATGGAGAACTATTTCAATTAAAAATTGACTAGATTTATAACACCTATAATTAATCATGCAAAAAACAAGTCCAACTATACACTATGATTCCTCTGAACTGCTTGTATTCCTATTCTGTTTGTGTTATTTTTCTCCATCATATTAGGAGTAGTAGTCAGAGTCTATTAGGGTATGCGTTAGTGTCAAGGATTCAGTATTTCGAATGGAAATATGGAAAATGACTCTAATTGGTATGCAAATATGTGCTACACAAAAATGTTCACACTCTCATCCAGAAGATTGCCTTGACATTACCTTAGTTCCAAGTGAGATACAATTAGAGGAGAAAAGTTAGAAAATCTGTAAATACATATCAGGAATAAAAAATGCTCAGGAGTTCACAAACTTGTAGGTGGTAGAGGAGTTTCCAAAAGTAAGGGACAGGGTAAACACTCCACAAACATTGAGCTCTGCTTGTGTAAAGACTTCTTGAGAAACTCTCTGAGGTTGGGCTCTTAAAATACATGTTGTTGTCAGGAGCTTTAGCTTCCTTTGTTGTGTGACCATCAAATCTGGGTGTGCAAATATGTGACCTGAGGACATTGTTTCTAATTTTCCAATGAAAATGAGGCAGCAGTGCTGAATACTCTTTTTGTAGTTAAACTATGGCCACTGGGTGTAAGTGTCTCCCCGGGTTGACTGTGAAGCCATTTGGTCATGCTCCAATTTTCGTGGTGTTACTCCTTGGTGCACTGGGAGTTTGGTATTTGCTTCATGAAATACAAGGAGTTCAACTGGGACACAGTGCTGGAGGGAGTTCTGTCACGTGTGGAGGGACACAGTCTGCATGAGAATGCACCAACCAGGATTCTGTCCCACATAGGTTGCCCCTTTGTCCATAGCAACCTGATTCTGAACATTGCCCAGAAACCTATCCATATAACAAGATGCCTTTACATATAAGGGTCTGCTGGCTGTACCCTGTCAGTCACAAGGCAATTGGAAGCCAATGGCAGATCCACATGCCCCAACACACATGTTTTATCACACACCTTCACACCACTGCTCTAGGCCCACTAATGAACAGGCTCCAACATACTGGCATCACTGTTCTACACAATTTTCATGAAACCCAGTCAGTCAAGGCACTGTGAGATACACTCATGATCAGCAACAGGACATCCAAAAGTTTTCCAGTGCCACCTGGTCATGGGAATTTCAAAAGTTTCATGGTATTTATCAAGCCATTTTTTGAGGATAAAGTTGGAGGCTCTGTGGGTTTCAATTCATTCAGGAACCATTAAATGTTGAAGAAGCTCATTTCAATGAAAGATCTTGAGAACACTCACAGGCAAGTCTTCCCAAAGAGTGGCCAAAAGGTCACATGAAGTCAGGCCCATTGAGGTCTACAATGTGAGGTCCATGTGTGTTTTGACTCTCAACTGTGGCTTTAAAGAATTTCAGAATAAAATCATGTGATATCCAGGCTGAGATTCCCAGTGCTCTGGGCAAAGCCACCCTGCACCTAGATCTCCCTGCACCACAATTAATACCTGAGATCTAGGTTGCATGGCCTAGTAAAATCCAAACACAATTCATGACAATACTTCTCTGATGTCACTTCTAGAATTCAGTCTCTAAGGAGAATCATACCAGAGTTCAAGCCCAGGTGGACCCAGTCATCTGTTCCAAGCGCCAAACAAATTACCACAATTCAAAACAAAATGCTCCCACATGCCCCTTATCTTCTTCAATTTGAGGCCAAATGACTGTGGGGTTTAGATTCTTTATGTAAATTGGCTTCATGTGAAAACCCAAGCACCTATGGGCTAAACTCTGCAGGGCTTTAAAGAACTCATTTGACCCAAAGGATCCCTATTTTCACTTGATGGATGTCAGGGCCATTAGAGAGGAAGGTGAGAGTCTTCATCCACAATAACTGCTCTTTTGGCCATTTTGGTTTTGGATGCACCCATGGGATCTTTCTTTAGATCCATCAGGTGCTGAGAATCTAAGCCACAGCCTCACACAGGGCCAAGAGGCTGATTCAGACACATCTCTTTCCAAAGCAATTAAGCAAAGAGCAAAACACACACAGACATTATAAAGTGGCAATATATATGCCAATTGAAATTCATGATGAAATATATATCGTCCACAGATCCAAAAATATTAATTTTACTGAACATGGATTTATGAATAATGTTGTTCAACTAGAAAGGTTACCCTTAGGCTGAATTTTATGATCCAATAGCGTTTAGGAGGAGTGATCTCTTGTCATAATTTGTATCTGCCATGTCAGCCACCTCACAAGAATGTATATGTGATACCAGGTAGGATTCAATATGTTTATATAAAAATACATTTGATGAATAGGCTACAGAGAAAAGGATACAGGAATTCACATATTCATTAACTTTAAAAACACAAGGAGAACTATTTCAATTAAAAATTAACTAGATTTATAACACCTACCCTACATAATGCAAGAGGCAAGTAAAACTATACACCATGCCTCTTCTGAACTGCTTGTATTTCTATTGTGTTTGTATGCACTGTGGGTTTCAAGAACCATTAAATGTTGAGGAAGCTCATTTCAATGAAACTCTGGAGAACTCTCATAGGCAAGGCTTCCCAAAGAGTGGCCAAAAGGTTAGATATAGCCAGGCCCATTGAGGTCTACAATGTGAGGTCCATGTGTGTTTTGACTCTCAACTATGGCTACCAAGTCTTTAAGAATAAAATCATGGGATATCTTTGCTGAAATTCCCAGTGCTCTGTGGAAAGCCACCCTCGGCCTTGATCTTAGTTTCCAAGGGCGACTCTCATGCTTGACCTCTTAAAATATCACCACAATTCATGGCAATACTTCTTTGAGTTCAGTTCCAGAAGTCAGTCTCTAAGGGGAATCACACAAGAATTCAAGCCCAGGTGGACCCAGTCATCTCTTCCAACCGTCACACAAATGACCACAATTAATACCAAAACACTCTCACATGGCCCTCCTCTTCTTCTATAAAGGCACTCATCATAACATCTGGCTGAAGGTTTCCATGAGGGGCACAGCCCAAGACAGTGTCCCAAATAAGCTCCCTTGCCACTCATTTGCCTAAATTCAGGGTGGCTTGGACATCCTTCTTGTGCACCAGGAGTGATCTGAAAGGGTAAAATAAATTGAAATTAAAGTGTAAAAGTTGAAGTGTAAAAGACCGGGTTTTGTAAAGTTTCTAAGCTGCAAGGCCTGAGTTAAAATGTAAAGGACCAGGTATTGTTAAGTTCCTATGCTACATGCAAAACCTGAAATTCCTGTAGCTTGTAGTACAATTCCGGAATGCCCAGTAAATATTCCCCCTGACCGCCTGGTTGTTTAATAACCTAGGACCCTGTGTGGCCTGGCACATAGGCATCGCAAGGCCTAAACCAATCTGTTTGAATGTGTACCTCGCTTTAGAACTCACCTATCACTCCCGCCTGACCTGTTCCTGCCAATGAATGAACTAATCATGTTTAGGAATTGTTGTTTGATTTTTCTGCGGTGTATGTTGATTTCTTAAAGGAGACTGTGATATATGTAAAGTCCCGCCCTCCCCAAAAAGTGTACTTAAGCACTGCTCAACCCCTGCTCGGGCCTCTGGGCTGCTCTCCCTTCTTGAGTGAGCACGTAGCCCCAGCATGCTGGATTGGATCCTCAATGAACGCCTTTTTCTGTTGCATGAGCCGCGTTCTCTTGGTGGTCTCTTCCTCCGACATTCACCGGACCCTTACATTTGGTGCGTTGGCCGGGAATCACGCAGCATAGGACAAGGACACGCCAACAGACCCCTCTGGAGGTAAGTAAGGCGCTTCTTTTCATTTTTCCTTGTGATCACTCAGAGCTTTTTGTTCAGGTTCCATTTTTCCGTTTTTGGTTTGGGTTGGCAGAGTGGCTTCCAGCGGAGAACGTAAGTTCCCCCTGTCAGTGGTGGACAAACGTGTCCTAAAGCCACAGGCCATGTCCTTGCAAGGGATGCCTTGGAGGACTCGGGGAGTGACGGATGTGCTCTCATTAGGTGAGGAGGGACGAATGAGCCCACATTAGGTGACTCTGCTGGCAACCCATCATATCTTGCTGACTACTTTTTTCTCTCAGGTTGAATTCACTGTCTGTCTTTGTGGTCTAACCCATCAGGTTTTGCCAGTTACTAGGTTCTAATCTTTACTTCTGAACTCGTGTTAAATGTTAACTGTGTGTACATGTTTGTGTCACGTTTGTATTGTCCTTGTCTCTGTTTGAGAAACTCTCATTATGGGACAAAGCCATTCCATGCCTCTTTCCTTGAAGCCGTTCCTGGTCCCTGCCTCCAATCCGACCCCTTCACCCCAGGATCCTATCACTCAAACCTTCTACTCCTCCCCCTATTCCCTCCATTCTCTCTGAGTCACAAGATTGTTGATCTTGGGGTTGTGAACAAACGGGAGCTGCATGATGGTCTTTGTGTGTCATTTTATCTGTATTTCTGTTAAATGTGATGGCATTGTTTGGTCCGATGCAGAGTCCCGAGTTCCAACCTGCATTACATATGTGGAAGTTACTTTAGCTAAATTTTAAACTAATGCTTCTCCTGTGAGGGACCAAAAGTCAATAGAACCGCCAGTTTTTCTGTTCTCACCTTTTCACCTCTCTTAGCTGTGCTTTAAAGAACTTTGATAAACTTTACTCCCCTTTGTTAAGCAAGATTACGGAAGCAGTGATTTCTTGTCTTCCTGTAGTTGGATTGAGCATGCCCACTGCAGAGGGAAATGTCTGGGGTCTAAGAACTTTGATATCTCGCTTAAACTTTTCTCAAAACCCTGTCCTCATTATTAAATTGGCATTAATTGGCTTTGGGATGGGAACCAAGCCTTCAGTCATAAATTTTGACACCCCAGAGGGGACTTTAAATAAACCCCACTCTGCCCTCTTGGGGAAGCCTAGCACTCAAAACAACTGAAGCATAGAATGAAATTTTTGGGAGCTGACTACTGCAAAGTTGGGAGGCATAGAATATGCCTGGTGCCTGGGTCAAAGCAAACCAGAGGAACTAGTCCTGTAAGTAAATGGTGAGGCTAAGGGACTCCCAGCAGCTGCGAGATCCATTTTGCTGTGGGGAACTCCCTTATTCCTTACGTGCACTTTAAGGATTTCTCCACCTCTGTTTACTTAACAAAAGGGACAATGAATGCATTAATATGTTGATATTATAGATTGTTTCTTGGGGATGATCTAGGGTGAATGTGTATCTAGAAATGATTTTTTTATTTTAACCATCTGGTATCTAAATGGGTTTCTAAAGCATTGCACTATCTTACAGTTAAAAGTTGGGTTTAAACAATTGTTTAGTTTGATTTCAGGTAGTTCATGCTAGGAAACTTAAATACTTAGGGTAAAAAAAAAATAAAGAGTTTTAATTTTGAACTAGACAGCCTGAAAAAATTTCACTAGATATATCAGTGCATTAACTTGGGAAGAGATAATAAATTATGATATGGTATCTATGCCCATCAGTGTGTAAGATTTTAAAAAATGGTACTAAATTAAAACGTTGGTCTGGCTTATTGAAATGACATTAATTAGCAACAGTCTTGGAAATTTTTAAAGCTTAATTTCGGATACACATGGTAGCATGTGGTTCTTTTTAAAAATTTTTCAGCCAATTTAATTTAACTTAATACTATTAGAAACTTCATAACAAAGAAAGGGGCTTAATGATCCTATAGAAACTTCTTCTGATGGTGGCATTAATATTATCAAAAAATGATCCTATTTTCAGTTTTGTATGAGCAAGTTTTTCTAGTGTAGAAAAATCTAAAGAAATAAAATTTTGAGAATTACATCTTAAACTTGCATCAAAATTTTCAACATCCAAACCTGGAAATTATGACTTATAGATAAATGCCTTAGGCGTGAGGTTTCTTCTCAGAATTCCAGTCTTTCCAGTTTTCCAGACCTCAGCCAGGACTTACTTTGATATGCAAATAAAAGAAGCCTGCAGCACTCAGCAGGAGACAGATAAAAAGAGTAAATGTGTCTTTTTACCTGAACTCAAACTAGACCTAACCAAAAAAGTATATAATATGGTATTTACTAATTACTGGCCAGTCATCATTTTTAGGACTCTTGCTTTTCTTAGATTCTGTAATTTTTTTTTTTTTTTGAGCTCATGATCTTGATTCTGCTGATGGGTTAATGTTTTCTGATCAGTTCTATTTTTGATCGACTCTGGAGTTTTCAGCATTGCAATGGAGATTTCACCTGAAAAAAGCTACAAGGCCTTTACTATTGTGTTATGTGTTACATTTGTGTTACGTGTTGTATGTTGGTATGTCTGTATGTGTGTATGTCCATATATCATGCAGGGATATGACAATTGACAGATGAGGAGCGCTCATGAAAAATTTAAAAATGTATCCAAATGTCTTTGATTCACGTGATTCATATGTTTTAATTCAAATTGGGTAAACAGATAAAAATAAAGATGTCTTTAAAATTAGGCCAATAAGTTTTCTAGGTTTTCAAAAAGGCCCTAATAAAATGTAGATGTCTATAAAATAATCTGCTTAAATTCAGAAATTGAAAAGCATTGTATTGAAATGTGAACAGAAAGAGGTTAGTAGATGGAAAAGAGAAACTAAAAGGTTCTAGATATAGATATAATAGAGGAAAAACGTGTTTCTGGATAAGAGAGTCTATATGATTAAGTAATTAAAAGGGTTTAAGTAAATAATAAAAAAAGGTGTGTGTAACTTGGTTATATGTGTAAGTTTTGAGCAAGTAATCTTAAAAAATTAAACAGCTGGTAAAACAAGTACTGTTTTATAAAATTGTGCCATGTTATTCCTTTAAAATCTAAACTTGTTTAATACAAAAACATCAATGTAATTGTGGTGTTAATGTGTTCATATCTTCCAGGTATACAAGTCTGTAAGGTAGAAACTTGCAAAGACCATTGTATCAAGCTGGTGTTCTAAGGTTGTATGGTAATTCTAGGCTTAAAAGAAAAACATGTTGGAGTGTTGGAGATTTATGTATATCATTTGTGTTCTATAATTGGACTTGTTATCAATAAGATATGTACAGTTCCATGTTACTTTTTACACTGAGATACAATCTAAAAGTATTTTTAACTTAATGAGAGCCAAATCTGTGAAGGTTTTATTGTAAACTCAAAGGTAATGCCCATTCATTTCCATGTGAAAACTGTTTTCTTCAGGCTTCACAAAGGGGTGGCCTGAGACAAAGACTTTCCTGATATTCAGGGCAACATAACAATAGATAATCAAAAGGCCCAAAGCAGGGTTTCTCCACTGAGACTTTACTGGCTACACTGATATCTGAGTTTTCTGAGATGCTTGCCATTCCCTTCAGCTACCAGTACATGGCCATGTCACAGAGCTTGGAAGTGGTACATATATTTGACACAAAATCATGAGCCTATTCTGGAGAGTGGCCAGAATTCAGAAAGAAAACAGGAACGTAGGAAGATAGTTGGTGTTGCCCATTGGTAAGGCAAGCCACACTCCATTCATAAATTGTGCCGGATGAATGCTGGGAAGTTTTCTCCTTGAGAGGATACACCCATTGAGGCATTATCTTTTCTAATGTCTACAACCACGAAAACAGTGGGATGCACAGACCTAAAAACACTCGCCTTGTCAAAGGACTAACTAGAAACAGTCCACTCCAAACCAAACACACCCCCTTTCCTAACTATTCTCAGAACAAAAGAAAAAACCACAAACCCACACCCACAACCACAAAGGCACCTCCTTCCCCCAAGTGGGTCTGGAATTATCCAGAGTGTCCTCTGACTGGAGGGCCATACTATGTTCCCCAGAAATGGTCTGTCCTGTCTCAGATCTGGCCTCCTTGGTCAACTCTGTGAAGTTGTCAGGAGCCAGCAGTGAGCCTCTACCTGTTTTCTCCGGAAGGGTCCCTCTTCAGAATTTTTCTGGAATTTGGCCATTCTCACATAAGTAGGTACCACAAAAGACTGACTCTGTCCTTGGAAAATCCAAACAAGTGAGAACACTGGAACTGGTGCTGGGACTGGGCCTGGGTGCCTAGATTCCTGGAACCCAAATTTGGAGAGTTCCATCTACAAAGATGTGAGGTGAGGTCACTTCCTTTAGTAACTGAATGAGGTCACTGCCTTGGCAACCAATTTGTCCTAACATTTGCTTCCTAAGGTCTCATAACATGGAGGATGTCCCTACTTCCTGTGACACTTTCACAAGTTAGAATGGTAAAGAAACAATAGTCACCTGGGAACAGCTCTCCACACAGGCCTCTCCTCTACATTAAGAAGAGAGAATCTGATTCAGACACAACCCTTCATCCTGACCAGGCTGTTTGCCATGGAAGATGCCTTTTGCTCTCTCAGATCCTTCATAGCTGCCTACATCTTCTCCAGGGTTCATTTCTGCATGGAACTTTGAAGTTTTCAGCAGGTGGAAGATCCCCTGCATTCCTGTATTGTAACACCAAATCTGTCCCTGCTTTTCTGAATACTTAGATTGAGGGAACAGTGTATGGTTAGGGTTAACAATATGTTCAATTAAAACCAAAATACTCCCACATGGCCCTCATATTCTTCCATCTAGACATTCATCATAACCTCTGGCTGGAGGTTTCCATAAGGGGCGCAGCCCAAGACAGTGTCCAAAATAAGTTCTCTTGCCCCTCATTTTCCTAAAGTCAGGGTTTCCTGGACACCCTTCCTGTAAACCAGGATTGATCAAATAGGCCTGCCAGTAATACTGCTCTGTTTCTTCATTTTGAAGCCTACTGACTGTGAGGTATAGATTCTTTATGTGATTTGGAGTCATGTGAGAACCCAAGCACTGCTGCAGGGCTTTGAAGAACTCATTTGTCTCAAAGGATCCCTATACTTACTTGATGGAGGTCAGGAACCTAACAGAGGAAGCAAGAGACTTCATCCACAATGACTGATCTTTTTGCCATTTTGGTTTTGGATGCACACATGGGATCTTTCTTTAGATCCATCAGGTGCTGAAAATCAAAGCCACAGCCTCTCTCAGAGCCGAAAGGATGATTCAGACACATCCCTTTCCAAAGCAATTAAGCAAAGAGCCACAGGTGATGCTCATTCATTTCCAATTGAAAGCACTTTTCTTCAGGCTTCACAAACTGGTGGCCTGAGGAAAAGACCTTCCTGACATTCAGGTCAACAGAACAGTAGGTAAGCAAAAGGCACAAAGCAGGGTTTCTCTACTGAGACTTTACTGGTCACACTGATATCCGAGTTTTCAGAGATGCTCCCAATTCCCTTCATCTATCCAGTACATGGCCATGTCACAGAACTCGACGGAGGTCCATATCTTGGACAAAAAAACATGAGCCTATTCTGGAGAGTGGCCAGAATTCAGGAAGAAAACAGGAACTAAGGAAAGAAGTAGGTGTTGTCTACAACCACGAAAACAGTGGGATACACAGACCTAAAAACACTCGCCTTGTCAAATGACTTACTAAAAACAGTCCACTCCAAACCAAACATACTACCTTTCCTACCTATTCTCAGAACATGATAAAAAAACACAAATTCACACCCACACCCACAAAGGCACCTCCTTCCCCCAAGTAGGTCTGTGACTATCCAGAGTGTCCTCAGACTGATGGGCCTTACTCTGCTCCCTCGAAATGGACTGTCCTGTCTCAGATCAGGTCTCCTTTACCAACTCTGTAAAGTTTTCAGCATCAATCAGTGAGTCACTACCTGCTTTCTCAGGAAAGGCCCCTCTTCAGAGCTTTCCTGGCATTTAGCCATCCACACATCAGTATGTACCAAAAAGACTGACTCTGTCCTTGGTAAATCCAAACAAGTGAACCCACTGGGACTGGGACTGGGACTGGCTCTGAGTGCCTGGCTTCCTGGATCCCAAGTTCAGAGAGTTCCATCACCAAGGAAGTGAGGTAGGTCACTTCCTTCAGGAACTGAATGAGGTCACTACCTTGGTAACCACTTTATCCTAACATTTGCTTCCAAGGGTCCCACGAGAGAGAGGCTTCCCCTACTTCCTGTGTCACATTCACAAGATAGAATGGTATATCAACCATAGGCACATGTTAACAGCTCTCCACACAGACCTGGTTTGGTCCATCTTCTCTACTTTAAGAAAAGAGAGGCTTATTCAGACACATCGCTTCATCCTGACCAGGTATTTTACCAAGGAAGATTACTGTTGCTCTCTCAGGTCCTTCATAGCTGCCTACATCTTCTTCAGGGTTTATTTCTGCATGGAACTTGAGGTTCTCAACAGGTGGAAGATCCCCTACCTACCTGTATTATAACACCAACTCTGTCCCTGGTCTTTGTAAAGTTAAATTGAGGGAACAGTGCATGGTTAGGGTTAATAACATGTTCAATTTGGGTTAGGAATCATTCTGCGAGATGAATAATGGCATTGGGGACCTCCGATATTTACAAGCATATATAGGTGTAATATAAGTATGAATACAGAAATCTAGGAAAGATTTGAAACCCAGATGAACACTGGGCCCTTGATTGGGATACTTAGCTTTGAATTATTTCCGCAAAGTTGTCTCAAATAAATCGTTATACAATGGCATAGGACCTTGTACCTTGGATGACTGAATGAGGAAGAGATCCTCCAGACAAAAAGTGATAGTTCCAAAAGTTATTTAGATATAGGGTTTTGGTTAGAGAGTGAATGCAAATGTCAGAATATGTGAAGAGTCAGTTACAGTGATGAACTGGGGAAAATGTGTAGGAAAGCAGATATCAATAGAGACATTAGGAAATCAGGGAAAGTACAAAGTGAGTAATAGGATAAGACGTTTTTAACAGGGTTGAGTTTGAATATATAATCTTAGGAAGAAACAAATATGTAGTCACCAATAGGAATGATATTTGAGATCATTAGTTAATCAGGACATGGATGTTGTTAGTAATACATGCTCAAATTAAATTTAGGCTTTGGTACAATCATAAGGGTGTCCGTTGCATTTTTTGTCAGGAATATTACTGTGATGAAATGTAAATGTATATCAGGTGACTACAGTATTTCTTCAAACATTTCTGAAAGCAACATTTTAAGACTTATAAATTAGTACTGGGGACACAAGTACGTGTACCCTGTGCCTATGATTATAAAGATGATGCCTTAATAGACCATACTGTAAATAAATAATATAACTTGATCAAACTTTAAATAATGGATTGAATTGATATCTGAAAATATATAGGAAATCTTATATTGATATACATAAGTTCATTCTAACCAGTTATACATCTAATGGTAATTTTAGCATTATGGTTTATGATGAAGAGTGTGGGAGTTTTGCTTCAAAAATGATTATGGAAATCGAAAATAATGTGTTTGGAAATAATCTCATGAAAAGTACAGTCAAGAAACATGGAGGAATACATATATTCTGAAGCAGGAAGTAATTGCAAGTGAACCAAATGCGTACAGATTTGTTAACTTGTGGATGAAAAGTATTATCTTATAATGTCCATAAACTGAAGAAATAGTAATGTACCAGTGTTGAATAAAAATGAACTTCAAAATACACATCATGTCCCATAGGATTTTACTTGCATTGATGTTAAACTGGGTCAGTTACTGTACAAATATTAGGATTTGTAAGCACCTTTCACCGAAGTTAGTTTTCAGTACTGGGAAATAAATATGTATTTCATGTGGATGAATATTTCTGAGAATAATTTTGTGAAAATTTGATTATAAATCCACATATAGGAACATGAGTTAAATTAGTGAGTGTAAAATAAGACACATATATTTCATATTTTGAATAATCTGGAGAAAAAAAAATATATATATATATAAAGATACAAACACAGATATTAAAATGTAGTAATATGTATGCCAATCAAAATTCATCATGAAATATATATAATCCTCATATCCAAAAACATTCTTTTTACTAAGCATGGATTTATGTATAATGCTGTTCATCTAGGAAATTCACCCATATGTTGAATTTTCAGTTCCATCAGTATTTAGGGGGAGTGATCTCTTCTCACAATTTGTATCTTCCTAAAACAGCAAGCTCACAAGAATGTACGTGTGATACCAGGTAGGATACTAAATATGCATAATAAATTTCATGAGATGAATAGGGTACAGAGAAAGGGAGACAGAAATGTACATATGTGTAAACTTTAAAAACTCATGGAGAAGTATTACAATGAAAAGTTGACTAGATTTATAACACATTCACTTGATAAAGCAGAAGGCAAGTCCTAGTATACACCATGCCTCCTATGAACGGCCTGTATTTCTATTCTGTTAGGTTTCTTTTTCTACATCATATTAAGATTAGTAGTCAGAGTCTAGTAGGGTATGGGTTAGTTACAGGGATTCAGTATTTCTAATGAAAAATAGAAAAATGAATCTAATGTGTATGCAAATATTTGCTAGACAAAAATCTTCCCACTGTCCTCCAAAACAATGCCTTGATATTTCCTTCGCCACAAGTAATACACAATTAGTGGAGAAGAGTTTGAAAGTCTGTGAATATATATCTGGAAAAGAAAATGCTCAGGAGTTCACAACCTTGGAGGTGGTAGTGGAATTTCCAAAAGTAAGGTACAGGGTAAACACTCCACAAACATGGAACTCTGGTGGCCTAATGAGTTGTTGAGAAACTGCCTCTGAGTTTGGGCCCTTGAAAAATTTGTTGTTGTCAGGAGCTTTAGCTTCCTTTGTATTGAGACCATCAAACCTGGGTCAGCATCTATGTGACCTGGATGACATGGTTCCTTATATGCTATTAAACATGAGGCAGAAGTTCTGAATTTTCCCTTTGTTAGTAAACTGAGGACACTGGGATCAAAGTGTCTAACCATGTGATCTGTGAAGCCATTTGGTCATACTCCACTTTTCGTGGTGTTTCTTACTGCTGCACTGGGAGTTTGGTATTGGCTTCACGTAATACAAGGAGAAAAACTGGGACACAGTGCTAGAGGGAGTACTCTCACGTGTAGTGGATGAGGGTCTGCAGGAGAATGCACCAACCAGGCTTCTATCCCAAAAAGCTTGCACCCATGTCCATAGCAACCTGATTCTGAACATTGCCCTGAAACCTTTCCATATAACAAGGTCCCTTTACTTGTAAGGTTCTGCTGGCTGCACCATGTCAGTCACAAGTCATTCGGAAACCAATGGCAGAACCACGTGTCCCCACGACAGATGTTTTATCATACACCTGCTCACCACTGCTCTGGGCCCACTAGTCAGCAGGCTCCAACTTTCTGGCATCTCTGTTCTCACCATTTTCATGAAACCCAGTCAATCAATGCAATGTCTGGTACACTCGTGATCAGCAACAGATATCCAAAGGTTCTCCAGTGCCACCTGTTCATGGGAATTTAAAAAATTCATGGTATTTATATAGCCAATTTTCAAGGATGAATTTGGAGGCACTGTGGCTTTCAATTTATTCAGGAACCATGAAATGGTGAGGAAGATTATTTCAATTAAAGCTCAGGAGAACTCTCAGAGGCAAGGCTTCCCAAAGAGTGGCCAAAAGGTCACATTAAGTCAGGCCCATTGAGGTCTACAATTGAGGTCCATGTGTGTTTTGACTCTCAACAATGGCTGCCACGTCTTTCTGAATAAAGTCATGTGATATCCTGGCTGAGATTCCCAGTGCTCTTTGGAAAGCTATCCTGGGCCTAGATCTCAGTCTCCAAGGGCAACTCTCATGAGTGGCCTCCTAAAATCCCAACACAATTCATGTCAATACTTCTCTGAGTTCATTTCCAGAACTCAGTCTCTAAGGGGAATCACTCCAGAGTTCAAGCCCATGTGGACCCAGTCATCTCTTCCAACTACCACACAAATGACCACAATTAAACCAAAACACTCTCACATGGCCCTCATCTTCTTCAATATAAACTCTCATCATAACTTCTTGCTGGAGGTTTCCATGAGGGGCGCAGCCTAAGACAGTGTCCAAAATAAGCTCATTTGCCCCTTATTTGCCTAAATTCAGGGTGGCCTGGAAACCCTTCCTGTGAATCAGGTGTGATCAAATAGGCCTGCCATTAATACTGCTCTACTTCTCCAATTTGAGGCCTACTCTCTGTGGGGCATAGATTCTTTATGTGAATTGGGGTCATGAGAAAACCCAAGAACCTATGGGCTACCCTCTGCAGGGCTTTGAAGAACCCATTTCAGTGAGTCTAGGAGTTGGACCAAAAGTTCTTTAGATATAGGGGTTTTGTTAGAGAGTGAATGTAAATGTCAGCATATTTCAAGAGTCAGTCACAGTGATGAACTGGGGAAAATGTGTAGGAAATCAGATATCAATAGAGACATTAGGAAATCAGGCAAAGTCCAAAGTGAGTGATAGGATGAGACATTTTTAACAGGATTCAGTTTCAATATTTAATCTTAGGAAGAAACAAATATGTACTCACCAATAGGAATGATATTTGAGATCATTAGTTAATCAGGACACGGATATTGTTAGTAATACATGCTCACTTTCAATATAGGCTTTGGTACAATCATAAGTGTGTCCATTGCATTTTGTGTCAGGAATATTACTGTGATGAAATGTATATGTATATCAGGTGGCTAGAGTATTTCTTCCAATATTCTTAAAGCAATATTTTAAAGACTTATAAATTAGTATTTGGGATACAAATAGGTATACCATCGGTCTATGAATATAGAGATGATGCCTTAATAGACCATACTGTGAATAAATAATATAACTGGTTCAAACTTTAAATAATGGATTGAATTGATATCTGAAAATATATAGGAAATCTTATATTGATATATATAAATTAATTCTAACCAGTTATACATCTAATGGTAATATTAGCATTATGGTTTATCATGAAGAGTGTCTGAGTTTTGCTTCAAAAATGATTATGGAAATCAAAAATAATGTGTTTGGAAAGAATCTAATGAAAAGAACAGTCAAGAAACATGGAGGAATACATGTGTTCTGAAGTAGGAAGTGATTGAAAGTGAACTAAATGCCTATAAATTTGTGAAATTGTGGATGAAAGAATATATCCTATTATGTCCATAAACTTCTGAAATAGTAATGTATCAGTGTTGAATAAAAATGAACTTCAAAATACACATCATGGTCCCATAGGTGTCTACTTGCATTGATGTGAAACTGGGTCAGTCACTGTGGAAATATTACGATTTGTATGCACCATTCACTGAATTTAGTTTTCAGTACTAGGAAATAAATATGTATTTAAGGTGGATGAATATTTCTAAGAATTATTTTGTGAAAATTTGATTATAAATCCACATACACACATATGAGTAAATTTAGAAAGTGTATAATAAGACACATATATTTCATATTTTGGAAAATCTAAAGAGTAGATATCTATATCTATATAGATAGATAGATAGATAGATAGATATATAGATACTCACATACACAGACATTAAAATGTAGCAATATATATGCCATTTGAAAATCATAATAAAATAGATATCATCCACGTATCCAAAAATATTCATTTTACTGAACATTTATTTATGCATAATATTGTTCATCTAGGAAATTCACCCATAGGTTGAATTTCCAGTTCCATCAGTATTTAGAGGGAGTGATCTCTTCTCACAATTTGTATCTTCCAAAATAAGCAAGCTCACAAGAATGTACATGTGATACCAGGTAGAATTCTAAAGATGCATTAAAAAATACATGTGATGAATAGGCTACAGAGAAAGGGAGACAGAAATTTACATATGTGTTAATTTTAAAAACTCATGGAGAAGTATTACAATGAAAAGTTGACTATATTTATAACACATACCGTTGATAAAGCCGAAGGCAAGTCCAAGTATACACCATGCCTCCTATGAAAGGCCTGTATTTCTATTCTGCTAAGTTTCTTTTTCTCCATCATATTTGGATTAGTAGTCAGAGTCTAGTAGGGTATGGGTTAGTGTCAGGGATTCAGTATTTCAAATGGAAAATATGAAAATGAATCTAATGTGTATGCAATTATGTGCTACACAAAAATCTTCCCACTCTCATCCAGAACAATGCTTTGACATTACCTTCGCCCCAAATAAGACACAATTAGTGGAGAAAAGTTAGAAAATCTGTGAATACATATGTGGAAAGAAAAATGCTCAGGAGTTCACAAACTTGTAGGAGGTAGAACGGGTTACAAAAAGGGAGAGGGTAAACACTCCACAAACATGGAGCTCTGCTGGCCCAATGACTTTTTGAGAAACTGCCTCTGAGGTCGGGCAGTTAAAATATATATTGTTGTCAGGAGTTTTAGCTTCCTTTGTAGTGAGACCATCAATTCTGGGTCTCCATCTATGTGACCTGGATGACATGGTTTTTTTGTTTTCTAGTGAACATGAGGCAGCAGTGCTGAATTCTCTCTTTGTAGGTAAACTTTGGCCACTGGGGTCTAAGTATCTAACTGTGTTGTCTGTAGAGCCATTTGGTCATTATCCACTTTCGTGGTGTTTTTTACTGCTGCACTGTGAGTTTGGTATTGGCTTCACGAAATACAAGGAGTTCTACTGGGACACAGTGCTGGAGGATGTACTCTCACGTGTGGTGGGTTAGTAAAATGCACCAGTGAGGCTTCAATCCCACATAGCTTTACAACTTGACAATAGCAACCTGATTCTGACCTTTGGCAGGAATCCTCTCCATATAACAAGATGCCCTTACATAGAAGGGTCTGCTGGCTGTACCATGTCAGTCACAAGTCTTTCTAAGCCAATGGCAGATTCACGTGGCCCCACCACAAATGTTTTTTTTCACACACCTACACTCCTCTGCTCTAGGCCCACTAGTCTGCAGGCTCCAACTTTCTGGCATCTATGTTCTACACTTTTTTCATGAAACCCAGTCAATCAAGGCACTGTCTGGTACAATCATGATCAGGAACAGGATATTCAGAGGTTCTCCAGTGCAACCTGGTCATAGTAATTTCAAAAAATTCATGGTATTTATTTAGATATTTTTCAATAATGAAGTTGGAGGCACTGTGGGATTTAATTTATACAGGAACCATTAAAAGGTGTGGAATCTCATTTCAATGAAAGCTCTGGAGAACTTTCACAGGCAAGGCTTCCCAAAGAGTGGGCAAAAGGTCACATGAAGCCAGGTCCATTGAGGTCTACAATGTGAATTCCATGTGTGTTTTGACTCTCAACTATGGCTGACAATCTTTCAAAATAAAATCTTGTGATATCCTGGCTGAGATTCCCAGTGCTCTGTGGAAAGTCACCCTGGGACTAGATCTCAGTTTCTAATGGCGAATCTCATGCATGGCCTCCAAAAATCCCAACACAATTCATGGCAATACTTCTCTGAGTTCAGTTCCACAACTCAGTCTCTAAGGGGAATCACAACAGAGTTCAAGCCCAGGTGGACCCAGGCATCTCTTCCAATTGCCACACAAATGATGACAATTAAAACCAAAACACTCCCACAGGGCCCTCTTCTTCTTTTATATAGACACTAATCATAAACTCTAGCTGGAGGTTTCCATGAGGGGCACAGCCCAAGACAGTGTCAAAAATAATCTCCCTTGCCCCTCATTTGCCTAAAGTCAGGGTGGCCTGGACAACATTCCTGTGAAACAGAAGTGATCATATAGGACTGCTGTTAATACTGCTCCACTTCTCAAATTTGAGGCCTACTGACTGTGGGGTATAGATTCTTTGTGTGAATTGGAGTTATGAGAAAACGCAAGCACCTATTGTCCAGCCTCTGCAGGGCTTTGAAGAACTCATTTGACACAAATGATCCCTATTCTCACTTGATGGAGGTCAGAAATATTACAGAGGAAGGCGAGAGGCTTCATCCAAAATGACTGATCTTTTTTCCATTTTGGTTTTGAATGCCCACATGGGATCTTTCTCTAGACCCATCAGGTGCTGAAAATCTAAACCACAGGCTCACACAGGGCCAAGAGGCTGATTCAGACAAATCTTTTTCCAAAGCAATAAAGTAAAAAGCCACAGGTGATTCCCATTCATTTACATTTGAAAACTCTTTTCTTCAGGCTTCACTAAGGTTTGGCCTGAGGCAAAGACCTTTCTGACATTCAGAGCAACAGAACAATAGGTAATCAAAAGCCCCCAAGCAGGGTTTCTCCTAGGAGACTTTCCTGGTTACTCTGATATGTGAGTTTTCTGAGATGCTCGCCATTCTCTTCAGCTAACCAGTACATGGCCATGTCACAGAGCTTGGAGGTGGTACGTATCTTGTACAAAAATACATGATAATAATCTTGAGAGTGGCCAGAATTCAGGAAAAAAATGAGAACTTAGGTAGATAGCAGGTGTTGCCCATGGATGAGGCAAGCCTCAGTCCATTCATTAATTGGGAAGGATGCATACTGGGAAGTTTTCTACTAGACAGGACACACCCAATGAGCTATTTTCTTTTCTAATATCTACAAAGAAAAACACAATCGGATACACAGACACAGAAACAGTCTCCTTGTCAAATGACTTACTAGAAACAGTCCACTCAAAACCAAACAAACCTCCTTTTTTACCTATTCTCAGATCATGTGAAAAAACCACAAACACAAACCAACACCCACTAATGCACCTCCTTCTTCCAAGTAGGTCTGTGACTATCTGGAATGTCCTCTGACTGGTAGGACATACAATGTTCCCCAGAAATGACCTTTCTGTCTCAGATCTGGTCTCCTTGGTCAAATCTGTGAAGTTGTAAGGACGCAGTGGTGAGCCAATTCCTATCCTCTCTGGAATGACCCCTCTTCAGAGCTTTCTTGGTATTTGGCAACCCTTACATCAGTAGGTACCAAGAAAGACTGACTCTGTTCCTGGAAAATCCAAAGAAATGAGCCCACTGCGACTGGGGCTGGGACTGGCTCAGGGTGCCTTGCTTCCTGCATCACAAAATTCAAAGAGCTCCATCACCAAGGAAGTGAGGTGAGGTCACTACCTTCAGAAAATGAATGAGGTCACTGTCTTGGCCACCACTTTGTCCTAACAGTTTCTTCCTATTGTCTCCTGACATGGAGGCTGCCCTACTTCCTGTGATACTTTCTCATGTTAGAATGGTATAGAAACCATAGTCACCTGGGAACAGCTCTCCACACAGGCCTGGTTTGGTCCATCTTCCCTACATAAAGAATAGAGAGGCTGACTCAGACACATCTTTTCATCCTGACCATGTTTTTTGCCATGGAATATGACTTTTGTTCTCTCAGGTCCTTCATAGCTGCCTGCATCTTCTCCAGGCATAATTTCTGCATGGATTTTGAGGTACTCAGCAGTTGGAAGATCTCCTAACTTCCTGTATTGTAATACCAACTTTGTCCCTGCTCTTCTGTAAAGTGAGATTGAGAGAACATTGTATAGTTAGGATTAATAGCATTTTCGATTTGGGTTGGAAATCATTCTGCTGGATGAATAATGGTATTGGGAACCAGCGATATTTATAAGAATATAGAGGTAGAACATAAGTATGAAAACAGAAATCTAGGTAATATTTGAAGCCCAGAAGGATTTGGACCCTTGATTGGGATCCTTAGCTTGAGTTATGTTTTGCACCGAGGTCTCAGTTAAATTGATATACAATGGCATAAGACCCTGTACCTCAGATGATTAAATGTAGAAGAGATCATCCAGTCAAAAAGGGATTGTGTGTAGGATTAGGAAGATAGTCAGTAGGTTTAGAAGGAAGAGTGAGTCTAGGATTTGGACCAAATGTTCTTTAGCAATAGGGTTTTGGTTAGAGAGTGAATATAAATGACACCATATGTGAAGAGTCAGGCACAATGATGAACTGGGGAAAATATGTAGGAAAGCAGACATCAATAGAGACATTAGGAAATCAGGCAAAGTATAACGTGATAGGATTAGACATTTTCAACAGGGTTGAGGTTGAATACATAATCTTAAGAAGAAACCAATTTGTAGTCACCAATAAGATTGACATTTGAGAGCATTAGGCAACCTGGACATGGATATATTTAGTAATCCATGTTCACATTCCATTGAGGCTTTGGTACAATCATAAGGGTGACCTTCGCATTTTGTGTCCAGAATATTACTGTGATAATATGTATATGAAGATCAGGTGACATGAGTATTTCTTCCACCATTTCTGGTGGAAATATTTTGAAAAGATATAAATTAGTACTGAGGATACTAATCGGCTTACCCTGTGTTGATGAATATAGAGATGATGCATTAATAGACCATACTGTGAATAAATTATATGACTGATTCCAAATTTAAATAATGGATTGTATTGATATCTGAAAAAATAGAGGAAATCATTTATTGATATACATACATTCATTCCAACCACTTATATATCTAATGGTTATATTAGGGTTACCGTTTATCATAAATAGTGTGTGAGTTTTGCTTCAAAAATGATTATGGAATCGAAAATAATGTCTTTAGAAAGAAGTCTAGTGAAAAGACCAGTCAAGAAACATGGAGAAATATAAGTGTTCTGAAGGAGGAAGTGATTGAAAGTGAACCAAAGGTTTATAAATTTGTGAACTTGTGAATGAAAGGATATAATTTATGATGTATATAAACTGAAGAAATAATAACGTACCAGGTTTGATTAAAATGAACTTTAATAAACACATCATATCCAATAGGAATCTACTTGCATTGATGTTAAACTTGGTCAGTTACTGTAGAAATATTAGGATTTGTAAGCACCCTTCCCTGAAGTTAGTTTTCAGTACTAGGAAACAAATATTTATTTCAGTGGATGTATATTTCTGAGAATAAAATTTTTAAAAGTTGATTATAAATCCACATATATGAATATGAATGAATTCAGGCGGTGTATAAGAAGACACATATATTTCATATTTTGGTAAATCTGGAGAATATATATATATATATATATATATATAGACACACAAACACACACATTATAATGTAGCAATATATATGCCAATTGAAATTCATCATGAAAAATAACTCATCCGCATATCCCAAAATATTCATTTTACTGAACATGAATATGTGTATAGTGTTGTTCATCTAGGAAGCTCACCCATGGGTTGAATTTTCAGTTAAAACAGCGTTTAGGAGGAGTGATCTCTTCTCACAATTTGTATCTGCCAAGTCAGCCACCTCACAAGAATGTATATGTGAAACCAGGTAGGATTCTATTTGTGCATATAAAAATACATTTGCTTAATAGGCTACAGAGAAAGGGAGACAGGAATTCACATTTTTCTTAACTTTAAAAACACATGGAAAATTATTTCAACAAATAATTGACTAGATTTATAACTCCTACCTTATATCATGCAAAAGGTAATTCCAACTATACACCATGCTTCTTATGAAATGCTTGTATTTCTATTCTGTTTGGGTTATTTTTCTCCATTATATTAGGATTAGTAGTCAGAGTTTAGTCGGGTATGGGTTAGTGTCAGGGATTCAGTATTTCAAACAGAAAATTGGAAAATGAATCCAATGTGTATGCAAATATGTGCTACAAAACAATCTTCCCTCTCTCATTCAGAACAATGACTTGACATTCCCTTTACCCCAAGTAAGTCAGAATTAGAGGAGAAGAGTTAGAAAATCTGGGAATATATATTTAGAATGGAAAATGCTCAGGAGTTCACAACCTTGGAGTTGATAGAGCAGTTTCCAAAAGTAAGTGACATGGTAAACACTCCACAAACATGGAGATCTGCTGGCCTAAACACTTCTTGAGAAATTGCCTCTGAGCTTGGGCACTTGAAATATATGTTGTTTTCAGGAGCTTTAACTTCCGATGTAGTGAGACCATCAAAGCTAGGTCTGCATCTATGTGACCAGGAGGACATGGTTTCTTATTTTCCAATGAACATGAGGCAGCAGTGCTAAATTCTCTCTTTGTAGCTAAATTGTGGCCACTGGGGCTAAGTGTCTCCCCATGTGGACTGTGAAGCCATTTGGTCATCCTCGACTTTTCGTTTTGTTTCTTGCTGCTGCACTGGGAGTTTGGTATTTGCTTCACGAAATACAAGGAGTTCAAGTGGGACACAGTGCTGGAGGGAGTTCTGTCACGTGTGGTGGGTCAGTGTCTGCATGAGAATGCACCAACTAGGCTTCTATCCAACATAGCTTGCCCCTTGACCATAGCAACCTGATTCTAAACATTGCCGTGAAAAATCTCCATATAACAAGATGCCTTTATATAGAAGGGTCTGCTGGCTGCACCGTGTCTGTGTCAAGGCATTTGAAAGTCAATGGCAGATCCACAGGCCCCACCACAGATGTTTTATCACACACCTGCACACCACTGCTCTAGGCCCACTACATATCAGGCTCCAACTTACTGGCATCTCTGTTCTACACCATTTTCATGATACCTAGTCAATCAAGGCACTGTCTGGTATACTCATGATCAGCAACAGGACATCCAAAGGTTCTCCAGTGCCACCTGGTCATGAGAATTTCTAAAAATTCATGGTATTTATCTAACTATTTTTCACAGATGAAGTTGTTGGTACTGTGGGTTTCAATTCATTCAGGATCCATTAAATGTTGAGGAAGCTCATTTTAATGAAGGATCTGGAGATCTCTCACAGGCAAGGCTTCCCAAAGAGTGGCCAAATTGTCACATGAAGCCAGGCCCATTGAGGTCTCCAATTTGAAGTCCATGTGTGTTTTGACTCTCAACGATGGCTGCCAGGTCTTTCAGAATAAAACCTGTGATATCCTAGCTGAGATTCCCAGTGCTCTCTGGAAAGCCTCTCTGGGCCAAGATCTCAGTTTCCAAGGGCGACTCTCATGCGTGGCCTCCTGAAATCCCAACAACATTCATGGCAATACTTCTCTGAAGTCAGTTCCAAATCTCATTCTCTAAGAGGAATCACACCAGAGTTCAAGCCCAGGTGGACCCAGTCATCTCTTCCAACTACCACACAAATGACCACAATTAAAACCAAAACACTCCCACATGGCCCTCATCTTCTTCCATATAAACACACATCATAACCTCTGGATGGAGTTTTCCATGAGGGGCACATCCAAACCAGTGCCCAAAATAAGCTCCCTTGCCCCTCATTTGCCTAACATCAGGGTTGATTGGACACGCTTCCTGTGAACCAGCAGTGATCAAATAGGCCTGCCGTAAATGCTCCACTTCTCCACTTTGAGGCCTTCTTACTGTGGGGTTTAGATTCTTTTTTTTTCTAAATTTTTTTGGAAATTTAATTGGAAAGTTAAAAAAAATTGTTTTGCAGAATATTAAATTTCTAATGGCAAAGCCTTCTCCTTGTTTGTGAAGGAAACCTTGATGCCTTGCCAATCTGGTTATATGGAGACACTCAAAATTTTCTGTTACATACTACATGGATGAATGGCTGAAGCACATAGTTTTTTAAAACTGAAAGGCAGATACCAGCAAGTAAGATAACAAATAAAAGACAATTTTATTAAAAAATAAAGTTGTTATATGACTCAAATATTGGAAATTCAATTCTTTTTTTTTGGTTGTTCAAAACATTATAAAGCTCATGATTTATCATCTTTCATACATTTGACTTAATTGGGTTATGAACTCCCATTTTTACCCCAAATACAAATCGCAGAATCACATCAGTTACACACTCACGTTTTTACATAATTGCATACTAGTTATTGTTGAATTCTGCTACCTTTCCTATCCCCTACTCTTCCCCCTCCCCTCCCATCTTCCCTCTCTACCTCATCTGCTATTGTTTAATTCTCTCCCTTGTTTTCCCCTCTTTAGCCTCACAACCTCTTATATGTAATTTTGTGTAACATTGAGTAGTCTCCTACCATTTCCATATAATTTTCCTTCTCTCTCCCTTTCTCTCCCCCCACTCATCTCTGTTTAGTTTTAATATTTTTCTCATGTTCTTCCTCCCTGTTCTGTTCTTATTTGCTCTCTCTATATAAAAGGAAACATTTGGCATTTGTTTTTTAAGGATTGGATAGCTTCGCTTAGCATAATCTATTCTAATGCCATTCATTTCCCTGCAAATTCTATGATTTTGTCATTTTCAGTGCTGTGTAATACCCATTGTGTATAGATGCCACATTTTTATTATCCATTCGTCTATTGAAGGGCATCTAGTTTGGTTCCACAGTCTAGTTATTGTGAATTGTGCCGCTATGATCATCGATGTGGCAGTATCCTTATACTGCTCTCTATTAAGATCCTCAGGGAAGAGTCTGAGAAGGGCGATATCTCGGTCAAATGGTGGTTCCATTCCCAGCTTTCCCAGGAATCTCCATACTGCTTTCCATATTGGACTCTCCAATTTGCAGGCCCACAAGCAGTGTACAAGTGTACCCTTTACCCCACATCCTCACCAACACTTATTGTTGTTCGACTTCATAATGGCTGCCAATCTTACTGGAGTGAGATGGTATCTTAGGGTGGTTTTGATTGCATTTCTCTGACTGCTACAGATGGTGAGCATTTTTTCATGTACTTGTTGATTGATTGTATGTCCTCCTCTGTGAAGTGTCTGTTAAGATCCTTGGCCCATTGTTGATTGGGTTATTTGTTATCTCATTGTTTAATTGTTTTGAGTTCTTTGTATATTCTAGATATTAGGGCTCTATCTGAAGTGTAAGGGGTAAAAATTTGTTCCCAGGATGTAGGCTCTCTATTTAACTCTCTTATTGTTTCTCTTGCTGAGAAAAAACTTTTTTAGATTAAGTAAGTCCCATTTGTTTATTCTTTTTATGAACTCTTGGGCTATGGGTGTCCTATTAAGGAATTTGGAGCCCAACCCCACAGTATGTACATCGTAGCCAACTTTTTCTTCTATCAGACGCAGTGTCTCTGATTTTATATCTGGCTCCTTGATCCATTTTGAGTTAACTTTTATGCATTGTGAGTGAAAGGGATTCCGTTTCATTTTGTTGCATATGAATTTCCAATTGTCCCTGCACCATTTGTTGAAGATGCTATCCTTCTTACATTGCATGCTTTTAGGCCCCTTTTCAAATATAAGAAAGTTGTAATTTTGTGGATATGTCTCTGTGTCCTCTATTCTGTACCATTGGTCCATCTGCCTGTTTTGATACCAGTACCACACTGTTTTTGTTACTATTGCTTTGTAGTACAGTTTGAACTCTGGATTCACACTTCCTGCTTAGAATTGCTTTAGCTATTCTGGGTCTTTTGTTGTTCCATATGAAATTCATGATTACTTTATCTATTTCTACAAGAAATGCCATTGAGTTTTTGATTGGCATTGCATTAAACCTGTAGAGAACTTTGGGTAATATCGCCATTTTGATGATGTTATTTCTGCCTATCCATGTACAGGGCATATTTTTCCATCCTCTAACATCTTCTTCTATCTCTCTCTTTAGGGTTCTGTAGTTTTCATTGTATAAATCTTTCACCTCTTTGGTTAGGTTGATTCCCAAGTTTTTTATTTTTTTTGAGTATACTGTAAATGGAGTGGTTTTCCTCATTTCCATTTCAGAAGTTTTGTTGCTGATATACAGGAATGCCTTTGATTTATGCGTGTTGATTTTATATCCTGCCAATTTGCTGAATTCATTTATTAACTCTAGCAGTTTCTTTGTAGACCCTTTTGGGTCTGTTAAATATATTATCATGTCATCCACAAATAGCGATAATTTAAGTTCTTCTTTTCCTATTTTTATGCCTTTAATTTCCTTTGTCTGTATCATTGCTCTGGATAGTATTTCAAGAACTAAATTAAATAGAAGTGGTGATAGAGGGCATCCCTGTCTTGTTGAAATTTTTGAGGGAATGCCTTCAGTTTTTCTCCATTTAGGATGATGCTAGCCTGAGGTTTAGCATATATACCTATTACCATGTTGAGGTAAGTTCCTGTTATTCCTAGTGTTTTATAGAGTTTTAAAGAAAAAGGGATGCTGTGCTTTGTAGAATGCTTTTTTTGCATCTATCGAGATGATCATATGGTTTTTCTCTTTAAGTCTATTGATGTGATGGATTACATTTATTGATTTCCATATATTGAACCAGCCTTGCAGCCCTGGGATGAATCCCTCTTGATCATGAAGCACAATTTTTTTATATGCTTTTGTTTTTTATTTGCCAGGATTTTATTGAGAATTTTTGCATCCAAGTTTATTAGAGATATTGGTCTGTAGTTTTCTTTCTTTGAAGTGTCTTTGTCTGGTTTTGGGATCAGGGTGATGTTGGCCTCATAGAATGAATTTGGAAGAACTCCTTTTTTTTCTATTTTTTGAAATAGCTTGAAAAGTATTGGTATTAATTCATCTTTGAACGTTTTGTAGAACTCTGCTGTATAACCATCTGGTCCAGGGCTTTTTTTGGTTGGTAGTCTTTTGAAGGTTTCTTCTATTTCTTCCTTTGTTATTGGTCTATTTAAATTGTGTGAGTCTTCCGGACTCAAACTTGGCAGATTATATGACATAAGAAATTTATCAATATCTTCATTATCTTCTGTTTTATTGGAATATGGGGTTTCAAAATACTTTCTAATTATCATCTGAATTTCTGTAGTGTCTGTTGTGATGTTGCCTTTTTTATCCCATATGTTAGTAATTTGAGTTCTCTCTCTACTTCTCTTCATTAGCATGGCTAAGGCCCTGTCGATTTAATTTATTTTCAAAGAACCAACTTTTATTTTTTCAATTTTTTTGTTTCAATTTTGTTGATTTCTCCTCTAATTTTAATTATTTCTTGTCTTCTACTACATTTGTTGTCTTGTTTTTTTTTTCTAGGTTTTTGAGATGTAGTGTGAGATCATTTATTTGTTGTTTTTTTCTTTTTTTTTTTTTGAGGAAAGAATTCCAAGAAATGAATTTCCCTCTTAAAACTGCTTTCATTGTTTTCCATAGAATCTGGTATGTTTTGTCTGTATTGTCATTTGTCTCTAAGAATTTTTTTTATCTCCTCCTTTATGTCTTCTGTAACCCATTGATCATTCAGTAACATATTGTTCATTTTCCATGTGATGTAGAATTTTTCCTTCCTTCTTCAATCATTAATTTCAAGTTTCATTCCATTATGATCAGATATGGTGCATGGTATTATCTCCATACTTTTATATTTACTAAGAGTTTCCATATGGCATAATATATGGTCTATATTTGAGTAGGACCAATGTGCTGCTGAGAAGAACATGTATCCACTTTATGATGTTTGATATATTCTATATATGTTGGTTAAGTCTAGGTTATTGATTGTTCTATTAAGTTCTATAGTTTCTTAATTCAGATTTTCTCTAGAGGATCTGTCCTATGGCGAGAGTTGTGTGCTGAAGTCACCCGTAATTATTGTGTTATAGCCTATATGACCCTTGAAGTTGAGGAGAGTTTGTTTTATGACTTTGCACCACCATTGTTTGATGCATACAAATTGATAACTGTTAGGTCTTGTTGGTTAATGGTGCCTTTTAACAGTATATAGTGTCCTTCTTTATCACTTTTGATTAACTTAGGTTTAAGTTGATTTTAATCGATATGAGTATGGCCACTCTTTCTTGCTTCCGATGGCCAACAATGGCTGCAAAGTCTTTCAGAATAAAATCATGTGATTTCCTGGCTGAGATTCCCATTGCTCTGTGGAAAGCCACCTTGGGCCTAGATCTCAGTTTCAAAGGGTGACATTCATGTGTGGCCTCCTAAAAACCAACACAATTCATTTCAATACTTCTATGAGGTACGTTCCAGAACTCAGGCTCTAAGGGAAATCACACCAGAGTTCAAGCCCAGGTGGACGAAGTCATCTCTTCCAACCCCCACACAAATGACCACAACTAGAACAAAAAAACTCCCACATGGCCCTCATCTTCGTCCATAAAGACCCTCATCAAAAGTTCTGGATGGAAGTTTTCATGAGGGTCATTACCAAAGACAGTTTCCAGAATAAGCTCCCTTGCCTCTAATTTCCCTAAAGTCAGGGTGGCCTGGACACCCTTCCTGTGAACCAGGAGTGATCAAAAAGGCCTGCCATTAATTCCGCTCTGTTTCTATAATTTGAGGCTTACTGAATGTCAGGTATAGATTTTTTATGTGATTTGGAGTCATGGGAAAACCCAAGCATATCTGCAGAGCATTGAAGAATTCATTTGACAAAGAGGATCCCTATTCTCACTTGAAGGGGGTCAGGAACCTAACAGAGAAAGGCAAGAATCTTCATCCACAATGACTGCTCTTTTTGCCATTTTGGTTTTGAATGCACACATGGGATCTTTCTTTAGATCCATTAGGTGCTGAGAATCTAAGCCACAGCTTCACACAGGGCCAAGAGGCAGATTCAGACAAATCCCTTTCCAAAGCAATTAAGCAAAGAGCCACAGGTGATGTCCATTTATTGCCATTTGAAAATTTTTTCTTCAGGCTTCACAAAGGGGTGGCCTGAGGCAAAGACCTTCCTGACATTCAGGGCAACAGAACCCTTGATTGGTATACTTAGCTTGAATTATGTTCTGCACCGAGGTCTCAGATAAATCGATATACAATGGCATAGGACCGTGTACCTCGGATGATTGAATGTAGAAGAGAACATCCAGTCAAAAAGGGATAGTCTGTAGGATTAGGAAGATAGTCAGTAGGTTTGGGAAGAAGAGTGACTCTAGGAGTTGGACCAAAAGTTATTTAGCAATAGGGTTTCAGTTAGAGAGTGAATGTAAATGTCAGCACATGTGAAGAGACAGTCACAATGATGAACTGGGAAAAATATGTAGGAAAGCAGATATCAATAGAAAGATTAGGAAATCAGGCAAAGTATAAAGTGAATGATAGGATTAGACATTTTCAACAGGCTTGAGGTTGAATATATAATCTTAGGAAGAAACAAATATGTAGTAATCAATAGGATTGACATTTGAGAGCATTAGGCACCCTGGACATGGATGTTTTTAGTAATCCATGGTCACTTTCCATTTAGGCTTTGGTACAATCATATGTGTGACCTTTGCATTTTGTGTCCAGAATACTACCGTGATAAATTGTATATGTAGATAAGGTGACATGAGTATTTCTTCCACCATTATGGGGAGTAATATTCTGGAAACTTATAAATTAGTACTGGTGATACAAATAGGTGTACCTTGTGTTGATGATTATTGAGATGTTGCATGAATAGACCATATTGTGATAAAGTATATAACTAGTTCCAACTTTAAATAATGGATTGAGTTTGCATCTGAAAATATATTGGAAATCTTATATTGATATATATACAATCATTCCAACCAGTTATATATGTAATGGTAATATTAGGGTTACGGTTTATCGTGAAGGGTGAGTATTGCTTCAAAAATGATTATGGAATCAAAAATAATGTGTTTAGAAAGAAGTCTAGTGAAAAGACCAGTAAAGAAACATGGAGGAATACATGTGTTCTTAAGTAGTAAGTAAATGAATGTGAACCAAATGCCTATAATTTTGTGAAGTTGTGGATGAAAAAATATATCCTATGATGTCCATAAACAGATAAAATAGTAATATACCAGTGTTGAATAAAAATGAACTTCAAAATACACATCATGTCCCATAGCAATCTACTTGCATTGATGTTAAACTGGGTCAGGTACTGTAGAAATATTAGGATTTGTATGCACCACCTACTGAACTTAGTTTTCAGTAGTAGGAAACAAATATGTATTACAGGAATATAAATATTGCTGAAAATAGTCTTGTAAAGATTGGATTTTGAACCCACATACATGAATATAAATGAATTTAGGGAGTGTATAATAAGACACATATTTTTCATATTTTTTTAAAATATGGAGAGAAAAAAAAAAAAATATATATATATATATATATATATATATATATATATATACATACATATATTTTTTTCCAGATTTAAAAAAAATACACAAACACACACACACACACACACACACATGCACACATACACACACACACACACATTAATATTTAGCAATATATATGCCAATCGAAATTCATCATGAAATATAATTCATCCACATATCCAAAAATATTCATTTTACTGAACATGGATTTATGTATAGTGTTTTTCACTAGGAAGCTCACCCATAGGTTGAATTTTCAGTTCCATCATTATTTAGGGAGAGTCATCTGTTCTCACAATTTTATATTCCAAAGTCAGGGAGCTCAAAAGAATGTCCGTGTGATACCAGGTAGGATATTATATATATGCATAAAAAAATACATGTGCTGAATAGGATACAGAGAAAGGGAGACAGGAATTTATATATGTGATAATTTTAAAAAATCATGGAGAAATATTACAATGAAAAGTTGACTAGATTTAAAACACATACTCTTGATAATGCACAAGGCAAATAGAAGTATACACCATGCTTCCTATGAAAGGCCTGTATTTCTATTCGGTTAGGTTTCTTTCTCTCCATGATATTAGGATTAGTAGTCAGAGTCTAGTAGGGTATGGGTTAGTGTCAGGGATTCAGTATTTCAAATGGAAAAAAGGAAAATTAATCTAATGTGTATGCAAAAATGTGATACACATAAATCTTCCCTCTCTCATCCAGAACAATGCCTTGACATAACCATCGCTAAAAGTAAGACACAATTAGAGGAGAGGAGTTAGAAAATCTGTGAATTTATGTGGAATGGAAAATGCTCAGGAGTTCACAACACTGGAGGTGGTAGAACAGTTTCCAAAAGTAAGGGAGAGGGTAAACAATCCAGAAACATGGAGCTGTGCTGGCCTAAAGACTTCTTGAGAAACTTCCTCTGAGGTTGGGAACAAGAAATATATGTAATTGTCAGGAGATTTAGCTTCGTTTGTAGTGACACCATGAAATCTGGGTCTGCATCTATGTTACCTGGAGAACATGGTTTCTTATTTTCCAATGATCATGAGGCAGCGGTGCTGAATTCTCTCTTTGTAGGTAAACTAAGGCCACTGGGCTGAAGTGTCTCCCATGTGGACTGTGAAGCCATTTGGTGATCCTCCACTTTCCAGGGTGTTTCTTACTGCTGCACTGGGAGTTTGGTACTTGCTTCACGAAATACAAGGGGTTCAACTGGGATAAAAATGCTGGAGGAGTTCTGTCATGTGTGGTTGGTCAGGGTCGCGAAGAGAATGTACGAACCAGGCTTCTATCCTACATAGCTTTCCCCTTCACTATAGCAACCTGATTCTGAACATTGCCCTGAAACCTCTCCATATGACAAGATGCCTTTACATATAAAGGTCTGCTGCCTGCACCATGTCAGTCGCAAGTCTTTCAAAGCCAATGGAAGATCCAGGTGGTCCTACCAAAAATATTTATTTACACACCTACAGTCCACTTCTCTACGCCCACTACTCAGCAGGCTCCAAATTACTGGCATCTCTGTTCTACACCATTTTCATGAAACCCAGTCAATCAAGGCACTCTTTGGTACACTCATGATCAGCAACAGGAAATCCAAAGTTTATCCAGTGCCACCTGGTCATGGGAATTTCAGAAATTTCATGGTATTAATCTAGTCATATTTCAAAAATGAAGTTAGAGGCACTGTGGGTTTCAATTAATTCAGGAACCATTAAATGGTGAGGAAGCTCATTTCAATGAAAGCTCTGGAGAACACTCACAGAAAAGCCTTCCAAAAGACTGGCAAAAAGGTCACATGAATCCAGACACATTGTGGTCTACAATGTGAGGTCCATATGTGTTTGGACTCTCAACTAGGGCTGCCAAGTCTTCAAGAAGTAAATCATGTGATATCCTGGCTCAGAATCCCCGAGCTCCGTGGAAAGCCATCCTGGGCCTAGATCTCAGTTTCCAAAGGCGATTCTCACGCGTGGCCTAGTAAAATCCCAAGAGAATTCACGGCAATACTTCTCTGAGGTCAGATCCAGAACTCATTCTTTAAGGGGAATCACACCAGAGTTCAAGCCCAGGTGATCCCAGTAATCTCTTCCAACTACCACACAAATTACCACAATTAAAACAAGAACACTCCCATATGGCCCTCATCTTCTTCCATATTGACACTCATCATAATTTGGCTGGATGTTTAAATGAGGGGCACAGACCAAGACAGTGTCCAAAATAAGCTCCTTTGACCCTCATTTGCCTAAAGTCAAGGTGGCCTGGACACCCATCCTGTGAACCAGGAGTGATCAAATAGGCCTGCCATTAATACCGCTCCAATTCTCCAATTTGAGGCCTACTGACTGTGGGGTTTAGATTCTTTATGTGAATTTTAGTCATGATAAAACCAAACACTTATGGGCTAGCCTCTGCAGGTTTTGAAGAACTCATTTGACCCAAAGGATCCCTATTTTCACTTGATGGAGTTCAGGAACCTTACAGAGGAAGTCAAGAGACTTCATCCCAATGACTGCTCTTTTGGCCATTTTTCATTTGGATGCAAACATGGGAACTTTCTTTAGATCCATCAGGTGCTGAGAATCTAAGTCACAGCCACACACAAGGCCAGGGGGCTGATTCAGACACATCCCTTTTCAAAGCACTTAAGAAAAGAGCCACAGGTATGCCCAATCATTTCCATTTGAAAACTGTTTTCTTCAGGCTTCAAAAAGGGGTGGCCAGAGGCAAAGACCTTCCTGACATTCAGGGCAACAGAACAATTGGTAAGCAAAAGGCCCAAAGCAGGGTTTCTCCACTGAGACTTTCCTGGTCACACTGATATCTGAGTTTTCTGAGATGCTCCCCATTCCCTACAGCTATCCAGTACATTGTTATGTCACAGAGCTTTGAGGTGGTAAAGATCTTGGACACAAAACCATAGGCCTATTCTTGAGATTGGCCAGAATTCAGGAAGAAAACAGGAACTTAGGAAGATAGCAGGTGTTGCACATAAATAAGGCAAGCTACAGTCCATTCATAAATGGGGCAATATGAATGCTGAGAAGCTTTCTACTAGACAAGACACATCCATTCATGAATTCTCTTTTCTAATGTCTACAACCACGGACACAGTGAGATACACAGACAGAGAAACACTTGCCATGTTAAACGACTTACTAGAAACAGTCCACTTCCAACGAAACAAACTGACTTTCCTACCTATTCTCAGAAAATGAGACAAAACCACAAACCCACAACCACACCCACAAAGGCACCTTCTTCCCCCAAGTAGGTCTTTGACTATCCGGAGTGTCCTCTGACTTGTAGGCCATAATATGTTCCCCCAAAATAGCCTGTCCTGTCTCAGATCTGGTCTCCTTGGCAAACTCTGTGAACTTCTCAGGAGCCAACGGTGAGCCACTAACTGCTTTCTCAAGAAAAGCAACGCTTCCGAGCTTTCCTGGCATTTGTTCTTCTCACGTCTGAAGGTACCAAGAAAGACTAACTGTCCTTGGTAAATTCAAATAAGTGAGACCACAAGGATGGGGACTGGGACTGGCTCTGTGTGCCTGGCTTCCTGGATCCAAAGTTCAGAAAGTTCCATCACCAAGGAAGTGAGGTGAGGTCATTTCCTTCCTGAACTGAATGAGGTCCCTGTCTTGGCAACCACTTTGTCTTAACTGTTGCTTCCAAGGGTCCCATGAGATTGAGGCTGCCCCTACTTCCTGTTACACTTTCACAAGTTAGAATGGTATATCAACCATAGGCACCCAGGAATAGATCTCCACACAGGCCTGTTTTGGTCCATGTTCTCTACATTAAGAAGAGAATCTGATTCAGACACAACCTTTTATCCTGACCGGGTTGTTTGCCATGGAAGATGACTTTTGCTCTCTCAGGTCCTTCATAGCTGCCTACATCTTCTCCAGGGATCATTTCTGCATGGGCCTTTGAGGTTCTCAGCAGGTGGAAGTTTCCCTACATTTCTTTATTGTAAAATCAACTCTTTCCCTGCTCTTCTATAAAGTTAGATTGAGGGAACAGTGTATGCTTATGGTTAAAAACATGTTTGATTTGGGTTAGAAATCATTGTGCTGGATGAATAATGGTATTGGGAACTTGCTATGTGTATAAGAATATATAGGTGTAATATATGTATGAAAAAAGAAATCTAAGTATGATTTGAAGGCCAGAAGGGCATTGGGCCCTTGATTGGGATACGCAGCATTGAATTACGTTCTGCAGAGATGTCTCAGATAAATCGATATACAATGGCATAGGTCCTTGTACCTTGCATGAATTAATGTAGAAGGAACATCCAGTCAAAAAGGGATAGTCAGTAGTGAAAGGTTAATAAAATAGGTACTTGTAATTTCCTGTTTTTCTGTATGCTTAACAAAACACTGTTGAAATCTTGAGAAATGTTTGCTAATCTTGTTCTAGAATGTACTGTTCCCAACTGCCAAACTGCAGAATGTACTGCCTCACTCGGTGTCACGCGAACCGCCCACTCACCCTTACACATCAGTAAACTTCCCTCCCTTCCCTCTCCAAGAAATGTATGTAAGCTCTGCATAAGCTGTTCTCAGAGCTCTCTGATCTATTTAAGTTAGCTGTGAGCCCCAGCAAGCTGGACCCAAAAAAAACCCTTTGCTGTTGCATGAGACAGTCTCTTGGTAGTCTCTTGCTCCGACCCTCGCCTGAACTTTACATATTGAGGTTCCACCGAGTTCTGGCAGTGGCGGATGAGAGACACCCAACAGGCTCCTCTCGGAGCAAGTAAGGCGCCTCTTTCTGGTTTCAGGTGTCATGTTAGGGCTTGGCAAAATTGCTGGCGATGAAGAGCCTGGGGTCTCTCCGACGGTGGCTGAGAGACGTGTCACAGAGACATAGGGCACCTCCATGGGGGACCCCGCAGAGGACTCGGAGAATCAAGGAACAATTGCTTCATCGACTCAGTGATATTTTGTTTTAGATTAGGTATTGCCATCCTATCGGGTTTTGCCGGCTACGCATTCCTGGTCTCAGTGTTGGACGTCCATTGCCTGTCTTCATGGTCTTGTCTTATCTGTGTCATGTGACTTTGCTTTTACTGTTTGTGTACCTTTCATTATGGGACAGAGCACTTCAATGCCTCTGTCCCTGACCCTTGATCACTGAACCAAAGTCTGCTTAAGGGCTCAGTATCTTTCTTTTTTTAGTAAAACGCTAGACCTGGCAGACTCTCTGTGCCTCAGAATGGCCCATTTTGGAGTCGTATGGCCCCTAGAAATATCTTTCTACTTCCCACTAATTTAAAAAGTCAGAGATATTGTCTTTCAGCCAGGGCCACATAGCCATCCTGATCAACAGCCATATATCTTAACTTTGCCGACCTCTGCAAATCTCCTCCTCCATGGGTGAAGCCTTTCCTTGCCCATGCCTCTGCTCATACTCCTTCCCCCATGATCTCTCAAACCCTCACCTCTTCCACCTCCTCCACCCTCTGTTCTCCCTGAGTCACAAGATTTGACTCTACTGAACTCTTCTTCCCCTCCTTATCCACTGCCCTCGTCCCCTAACACACAACACACTCTAAGTGATTCCCCTGCTTCTGACTAAGCCTCTCTACCATTGGAGGAAGCTAAGCCGGTAATAGGATCTGATAATGGACCGATGTTCATGGCCCAGGTAAGTCAGGGGTTAGCCAGGAACCTGGGGATTAATTGGAAGTTATATTGTGCTTATAGACCCCAGAGTTCAGGACAAGTAGAAAGAATGAATAGAACCATTAAAGAGACCTTAACGAAATTAAGCTTAGAGACCAGCATAGAAGATTGGACTATGCTCCTGACTTATGCAATGTTTCATGCAAGAAAAAATCCTTCTGTTTCTTTGAGTAGCCTTACCCCCTGAGAAATTCTCTATGGTGGCCCTCGTCCAGTAAGGGTCCTAAGCCCAACTGTAAGACCTAAGGATCCATTTCACACCCTCTTGGTTGACAGACTTAAAGCTCTTGAAAGAACTCAGTGATACCTGTGAAAATAGCTGGCCACTGCCTACCAAACTGTGTACCAGGGGATTCCACATCCATATCAAATAAGAGACTTCATGTATGTAAGATGACATCAGGTGTCATCCCTGGAACCCTGCTGAAAAGGACCATACCAGGTGCTACTTATAACACCTACAGTGGTAAAGGTATACAGAATCACTTCCTGGATCCATGCCTCTCATCTCAAGCCTGCTCCTTGTCCAGAATCTTTCTGGAAACTGGAAAAGACTGGTAACAGTTTCAAATTGTGTATTCGCCATGTGGATAAGGTTATATACTCTCCCCTTGGCCACAAGTAGTCCTAACCCTCATCAGCCTGTTAAGCAGCGATGGCTGATCACAAATCCTACTGGAAAAGAGTATAATCTATCTCGCATACAGCCCCCTTAGGGACCTGGTGGCCATGTCTCCACCCAGACATTTGTCAGCTGGCCATAGGTCTTTTTTATTGGGATATCCCTGATGAAGAAAATCCCACTAAAATACCATTAAATCCCTTCCGTACCATAGATAATGGAAACAAACATTATGGATGTAGGGACACGCGAGCCAGATGCGGTTGGCTAGCCTAGATTACTATGTTTGCCCGGCAAACTATCAAAGCCACAAACAGTAACGGCTGTGTGGGGGAAAAGCCGACTTCTTCTGTATTTCATGGAGATGTGATCATACAGGGGCTGCCTGATGGAACCCCAATACTTCATCAAATTCAGTACACAGTATTGGCCATATTACCAAGTAGAAAACAGAAAAAGGATGGCCCCCAGAGGGGTCTCTAGATCCTCAAATTTTGCGTGACCTTTTTAACTTCTGCAAGTGCTCAAAAGGGTGAAAGGAGATTCCCCTATGTGGAAGCCTTTTCCCTCCTTCACTCACATCCTGAACTATGCTTCTCCAATAGATTTTTATCCTCAGCCTTCTGCTCCAGACTCTCTGCTGTCACTCCCACCTCAGCAACCTGATTTCTCCCCTCCAATTACTAGATCAGAAACCCAAACCTCCACCAGTTCTCAGACAATTGTCCACTAGTGAGGTAGCAGGTACTGAGGTACCCCTCCACCGACTCATTCCTCTCTTCTCCTGTCAGTGCCCTCACCGGGTCTCACCAGGTCCTCTTTCCAGCTAACCCAAAGCTCAAACGAGCTGAGGAGAGATCTCAGACCCTTATCCAAGATGTAATATAAATGGCCATTAAAGTTGCTTTGTCATCACTGAAAACAGGTTACTAAAATTTAAAGTCCCTCACAGAATTTTGGGATACTCACTCCCGTTTTCTGCTCTGCTCTACCTGTTCTACTGCTGAAGTTTTGTTGCTAGGAAATTCCCAAACCCCTTTCCAATTATTCTTTTACATCTCTCTTTTTCCTCATTCTCAGATCCTCAGAGCTTCTCTCAGCCCCACCTTCCCCGTATTCCCCCTCTGTACCAGGCCCACAGAAAAGTCTTAAATGTCCTTCTCCAGAAGTCTTCACCATGGCTGAATTTAGAACTTTCAGCATAGAGTTTCTATAAAGAGTTCAATGTAGATAAACTTTCTCTTTTTGTATTGCCCTGTCCTACTTGGCCACTGGCTAAAAAACTCCGTACTTCTAAGCTAGACAACCCCTAACTTGTTTTTCACAAAATATGTGAACAAGGCCTCTGGCCTTCAGCTGGGGCTTCACAGAAATGGCTACATTTCTAAGATAAAGAAATTACCAAATGGGCTCCGTTGTAACAGCTGGCAGGGGGAAAATAAGAAAGGGAATAAAAAGCTCTCCCCCTCCCATGTGTCCTTGAAAATTTAACTTGCCCAGAACAGAGGAAAAATCAGAAACAAATACTGCTTTTTTGAACTTCTGAGCCCCATACTTATATGCTGGGTACAAAATTCTGAAACTACCTAAACTTGAGTTTCAGGGGATTAATTGATTACAACAAAAGCAATGGCCTCTGAATCCAGTTGCAACAAAATAGGAATGTTTCCATGTCTTCAGTGCTATCTTAGGTGGCTTGCCTTGTCTGTCCCTACAACAGCATAATTCTATATACTTAAACATTGTTTATGTTTTCATGAAATGGTCAACAGATGGAATTAATTTTGAAATGGTGCAGATGTTTCCCAGAGTGCTCTATCATGATGCAGGTTCGTTTGAAGATCAAATGGGGGGGGCATACAACCGGTTCCACTGGGAACATGTATCGCTAACTTTAGCCATCCTATTATGAATAGGAGTTGCTGCACGGGTGGGCACAGGAGCCACTGCCATTGTCCATGGGACACAACAAATGACCCAATTAGAAGCAGCAATAGAGCAAAACTAAGATATTAGAAACCCCCATCAGAGCTTTGCATGAATCTTTAACCTCTCTCTCTGAAGTTGTTTTACAGAACAGTTGAGGGTTGGACCTCCTCTTTATTAGAGAATGGGGCCTTTGTGATGCATTGAGGGAAGAATGTTGTTTTTATGCTGACCATACTGGAGTTGTAATAAAATCTATGAGTAAATTTAAAAGACACCTTGAAGAGCATCAACAAGAGAGAGAGGCCCAAAAAGGGTGGCTTGAGTCTTGGTTCACACACTCCTCCTGGTTAACTACGTTTTTATCAACCTGGCAGGTCCAATAATAATCCTCATATTATTGCTAACTATAAAACCCTGTTTGCTCAACCGTGTAATTTCTTTTCTCCAGGCTCAAATTGGACGAGTTAAACTTATGGTAATACCCCACTAGCAGACATAGAATGTGACACCCTCCAATGATCATTTTTATGATTAAAAGTAGCCAGAAGAAGAAGTGGGGAATTAAATGTTAATAAAATAGGTACTTGTCACTTCTTGTTTTTCTGTATGCTTAACAAAACACTGTTGAAATCTTGAGAAATGCTTGCAAATCTTGTTCCCAGAATGTTCTGTCCCCAACTGCGCAACTGCAGAATGTACTCCCTCACCCAGTTGCACGCAAACCACCCACTCGCCCTGACCCATCAATAAAATTCCCTCCCTGCCCTCTCCAGGGAAAGTATATAAGCTTTACTTAAGCTATTCTCAGGGCTATCTGCTCGATTCAAGTAATCTCTGAGCCCCAGCATGCTGGACACCCAAAAAACCCTTTGATGTTGCATGAGATAGTCTGTTGGTTGTCTCCTCCTCTGAAGCTCGCCCCACATTTACTTGGATGATTGAATGTAGAAGAGAACATCCAGTCAAAAAGGGATAGTCTATAGCATTAGGAAGATAGTCAGTACTTTTAGGAAGAAGGGTGAGTATAGGAATTGGAAAAAAAGTTCTTTAGCAATAGGGTTTCGATTAGAGAGTGAATGTAAATGTCAGCACAGGTGAAGAGTCAGTCACAATGATGAACTGGGGAAAATATGTAGGAAAGCAGATATCAATAGAGACATTACGAAAACAGGCAAAGTATAAAGTGAGTGATAGGATTAGATTTTTTGAACAGGGTTGAGTTTACATATATAATCTTAGGAAGAAACAAATATGTAGTCAGAAATAGGATTGACATTTGAGATCATTAGGCAAATTTCAGGTGGATGAATATTTCTCAGAATAATCTTGTGAATAGTTGATTATAAATCCACATACATAAACATGAATGAATTTAGGGAGTGTATATAAGACACATATATTTCATATTTTGAAAAATCTGGAGAGTGTATATATATATATATATATATATATATATATATATATATATATATATATATATACAAAACACACACACAGACAAAAAAGTAGCAATATATATGTCAATCAAAATTCATTAAAAAATATGCATCATCCAGAGATCTAAAAATATTAATTTTACTGAACATGGATTTATGTATAATGCTGTTCAACTAGCAAGCTCACCCATAGGTTGAATATCCAATTCCAACAAGTTTAGTAGGAGTGATCTCTTCTAACAATTTGTATCTGCCAAGTCAGCCACCTCACAAGAATGTACGTGTGGTACCAGGTAGGAATCTATATGTGCATATAAGAATACAGAGAAAGGGAGACAGGAATTCACATATTTGTTAACCTTAAAAATACATGGACAATTATTTCAACAACAAATCGACTAGATTCATAACTCCAACTCTGTATCATGCAAAAGGCAAGTCCAACAATACACCAGGCCTACTCTGAAATGCTTGTATTTCTATTCTGTTTGGGTTAGTTTTCTCCATCATATTAGAATTAGTAGTCAGAGTCTGGTCGGGTATGGGTTAGAGTCAGGGATTCAGTATTTTGAATGGAAAATAGAAAACTGAATCCATTGTGTATTCAAATATATGCTACAGAAAATTATTCCCACTCTCCTCCAGAACAATGCCTTGACATTACCTTCGCCCCAATAAAGACACAATTAGAGGAGAAGAGTTAGAAAATCTGTGAATACCTATCAGGAATGGAAAATGCTCCAGATTTCACATCTTTGGAGGTGGTAGAGGAGTTTCCAAAAGTAAGGGACAGGGTAAACACTCCACAAACATGGAGCTCTGCTGGCCTAAAGACTTTTTGAGAACCTGCCTTTGACGTTGGGCACTTAAAATATATGTTGTTTTCATTAGCTTTAGCTTTATTTGTAGTGAGACAATCAAAGCTCGATCTGCTTCTATGTGACCTGGAGGACATGGTTATTTATTTTCCAATAAAAATGAGGCAGCAGTGCTGAATTCTCTCTTTGTAGGTGAACTGTGGCCACTGAGGGCTAAGTGTCTCCCCGTGTGGACTGTGACACAACTTGGTCATCCTCCAATTATCGTTGTGTTTTTTGCTGCTGCACTGGGAGTTTGGTATTTGCTTCATGAAATACAATGAGTTCAAATGGGAGACAGTGCTGAAGGGAGTTCTGTCAGCTGTGGTGGGCATGGTCTCCAGGAGAATGCACCAACCAGGGTTCTATCCCACGTAGCTTGCCCCCTTGACAATAGCAACATGATTCTGAACATTGCCCTAAAACCTCTCCATATAAAAATATGCCTTTACGTATATGGGTCTGATGGCTGCACCATGTCAGTCTCAAGCCATTTGGAAGCCAATGGAAGATCCACATGGCCCCACCACAGATGTTTTATCACTCACTTGCATAACACTTCTCTAGGCCCACTACTCACCAGGCTCCTACTTACTAGCATCTCTGTTCTACACCATTTTCATGAAACCCAGTCAATCAAGGCCCTGTCTGGTATATTCATGATAATCAACAGGACATCAAAGGTTCTCCAGTGACATCTGGTCATGGGAATTTTAAAAATTTCATGGTAATTATCTAGCAATTTTTCATGGATGAAGTTGGAGGCACTGTGGCTTTCAATTCATTCAGGAACCCTTAAAGGGTTAGGAAACTAGTTTCAGGCAAAGCTCTGGAGTACTCTCACATGCAAGGCTACCCAATGAGTGGCCAAAAAGTCACATGAAGCGAGGCCAATTGAGGTCTATAAAGCGAGGTCCATGTGGGTTTTGAATCTCTATAATGCATGCCAAGTCTTTCAGAATTAAATCATGTAATATCCTGGCTGAGATTCGCAGTGTTCTGTGGAAAGCCAACCTGTGCCTAGATCTCAGGTTCCAATGGCAACTTCATGCCTGGCCTCCTAAAATCCCAACACAATTCATGGCAATACTTCTCTCAGGTCAGTTCCAGAACTCAGTCTATAAGGAGAATCACACCAGAGTTCAAGTCCAGGTGGACCCAGACAACTCTTCCAACCGCTACTCAAATGAAAACAATTTAAACCAGAATACTCCCTCATGGCCCTATTCTTCTTCCATATAGACACTAATCATAACCTCTTCCTGGAGTTTTCCATGAGTTGTGCAGCCCAAGAAAATGTCCAAAATAAGCTTCTTGCACCTCTTTTGCTAACTTCAGCGTGGCCTGGGCACCCTTCCTGTGAACCTGGAGTGATCAAATAGGCCTGCCCTTAATACTTCTCCGCTTATCCAATTTGAGGCTCTCTGACTGTGGGGTCTAGATTCTTTATGTGAATTGGAGTCATGAGAAAAGCCAAGACAGTGTCCAAAATCAGCTCGCTTTTTCCTCATTTGCCTCAAGTCAGGGTGGCCTGGACACCATTTCTGTGAACCAGGAGTGATCAAATAAGCCTGCCATTAATACTTCTGTGTTTCTCCAATTTGAGGCCTACTGATTTCAGGTATCAATTTCTTATGTGATTTGGAGTTACTCGAAAACCCAAGCACCTCTGCAGGGAATTGAAGAACTCATTTGACCCAAAGAATCCCTATTCTCACTTGATGGAATTCAGGAACCTAACAGAGGAAGGCAAGAGACTTCATCCATAATGAATGATTTTTTTTGCCATTATGGTTTTGGATGCACACATGGGATCATTCTTTAAATGCATCAGGTGCTGAGAATCTAACTCAAAGCCACACACATGGCCAAGAGACTAATTCAGACACATCCCTTCCCAAAGCAATTAAGCAAAGAGCCACAGGTGATGCCATTCATTTCCATTTGAAAACTGTTTACTTCAGGCTTCACAAAGGGGTGGATTGAGGCAAAGAACTTCCTGACATTGAGTGAAAAACAACAATAAGTAAGCAAAAGGCCCAAAGCAGGGTTTCTCCACTGAGACTTTCCCGGTAACACTGATATCTGAGTTTTCTGAGATGCTCACAATTCTCTTCAGCTATCCAGTACATGGCCATGTCACAGAGTTGGAGGTGGTACATATTTTGAACACAAATCCATGAGCCTATTCTAGAGAGTGGCCAGAATTCAGGAAGAAAACAGCAACTTAGAAAGGTAGCAGGTGTTGCACATCGACAAGACAAGCTGCACTCCATTCATATATTGGGCAGGTTGAAATATGGGAAGATTTACACTTGACAGGACACATCCATTAATGCATTCTCTTTTCCAATGTCTACAACAATGGACACAGTGGGATACACAGACATAGAAACACTCACCTTGTGAAACAACTTACTAGAAACTGTCCACTCCAAACCAAACCGCCTTTCCCATCTATTCTCAGAACATGAGACAAAACAATAAACCCACACACACTCCCACAAATGCACCTCCTTCACCCAAGTAGGTCTGTGACTATCCAGAGTGTCCTCTGACTGGTGGGCCATACTATGTTCCCCTGAAATGGTCTGTCTTCTCTCAGATCTGGTTTCCTTGGCCAACTCTGTGCAGTTGTCAGGAGCCAGTGGTGAACCACTATCTGCTTTCTCAGGAAAGGTCCATCTTCAGAGCTTTCCTGGCATTTGGCCATCCTCACATCATTAGGTACCAAGAAAACTGACTCTGTCCTTGGTAAATCCAAACAAGTGAGCCCACTGGGACTGGGACTGGGACTGCCTCTTGGTGCCTGGCTTTTTGGATACCAAGTTCAGACAGTTCCATCACCAAGGAAATGAGGTATGTCACTTTCTTTGGAACTGAATGAGGTCACTGCCTTGGCAACGACTTTGTCCTAACACTTGCTTCCAAAGGTCCCATGAGATGGAGCCTTCCCCTACTTCCTGTGACACTTTCACAAGGTAGTATGGTATATCAACCATTGGCACCCAAGAACAGCTCTCCACACAGGCCTGGTTTGGTCCATCTTCTCTACAATAAGAAGAGAGAGGCTGATTCATACATATCCCTTCATCCTGACCAGGTTGTTTGCCATGGAAGATGACTTTTGCTCTCTCAGGTCCTTCATACCTGCCTACAACTTCTGCAGGTATCATTTCTTCATGGACCTTTGAAGTTCGCAGCAGGTGGAAGGTCCCCAAGTTTCCTGTATTGTAAAAACCACTCTGTCCCTGCTCTTCTGTAAAATGAGATTGAGGGAACAGAGTATGTTTAGGGTTAATAACAGGTTTGATTTGGGTTACGAATCATTCTGTGCGATGAATAATGCTATTGGGAACCTGCGATATTTACAAGAATATAGAGGTGAAATATAAGAATGAAAACAGAAATCTAGGTATGATTTGAAGCCCAGAAGGACATTGGGCCCTTGATTGGGATACTTAGCTTTGAATTATGCTCTGCAAAATTGTCTCAGATAATTCGATATACAATGGCATAGGACATTTTATTGAATGTAGAAGAGAACATCCAGTCAAAAAGGGATAGTCGGTAGGATTAGGAAGATAGTCGGTAGGTTTAGAAAGAAGAGTGAGTATAGGATTTGGACCAAAAGTTCTTTAGCAATAGGGTTTCGATTATAGAGTGAATGTAAATGTCAGCACATATGAAGTGTCAGTCACTAGGATCAACTTGGGAAAATTTGTTGAAAAGCAGATATCAATAGAAACATTATGAAATCAGGCAAAGTATAAAGTGAGTGATAGGATTAGACATTTCCAACAGGGTTGAGTTTGAATATATAAATTAGGAAGAAACAAATATGTAGTCACCAATAGGATTGACAATTGACAGCATTAGGCAACCTGGACATGGATGTTTTTAGTAATTCATGTACACTTTACATTTAGGCTTTGGTACAATCATAAATGTGACCTTTACATTTTTTTTTGTCCAGAATATTACTTTGATAAAATGTATGTGTACATCAGGTGACATGAGTATGTCTTCCACCATTTCTGCAAGCAATATATTGAAGATGTAAAATTAGAATCGGGGGTACAAAGAGGTGTACCCTGTGTCTATGAATATAGAGATAAAGAATGAATAGACCGTAATGTGAATGAATAATATAACTTTATTCAACTTTAAAAAATGAATTGATCTAATATCTGAAAAATCACAGGAAATCGTATATTGATATACAATCATTCATTCCAAGCAGTTATACATCTAATGGTAATATTCGTGTTTTGGTTTATCATGAAGAGTGTGTGAGTTTTGCTTCAAAAGTGACTATGGAAATAATGTGTTTGGAAAGAAGACTCATGAAAATACCAGTAAAGAAACCCTGACAATACATGTGTTCTGAAGCAAAAAGTGATTAAATTTGAAACAAATGCCTACAAATTTGTGAACTTGTGGATGAAATGTATATCCTATGATGTGCAAAAACTGAAGAAATAATAATGTAAAAGTGTCGAATACAAATGAATAAAGAATTACATATCATGTCCCATTGGAATCTACTTGCATTGATGTTAGACTGGGTCAGTTACTGTAGAATAATTAGGATTTGTATGCATCATTCCCTGAAGTTAGTTTTCAGTACTAGGAAACAAATATGTATTTCAGGTGGATGAATATTTCTGAGAATAATCTTGTGAAAAGTTGATTAAAAATCCACATACATGAACATAAATGAATTTAGAGAGTGTATATTAGACACATATATTTCATATTTTGAAAAATCTGGAGAGTGTACACACACACACACACACACACACTCACACACAAAACACTCACAGACATTAAAAAGTAGCAATATAAATGCCAATCGAAATTCATCAGTAAATATATATCATCCACAGATGCAAAAATATTTATTTTACTGAACATGAGTTTACGTATAATGTTGTTCTACTAGGACGCTCCCTATAGGTTGAATTTTCAGTTCCAACAGCATTTAGGAGGAGTGATCTCTTCTCACAATTTGTATCTGCCAAGTCAGCCACCTCACAAAAATGTACGTGTGATACCTGGTAGGATTCTATATATGCATATAAATATACAAGTGTGAATAGGCTAAAGAGAAAGGGAAACATGAATTCTCATATTTGTTAACTTTAAAAACACATGGAGATCTTTTTCTATTAAACATTGACTAGATTTATAACTCCTACCTTGTATAATGCAAAATGCAAGTCCAACTATACAACATGCCTCCAATGAACTGCTTGTATTTCTATAGGTTTGTGTTATTTTTCTCTATCATATTAGGATGAGTTGTCTGAGTCTAGTATGTATGGGTTAGTGTCAGGGATTCAGTATTTCAAAAGGAAAATTGGAAATTGAATCCAATTTGTATGCAAATATATGCTACACAAATATCCTCCCACTCTCATCCAGAACAATGCCTTGAAATTACCTTCACCCCAAGTAAGACACAGTTAGAGGAGAATAGATAGAAAATCAGTGAATACATATCTGGAATGGAAAATGCTCAGGAGTTCACAACCTTGGAGGTTGTAGAGGAGTTTCCAAAAGTAAGGGACAGGGTAAACACTCCACAAACATGGAGCTCTGCTGGCCTAAAATCTTTTAGAGCAACTGCCTCTGAGTTTGGGAACGTGAAAAATATGTTGTTGTCAGGAGAATTGGCTTCCTTTGTAGTGAGACCATCAAAGCTGGGTCTGCCTCTATGTGACGTGGAGGACATGGTATCTTATTTTCCAATGAGCATGAGGTAGCAGTGTTGATTTTCTTCTTTTTAGGTAAACTGTGGCCTCTGGGGGCTAAGTGTCTCCCCGTTGGACTGTGAAGCCATTTGGTCCTCCTCCACTTTTTGTGGGGTTTTGCTGCTGAACTGGGAGTTTAGTATTTGCTTCATGAAATTCAAGGAGTTCAACTGAGACACAGTGCTGGAGGGAGTTCTGTCATGTGTGGTGGTTCAGAGTCTGCAGAAGAACGCACCAACCATGCTTCTATCCCTCAAAGCTTGCCACATTGCATCCTTGTCCATAGCAACCTGATTCTGAACATTGCCCTGAATCCTCTCCATATAACAAGATGCCTTTAATTACAAGGGTCTGCTGGCTGCTTCATGTAATCCACAAGCCATTTGGAAGTCAATGGAAGATCCACATTGCTCCAACACAGATGTTTTATCACACTCCTGCCCACCACAGCTCTAGGCCCACTTCTCAGCAGGCTGCAACTTTCTGGCACCTCTGTTCTACACAATTTTCATAAAACCCAGTGAAGCAAGGCACTGTCTGGTACATCCATGATCAGCAACAGGACATCCAAAGATTCTCCAGTGCCACCTGGTCATGGGAATTTCAAAAATTTCATGGTATTTATTTAGACATTTTTCAAGGATGAAGTTGGAGGCACTGTGGGTTTCAATTCATTCAGGAACCAGTAAATGGTGAGCAAGATTATTTCAATGAAAGCTCTGGAGAACCCTCACAGGCAAGGCTTCCCAAAGAATGGCCAAAAGGTCACATTAAGCCAGGCCCATTAAGGTCTACAATATGAGGTCCATGTGTGTTTTCACTCTCAACTATGGCTGCCAAGTCTTTCGAATGAAATCATGTGTTATCTTGGCTGAAATTCCCAGTGCTCTGTGGAAAGCCACTCTGGGGCTAGATCTCAGTTTCCAAGGGTGACTCTCATACATGGCCTCTTAAATCACAACACAATACATGGCAATACTTCTCTGAGATCAGTTCCTGAACTCAGTCTATAAGGGGAATCACACCAGAGTTCAAGCCCAGGTAGACCTTGTTATGTCTTCCAAGTGTCACACAAATATCCACAATTAAATCCAAAACACTTCCACATGGCACTCATCTTCTTCCATTTCCACAATCATCATAATCTCTGGCTGGAGGTTTCCATGAGGGGTGCAGCCCAAGACAGTGTCCAATATAACCTCCCTTGCCCCTCATTTGCCTAAAATAAGGGTGGCCAGGACATCCTTCCAGTGAACCAAGAGTGATCAAATAGGCCTGCCATTAATATGGCACTGCTTCTCCAATTTGAGGCCTACTGACTGTGTGTTTTAGATTCTTTATGTGAATTGGAGTCTTGAGAAAAACCAAGCACTTATGGGCTGGCCTCTGCAGGGTTTTGAGGAACACATTTGAACCAAATTATCACTATTCTCACATGATGGATGACAGGAACCTTACAGAGGAATGTGAGAGACTTCATCCACACTGACTGCTCTTTTGTCCATTTTGGTTTTGGATGCACACTTGGGATCCTTCTTTAGATCCATCAGGTGCTGAGAATCTAAGCCACAGTCTCACACAGGGCCAAAAGGCTGATTCAGACACATCCCTTTCCAAAGCAATTAAGCAAAGAGCCACAGGTGATGCCCTTTCATTTCCATTTGAAAACTGTTTCTTTAGGCTCTACAATGGTGTGGCCTGAGGCAAAGACCTTCCTGACATTCAGGGCATCAGAACAATTGGTGAGCAAAAGGCCCAAAGCAGGGTTTCTTCACTTAGAATTTCCTGGTCAAACTAATATCTGAGTTTTCTGAGATGCTCCCATTTCTTTCAGCTATCCAGTACATGGCCATGTCACAGAGCTTGGAGGTGGTACATATTTTGGACAAAAAACCATGAGCCTATTCTGGAGAGTGGCCAGAATTCAGGAAGAAAACAGGAACTTAGGAAGATTGTTGGAGTTGTCCACCCATAAGTCAAGCCGCAGTCCATTCATAAATTGGGCAAGTTGAGTCTAGACAGGACACATCCAATGATTCATTCTCTTTTCTAATATCTAAAACCACGGACACAGTGGGATACACAGACAAAGAAACACTGGCCTTGTCAAACGACTTACCAGAAACAGTTCACTCCAAACCAAACAAACCGCCTTTCCTACCTATTCTCAGAACATGAGACAAAATCTCAAACCCACACCCACACACACAAAGGAAGCTCCTTCCCCAAGTAGGTCTGTGACTATTGGGAGTGTCTTCTGACTGGTGGGCCAAACTATATTCTGATGAAATCGCCTGTCCTGTGTCAGATATGGTCTCGTTGGCCAAATCTGTGAAGTTGTCACTAGCCAGCGGTGAGCCACTACCTGCTGTCTCAGGAAAGGCCCCTCTTCAGAGCTTTCCTGACATTTGTTCATCCTCACCTCAGTAGGTACAAAGAAAGACTGACTCTGTCCTTGGTAAATCCAAAAAATAAGACCACTGGGACTGGGACTGAGACTGGCTCTGGGTGCCTGGCTTCCCGGATTCCAAGTTCAGAGAGTTCCATCACCAAGAAAGTGAGCTGAGATTACTTCCTTCAGGAATTCTTTGAGGTCATTGCCTTGGCAACCACTTTGTCCTATGAGATGGAGGCTGCCCTTACTTCCTGTGACACTTTTACAAGTTAGAATGGTATATCAACCATAGGCACCCAGGAACAGCTCTCCACACATGCCTGGTTTGGTCTATCTTGTGTACATTAACAAGAGAGAGGCTTATTCAGACACAACCCTTCATCCTGGAAAGGTTGTTTGCGATGGAAGATGACATTTGCTCTCTCAGGTCCTTCATAGATGCCTACATCTTCTCCAGGGATCAAATCTGCATGGACATTTGAGGTTCTCAGCAGGAGGAAGATACCTTACATTCCTGTATTGTAAGACGAACTCTGTCCCTGCTCTTCTGCAAAGTTAGATTGAGGGAAGAGTGTATGGTTAGGGTTAATAACATGTTTGATTTGGGTTACGAATCATTGTGAAGGATGATTAATAGTATGGGGAACCTGCGATATTTATAAGATTATAGAGGTGAAATATAAGTATGGAAACAGAAATCTAGGTAAGATTTGAAGCCCAGAAGGGCATTAGGCCCTTGATTGGGATACTTAGCTTATAATTACGTTCTGCACAGATGTCTCAGATAAATCGATAATCAATGGCATAGGACCTTACACCTTGGAAGATTGATTTTAGAAGAGAACATCCACTCAAATTGAGATAGTCGGTGGGATTAGGAAGGTAGTCAGTAGGTTTAGGAAATAGAGTGAGTATAGGACATGGAGCAAAAGTTCTGTAGCAATAGTGTTTTGGTTATAGAGTGAATGTAAATTTCAGCACATGTGAAGAGTCAGTCACAATGATTAACTGGGGAAAATATGTAGAAAGGAAAATATCAATACAGACCTTACGAAATTAGGCAATTATACAGTGAGTGATAGGATTAGACATTTTCAATAGGGTTGAGATTGAATACATAATCTTAGGAAGAAACAAATATGTCGTCACCAATAGGAATGACATTTGAAAGCATTAGACAACCAGGACATTTATCGTTTTAGTAATCCATGTTCACTTTCCATTTAGTATTTGGTACAATCATAAGTGTGATTTTTGCATTTTGTGCCCAGAAAAATATTGTGATCAAATGTATATGTAGATCATATGACATGAGTATTTCTTCCACGATTACTGGGAGCAATATTTGAAGACATATAAATTAGTATTGGGGGTACAAAGTGGTGTACCCTGTGTCTATGAATATAGAGATAATGCATGAATAGACCATACTGTGAATAAATATTATAACTGGTTCCACTTTAAATAATGGATTGAATTGATATCTGAAAATATATAGGAAATCATATATTGAAATACAATCATTCACTCCAACCAGTTATATATCTAATGGTAATCTTAGGGTTATTGTTTATCATGAAGTGTGTGTGAGTTTTGTTTCAAAAGTGATTATGGAAATCGAAAATAATATGTTTGGAAAAAAGTCTCATGAAAAGACCAGTCAAGAAATATGGAGGAATCCATGTGTTCTGAAGCAGGAAGTGATTGAAAGTGAAACAAATGCCTATAAATTTTCTAAATTGTGAATGAAATATATATCCTGTTATGTGCATAAACTGATGAAATAGTAATGTATCAGTGTTGAATAAAAGTGAATGTCAAAATACACATCATGTCCAATAGGAATCTACTTGCATTGATGTTAAACTGGGTCAGTTACTGTAGAAATATTAGAATTGTGTGCATTATGCACCAAAGATAGTTTTTTTTTTATTTTTATTTATGGTTGTTCAAAACATTACATAGTTCTTGATATATCATATTTCACACTTTGATTCAAGTGGGTTATGAACTCCCATTTTTACCCTGTATACAGATTGCAGAATCACATCAGTTACACATCCATTGATTCACATATTGCCATACTAGTGTCTGTTGTATTCTGCTGACTTTCCTATTCTCTACTATCTCCCCTAGCCTCCCTGCCCCTCCCCACTTCTCTCTCTACTCCCTCTACTGTAATAATTTTCTCCCCCTTGTATTATTTTTCCCTTTTCCCTCAATTCCTCTTGTATGTAATTTTGTATAACCCAGAGTGTCTCCTTCCAATTCCATGCAATTTCCCTTCTCCCTCCCTTCCACCTCTCATCCCTGTTTAATGTTAATCATCTTGTCATGCTCTCTGTCCCTATCTGTTCTTAGTTACTCTCCTTATATCAAAGATGACATTTGGCATTTGTTTTACAGGAATTGTGTAGCTTCACTTAGCATAATCCAGTCTAATGCCATCCATTTTCCTGCAAATTCTATGATTTTTTCATTTTTCAATGCAGAGTAATAATCCATTGTGTATTAATGCCACATTTTTTTTATCCATTATTCTATTGAAGGGCATCTAAGTTGGTTCCACAGTCTTGCTGTTGTGAATTGTGCTGCTATGAACATCGATGCAGCAGTGTCCCTGTAGCATGCTCTTTTTAGGTCTTTAGTGAATAGACCAAGAAGGGGAATAGCTGGGTAAAATGGTGCTTCCATTCCCAGCTTTCCAAGAAATCTCCATACTGCTTTCCCAATTGGCTGCACCAATTTGCAGTCCCACCAGCAATGTACAAGTGTACCTCTTTTCCCACATCCTTGCCAGCACTTCTTGTTGTTTGACTTTATAATGGCTGCCAATCTTACTGGAGTGAGATGGTATCTTAGGGTGGTTTTAATTTGCATTTCTCTGACTGCTGGAGATGGTGAGCATTTTTTCATGTACTTATTGATTGATTGTATGTCCTCATCTGAGAAGTGTCTGTTGAGGTCCTTGGACCATTTGTTGATTGGGTTATTTGTTATCTTATTGTCTAATTTTTTGAGTTCTTTGTATACTCTGGATATTAGGGCTCTATCTGAAGTGTGAGTAGTAAAGATTTCTTCCCAGGATGTAGGCTCCATATTTACCTCTCTTATTGTTTCTTTTGCTGAGAAAAAACTTTTTTAGTTGAGTAAGTCCCATTTGTTGATTCTAGTTATTAACTCTTGTACTATGGGTGTCCTATTGAGGAATCTGTAGCCCGACCCCACAGTATGTACATCATAACCAAATTTTTCTTCTATCAGACAGTGTGTCTCTGATTTGATATCAAGCTCCTTGATCCATTTTGAGTTAACTTTTGTGCATGGCGAGAGAAAGGGATTCAGTTTCATTTTGTTACATATGGATTTTCAGTTTTCCCAACAACATTTGTTGAAGATGCTATCCTTCCTCCATTGCATGCTTTTAGCCCCTTTATCAAATATAAGATAGTTGTAGTTTTGTGGATTGGTTTCTGTGTCCTCTATTCTGTACCATTGGTCCACCTGCCTTTTTCGGTACCAGTACCATGCTATTTTTGTTACTATTGCTCTGTAGTATAGTTTGAAGTCTGGTATCGCTATACCACCTGATTCACACTTCCTGCTTAGCATTGTTTTGCAATTCTGGGTCTTTTATTTTTTCATATGAATTTCATGATTGCTTTCTCTATTTCTACAAGAAATGCCTTTGGGATTTTGATTGGCATTGGATTAACCCTATAGAGAACTTTTGGTAATATCGCCATTTTGATGATGTTAGTTCTGCCTATCCATGAACAGGGTATATTTTTACATCTTCTAATATCTTCTTCTATTTCTCTCTTTAGGGTTCTGTAGTTTTCATTGTATAAGACTTTCACCTCTTTTGTTAGGTTGATTCCCATTTTTTTTTAGGATATTGTGAATGGAGTGGTTGTCCTCATTTCCATTTCAGAGGATTTGTCGCTGATATACAGGAATGCATTTGATTTATGCGTGTTGATTTTATATCCTGCCACTTTGCTGAATTCATTTATTAGCTCTATTAGTTTCTTTGTAGACCCTTTGGGGTCTGCTAGGTATAGAATCATGTCATCTGCAATAGTGATAATTTAAGTTATTCTTTTAATATTTATATGCCTTTAATTTCTTTCATCTGTCTAATTGCTCTGGCCAGTCTTTTGAGAACTATATTGAACAGAAGTGGTGAGATCGGGCATCCCTGTCTTGTTCCAGATTTTGGAGGGAATGTCTTCAATTTTTCTCCATTAAGAATGACGCTAGCCTGCGGTTTAGCATAGATTGTTTTTACAATATTGAGGAATGTTCCTGTTATTCCTAGTTTTTCGAGAGTTTTGAACATAAAGTGATGCTGTACTTTGTCGAATGCTTTTTCTGCATCTATCTAGATGATAATATGGTTTTTATTTTTAAGTCTATTGATGTGGTGAATAACACTTATTGATTTTCGTATATTGAACCCTCCTTGCATCCCAGGGATGAATCCTACTTGATCATGGTCCACATTTTTTTGATATGTTTTTGTATCTGATTCGCCAGAATTTAATTTAAGATTTTTGCATTTAGGTTCATTAGAGATATCGGTCTTTAGTCTTCTTTCTTTGAAGTGTCTATCTGGTGAAGGAATCAGAGTGATATTGGCCTCGTAGAATGAATTTGGAAGATCTCCCTCTTTTTCAATTTTCTGAAATAGCTTGAAAAGTATTGGTATTAGTTCATATTTAAAGGTTTTGTAAAAGTCTGCTGTATACCCACACGGTCCTGGGATTTTCTTAGTTGGTAGTCTTTGGATGGTTTCTTTTATTTCCTCAATTGATATTGGTATGTTTAGGTTGTCTATATCCTCCTAACTCACTCTGGTCAGATCATATGACTTAAGAAATATTTCGATGCCTTCACTATGTTCTATTATTTTGGAGTGTAAGGATTCAAAGTAATTTCTGATTATCTTCTGTATTTCTGAAATATCTGTTGTGATATTGCCTTTTTCATCCCATATGTTAGTAATTTCAGTTCTCTCTCCTCTTCATTAGCATGGCTAGGGGTCTGTCCATTTTATTTATTTTTTCAACGAACCAACTTTTAGTTTTGTCAATTTGTTCAATTGTTTCTTTTGTTTCGATTTCATTGATTTCTGCTCTGATTTTAATTATTTCTTTCCTTCTACTTCTTTTGCTGTTGTTTGCTCTTGTTTTTCTAAGATTTTGAGATGAAGTATGAGATCATTTATTTGTTGTTTTTTTCTTTTTCTAAGGAATGAACTCCAAGCAATGAATTTTCCTCTTAGAACTGCTTTCAATGTGTCCGATAGATTCCGATATATTGTGTCTGTGTTTTCATTTTTCTCTAAGAATTTTTTATTTTCCTCCTTGATGTCTTCTATAACCCATTGATCATTCAGTAACCTATTGATCATTCTCCAAATGATGCATGGTTTTTCCTTCCTTCTTTTATCATTGATTTTTAGTTTCGTTCCATTATGATAAGATAAGATGCATGGAATTATCTCTACTCCTTTAATTTGTCTAAGAGTTGCCCTGTGACATAATATATGATCTATTTTTGAGAAGGATCCATGTGCTGCTGAGGAAAAATGTAACTGCTTGATGTTGGGTGGTATATTCTATATATGTCAATTAAGTCTAGGTTATTAATTGTGTTATTGAGTTCTATAGTTTCCTATTTCAACTTTTGTTTGGAAGACATGTCCAGTGGTGAGAGAGCTGTGTTGAAGTCTCCCATGATTATTGTATGGTGGTCTATTAGACTCTTGAACTTGAGAAAAGTTTGTTTGATGAACATAGCTGCACCATTGTTTGGGGCATACATATTTATGATTGTTATGTCTTGCTGGTGTATGGTTCTCTTGAACAGTATGTAGTTTCCCTCTTTATCCCTTTTGATTAACTTTGGCTTGAAATCTATTTTATTTGATATGAGTATGGACACTCCTGCTTTTTTCCGAAGTCCATATGAGTGATATGATTTTTTCCAAACTTTCACCTTCAGTGTATGTATGTCTTTTTCTTATCAAATGCGTCTCCGGTAGGCAGCATATTATTGGGTCTTGTTTTGTGATCCATTCTACTGGCCTGTGTCTGTTAATTGGTGCGTTTAAGCCATTAACATTTACAGTTATTATTGAGATAAGGGTTGTTCTTCCAGCCATATTTGTTTATTTATGTTATTAAACATGGATTGTTTTCCTCTTTGATTATTTCCCCCCTTTAATGTCCTACCTCCCACTGTTGGTTTTCATTATTTTCCAATTACTCTTCCTGTAATATTTTGCCAAGGATGTTTTGAAGAGATGGTTTTCTAGCTACAAATTCTTTTAACTTTTGTTTATCGTGGAAAGTTTTAATTTCATCTTCCATCCTGAAGCTTAATTTTGCTGGATACACAGTACATGGTTGGAACCCATTTTCTTTCTGTGATTGAAAAATGTCATTCCAGGATCTTCTAGCTTTCAGAGTCTTTGTTGAAAGATCAGCTGTTATCCTGATTGGTTTACCCCTAAATGTAATCTGCTTCCTTTCTCTTGTAGATTTTAAAATTCTCTCCTTATTCTGTATGTTGGGCATCTTCAGTATAATGTGTCTAGGTGTGGATCTCTTATGATTTTTCACATTCGGCGTCCTGTAGGCTTTTAGAACTTGGGAGTCTGTCTCATTCTTCAAGTCTGGGAAGTTTTCTCATATTATTTCATTGAATAGATTGCTCATTCCTTTGGTTTGGACCTCTATACCTTCCTGTATCCCAATGACTCTTAAGTTTGGTCTCTTTATTTTATCCCATATTTCTTGGATGTTCTGTTCATGGTTTCTTAACAGTTTGACTGAGCTGTCTATGTTCTTTTCAAGTTGAAATACTTTGTCTTCATTGTCTCATGTTCTATCTTCTAAGTGTTCTACTCTGATGGTAGTATTCTCAATTGAGTTTTTAAGATGGTTTATTGCTTCCTGCATTTCTAGGATTTCTGTTTGTTATTTTCTACAACCTCTATCTCCCTGTATAGTTGATCTTTTGCTTCTTGGTTTTGTTTATGTAATTCATTGTTGAAGTGATCTTTCATTGTCTGATTTTGCTGTCTAATGTCTTCCTTGAGACTTCAGATCATCTGAAGAATGTATATCCTGAGTTCTTTATCTGACATTCCATCTGCTGCAGCTATTACCTCTTCTAAAGTTGTGTTGACCTGCATTGCTTGTGGTTCTTTTTTCCTTTTCTTTTCATACTGCTCGCGTTTCTTTCTGCTTGGTGAAACTGTTGTGATTTTGAAATTTTCTCCCTATATATTTATATTGCTCTTGTATATTTGAAAAGTCTTCATTGCAGGGGCAGGGGTGGCTGTGCTGTTCCACCAATTGGGGTGATATATCTACCACGCTGATGGGCCGCTAGGCCTGTTATTCTGATCGGTCGCAGGTCTGCTTACCATGCAGGCGCAGGAGGCTGCTCTCCTCTGCCCCTCCTCCAATTGGTGTGACGTGTCTACCACGCCCGTGGACCCCTGCGGTGTTCTGCCGATCGGTCGCAGGTCTGAATACCTTGCTTGTGTGGGCGGCGGCTCTGCTCTACCCCTACCCCAATTGGGGTGACGTGACTACCACGCCGGTGGGCCGCTGGGCCTGGTCTGCCGGTTGGTCGCAGTTCAGGATACCTTGTGAGCACGGGCTACAGATCTGTTCTGCCCCTACTCCAAATGGGGTAAAGTGTCTGCCGCGCCAGCAGGCCGCTGGGCCTCTTCTTCTGGTCAGGTGCAGGTCTGCTACCTTGCAGGCGCGGGTGGTGGCTCTGCTCTGCCCCTACTCCAATTGGTGTGTCGTGACTACCATGCCTGCAGGTTGCTGGGCCTGTTCTGGGCATGGGCAAAGGCTCTGCTCTGCCCCTACTCTTATTGGGGTAATGTGACTACCATGCCGGTGACCCACTGGGATTGTACTAGGCACGGGAGAAGGCTCTGCTCTGCAACAACTCCAATTGGGGTGACGTGACTACCACACCTGTGGGTCGCTGGGCCTGTTCTGGGCCCGGGTAGCGGCTCTGTTCTGCCTCTACTCCAATTGGGTTGACGTGACTACCATGCAGGTGTGTCACTGCGTCTGTTCCAGGTGCGGGCAGCTGCTCTGCTCTGCCCCTCTGGCTTGATGACAAAGTGAGAGAGACCCGGGTGTTTGTGACTCACTTTCTTCACCAGGAGACCAACTGTTTCCGTCACTGCTGGTATCAATGAAGTTATCGCCTCTGCTGCTTTCTGATGACATCAGAAATTTGTCATGTTGGTATCCCATGTGAAAGGCAGCATTTCGTTCCCTTTTCTGGGTGACCAAAGCAATGGGTGAGTCCTGACCGGCCCTCACAAGCCGCGTCTCAATCCTGTTGCCACTGCCTATGAAGGCTCGGTTGATATTTACCTCCACAGTATTCAGCAAGACCCGGAACGAGAAGCAGTTTCCGCGGGTTCTTTAGCCCTGGGCCAGATCAGTTCCGAGAGGCGGAATTCGGTCGCTCTGGGCTTGGTGTATGTTCTAATAGGAGCAGGCTCCAAGACGAAGTTTCTGCAGGTTCTTTGGCACTGAGCCTGAGTAATTTGTCTGCGACACAAAGGTGAATGGCAACCTGAAATTACCTGTTCTATAGCTGAATGAGCTTCGATCAGTCGAAAACAGGGATGGTGACATCAGCTCTCCAAGATGGTGGCCGCTGGCTTCCTCTGTGGTCTGACCGGTGTGGAGAACCGAATTGGACCGCATCCTTTCCCGTCTCAAACCCAGAATTCAGCACTTAGCACAGTGATTGCATACCTGTCAGGAGCCCACAGAATCCACACCGCTGTATATTTGCATTGCTATCTCTTCGTTTCCCAGTGCACGCCACAGACTCTAGCCGCAGACCGATTTCCTGAATAAGCAGCATGACCCTCTATGCGGACAAATCACTCGTGTTTGAGCCCGCGTAGCTGATCCTCGTGAGATGGAAATATGTCGACTAGGTTTTGGAGCACCCCAATTTTGCTGGAAATTTCTAACAAGATAGGTTTTAGCCATTATAACTCGTCATTCTCCCGCACAGTGACGCGGTACATGGGGGTGATGCACTCCCTTCACCAACATCATAGGATCCCCCAAAGTTAGTTTTCAGTACTAAGAAACAAATATGTATTTCTGGTGGATGAATAATTCTGAGAATATTCTTGTGAAAACTTGATTATTAATCCAAATACATGAATATGAGTGAATTTAGGGAGTGTATAATAAGAAAAATATACTTCATATTTTGAAAAATCTGGAGAGTGAATATATATATATATATATATATATATATATATATATATATATATATACACATACACACACAGACATTAAAAAGTAGCATTATGTATGCCAATCGAAATTCACCACGAAGTAATATATCATCCACACATCCAAAAATATTCATTTTAATGAACATGGATTTATGTTGTTCAAATAAGAAGCTCACTCATATGTTGAATTTTCAGTTCCAACAGCATTTAGTAGGAGTGATCTCTTCTCACAATTTGCATCTGCCAAGCCAGCCACCTCACAAAATGTACGAGTGATACCAGGTAGAATTCTATATGTGCATATAAAAATACATGTGATGAATAGGCTACAGAGAAAGGGAGACAGTTATTCACATGTTTGTTAACTTTTAAAACACATGGAGAACTATTTCAATTAAAATTTGCTAGATTTATAACACCTACCATTTATCATACGAAAGGCAAGTCCAACTATACACCATGCCTCCTGTGAACCTCTTGTATTTCTATTCTGTTCGGGTTATTTTTCTCCACCATATTAGGATTAAAAGTCAAAGTCTAGTAGGGTATGTGTTAGTGTCAGGGATTCAGTATTTCGAATGGAAAATTGGAAAATGTATCAAATGTGTATGCAAATATGTGCTACACAAAAATCTTCCCACCCTCATACAGCACAATGCCTTGACATTACCTTCGCCCCACATAAGACACAATTAGAGGAGAAGAGTTAGAAAATCTGTGAATACATAGGTGGAATGAAAAATGCTCAGGAATTCACAAATTTGCAGGTGGTAGAGGAGTTTCCAAAAGTAAGGGACAGGGTAAAAACTCCACATTAAGAAGAGAGAGACTGATTCAGACACAACCCTCCATCCTGACCAGGATGATTGCCATGGAAGATGACTTTTGCTTTCTGAGGTACTTCATAGCTGCCTTCATCTTCACCAGGGATCATTTCTGCATGAACATTTGAGTTTCTCAGCAGGTGAAGATCCCCTAGATTCCTGTAGTTTAATACCCACACTGTTATTGCTCTCCTGCAAAGTGAGTGTATGGTTACAGTTAATAATATGTTCGATTTGGGTTAGGAATCATTCTGCAGGAAGAATAATGAGATTGGAAACCTGCGATATTTATAAGAATATATACGTGAAATATATGTATGAAAACGGGAATCTAAGAAAGATTTGAAGCCCAGAAGGGCATTGGGCCCTTTATTTGGATACTTAGTGTTGAATTATGTTCTGTACAGTTGTCTCAGTTAAATCGAAATACAGTGGCATAGGACCTTGTACCTTGGATGATTGAATGTAGAAGAGAACATCCAGTCAAAAAGGGATAGTCAGTAGGATTAGGAAGATAGTCAGTAGGTTTAGGAAGAAGAGTGAGTATATGATTGGGAATTAAAAGCTTCTTTAGCAATAGGGTTTTGTTTAGAGAGTGAATGGAAATGTCAGCACATGTGAAGAGTCAGTCACAATGATGAACTGGGGAAAATATGTAGGAAAGCAGGTGTCAATAGAGACATTACGAAATCAGGCAAAGTATAAAGTGAGTGATAGGATTAGACATTTTCAACAGGGTTGAGTTTGAATACATAATCATAGGAAAAAACAAATATCTCGTCACGAATGGGAATGACATTTGAGAGCATTAGGCAACCTGGACATGAATGTTATTAGTTATCACGTTCACTTTCCTTTTAGGCTTTGGTACAATCATAAGTGTGACATTTTTATGGTTTTTTTTTTTGTTCAGAATATTACTGTGATAAAATGTATATGTAGATCAGGTGGCATGAGTATTTCTTTCACCATTTCTGGGAGCAATATTTTGAAGACGTATACATTAGTATTAGGGGTACAAAGAGGTGTACCCTGTGTCTATTAATATAGAGATAATGCATGAATAGACCATACTATGAATAAATAACGTAACTGATTCCACTTTAAATAATGGATTGAATTGATATGTGAAAATATATAAGAAATCTTATATTGATATACAATCATTCATTCCAACCAGTTATATATCTAATGGTAATATTAGGATTATGGTTTATGATGAATGGTGTTTGAGTTTTGCTTTACACGTGATGATGTTAAACAAAAATAATATGTTTGGAAAGAAGTCTCATGAAAAGACCAGTCAAGAAACATGGAGGAATACATGTGTTCTGAATCAGGAAGTGATTGATCGTGAAACAAATGCCTATAAATTTTCTAATTTGTGACTGAAATATATATCCCATCATGTGCATGAACTGAAGACATAGTAACGTACAAGTGTTGAATAAAAATGAAAGTCAAAATACACATCATGTCCCCTAGGAATCTACTTGCATTCATTTTAAACTGGCTAAGTAACTGTAGAAATATTAGGGTTTGTATGCACCATTCACTGAATTTAGTTTTCAGTACTAGGAAACAATATGTATTTCAGGTGGATGATTATTTCTGAAAATAATCTTGTTGAAAGTTGATTATAAATCCACAGATATGAATATGAATGTATTTAGGGAGTGCATAATAAGACACATATATTTCATATTTTGAAAAATCTAAGGAGTATATATATATATATATATATATATATATATATATATACACACACACACGCAAATGCACAGATATTAAAAAGTAGCAATACAGGAGATCCATTATGAAGGCAGGCATGGAGAATTCAAGTCTCTGATCTCTTCAGCTCCGCGGGCATAGGGAGTCGTAAACTGTCTAAATGCTGTTTGCTCAGAATCACTAGGCAATATTGACCTGTTGTGAATCTGGGGCGAACAGTCTGCGCCCCTCAGAAGACACACAAAGCCCGCATTGGCTGCATTCAATCTTAGATTCATCTGGTTTTTGTGACTCAGCATTAACATTCCCGCTGAAATAATTGGTCGGGCTTTCGGAATTGACAGAGTTAAAAGCCAACTGAGCCTTCATAGGCAGTGGCCACAGGATTGAAATGGGGCTTGGGAGAGATAGTCAGGACCCACCTGTTGCATTGGTCACCCAGCAAAGGGAACGAACGGTCACCATTTTAATGGGATACCACCATGGCAGCGAACTGACGTCACAGTCGGAGGAGATAACTTCATTGAAACCAGTGCGACAAGTGTGTTATCCCATTGCCATCTCTCTCAACACCGCAGGGAAACCTCAAGGGCCCTTCCCACCTCTGCCGTAATGGCCCCTCCCAGCTCTCCAAGGAGCGCGATACCCAGACCTAGGGAATCAGGATTGGCTCGGGACTCGAGGCGTGTAATTGCCGGCTACCGCTCCCACCAGTGCTGACAATTGAGGTCTCTTACACCACCTACCGGGGCCATGGCTCCCGAAGGGCAAGCAAATTCGCTGGGGTTTCTCAGCCCCAAGCTCTACAAACTTAGGGTCTGAGGGAGGCAATCAAGGAGAGTGTGCCCAGGCGTTCATGGAAACAGGGCTACCAGGAGCAGAGGCCTGGCTTGTAACCAGTATTGTGGTGAGCGTCACAGGTGAGTGGGGCCTGGCTTGAGGAAGCACAAGAGAAGGCCCTAGGCACTCAGGGTTGGAGACCCGCCCAGTCTGGGAGGAAGAGCTGCTGCACAGTGATTGGTTCCCACTTATTGAGAGGAGAAGCTTGGCCCAGTGCGCACAGCTCCACCTACTGGAAGAGAAGTTAATTGAACTCTAGGACTGCATGTATTATTACTATTTTTTATTTGTATTTTTTCCTTTTTCTTTCATTTTCATTTTTGTTGTTGTTGTTCATTAACTTTTTAAAATGTTTTTATTTTTTTAATTTCTTTTATTTTATTATTATTATTATTAATATTATTATTTTAAATTTTAATTTTCAATTTTTTAATCATCATTATTACTTAAAATTTTCTTTCTTTATTTTCTATTTTTTTTGTCTTTTCATTTCATTTCAATTTTTTTATTCCCCCTTACTTGAATTCTACCTGCCTACTCTCATTCTCTTTAGTGACTTCTCCCTTCCCTTCTAATATCTTTCCTCTCAAGCATCAAATAAATTTATAAGAGTAAGCAGTAACTCAGTAGTCAAACAGAACGAGAAGTAACATGAGAAGCATAAAAAAGCAAGGAAGAAAAGGAGTACGAACAATGAAGGACAGCCTAAATATTCAAGAGCACCTAGAGTCATCAGAAAAATGGTCATATAAAGAACTCAAGGAATACCTTAGACAGATGGAATGGAACCTTAAAGAAGATACGAGACAGCAAAAACAAACAGTGATAGAACGCATTGAAAATAAATTACATAAACAGATAAAATAAGAAATTAAGCATCTTTATCAGGAGATAGAGATTATTAGAAAAATCAAACAATAATTCTAGAAATCAAGGAAATGATAAACCAAATTAAAAATTCAATTGAGAGTATCACTAACAGTGTAGAGCAAGTAGAAGACAGAATGAAGACAAAATATATCATCTTGAAAAAAGTCTAGCCAACAAAGAAATGCTGTAAAAAATTATGAGAAAACATTCAAGAGATATGGGATAACATAAAAAAAAAAAAACTAATGAGTCATATGGATAGAGGAAGGTACAGAGATTCAAACCAAGGGAATGAGAAACCTGCTGAATGAAATAATTACAGAAAACTTTCCAGAAATAAAAATGGAAAGGGATAAACAAATTGTAGATGCTTACAGGACATCGAGCACACAAAATCACAGTAGACCAATGCCAAGACAAATTGTTATGAAGATATCCAATATACAGAACAAAGAGAAAATATTAAAAGCTACCAGAGAAAGGAGGCAGATTACAATCATTACAATCAGGGGTAAACCAAAAAGGTTAACAATGGATTTTTCATCATAGATGCTGGAAGTGAGAAGATCCTGGAACAACGTACTTCAAACACTGAAAGACAATGGATGCCAACCAAGAATTATGTATCCAGCAAAATTAAGCTTAAGGTAAGACAACGAGATAAAAATATTTTATGATAAACAAAACCTAAAAGAATTTGCAGCCAGATAACCAGCATTGCAAAGCATCTTGAGCAAAACACTACACGAGGAAGAAATGAAAATCAACAACGAAAACCATGAGTGAGAAGTGCCTCAGTAATGACAGAGGGCGGGGGAAAAGCTAATCATGGAGAAACAAACTAATTTAAAAAAAAGATATAAGCAAACATGGGTGGAAGTACAAACCATATATCAATAGTAACTCTAAAAGTAAATGGCTTAAACTCTCGAATATAGTGACATAGGCTTGTAACTTGAAATAAAAAAAAATCCAACAATATATTGCCTCCAGGGGACAAATCTGAATGGAAAAGACATACACAGGCTGAAGGTGAAAGATTGGGAAAATTTATACCATGCACACGGTCCTCGTAAGCAAGCAGGGATGGCCATCGTCCTATCGAATAAAATCGACCTCAAGACTAATTTAATCAAAAGGGATAAAGAAGGACATTATATACTGCGAAAATGAACCATTCACCGACAAGACATAACAATTATCAATATTCACGCAGCAAATTCTCCTCAAGTTAAAGAATCAAATAGACCACAATACAATAATTATGGGTGACTTCAACTCACCTCTCTCACCATTGGACAGATCCTCCAAACAAAAGTTGAAAAAAGAAACTATAGAACTCAATCTCGCAATCAATACCCTAGACTTAACTGACATATATAGAATATATCAACCATCATCAAGTGGATATACTTTTTTATGAGCAGCACATGGATCCTTCTCAAAAATAGACCATATGTTATGCCATAGGGCAACCCTCAGTAAATATAAAGGGGTGGAGATAATACCATGAATTTTTTGTGATCATAATGGAATGAAACTGGAAACCAATGATAAAAGAAGGAAGAAAAAATCATACATCACATCCAAAATGAAGAATATGTTACTGAATGATCAATGGGTTACAGAAGACATAAAGGAGGAAATCAAAAAATTCTTAGAGATAAATGAAAATACAGACACAACATATCAGATTCTATGGGGTACAATGAAAAGAAGTTTTAAGGGGTAAATTCATCGCCTAGAGGTCATTCCTCAAAATAGAAAAGAAAAACAAATAAATGAGCTCACACTTCATCTCAAAGCCTTAGAAAAGGAAGAGCAAAACAACAGCAAATGTAGCAGAAGGCAAGAAATAATTAAAATCATAGCGAAATTGAAACAAAAGAAACTATTGAAAAAATTAACAAAACTAAAAGGTGGTTCTTCAAAAAGATAAATAAGATAGACAGACCCTTAGCCATGCTAACGAAGAGAAGAAGAGAGAGAAATCAAATTACTAACATACGGGATGAAAAAGGCAATATTACAACAGATGCTACATAAATACAGAAGAAAATTAGAAATTATTTTGAAAACCTGTATTCCAATAAAATAGAAAATAGTGAAGACATCGATAAATTTCTTAAGTCATATGATTTGCCCAGACTGAGTCAGGAGGAAACACACAATTTAAACAGACCAATATCAATGGATGAAGTAGAAGAAGCAATCAAAAGACTACCAACCAAGAAAAGCCCAGGACCGGATGGGTATACAGCAGAGTTTTACAAAACCTTTAAAGAAGAATTAATACCAATACTTCTCAAGTTATTCAGGAAATAGAAAAACTGGGAGCTCTGCCGAATTCATTCTATGAGACCAACATCACCCTGATTCTGAAACCAGACAAAGACACCTCAAAGAAAGAAAACTACAGACCAATATCTCTGATGAACCTAGATGCAAAAATCCTCATTAAAATTCTGGCGAATTGGATAGAAGGGCACATCAAAAAAATCGTGCACCATGATCAACTTGGATTCATCCCTGGGATGCAAGGAGGGTTCAATATATGGAAATCAATAAATGTTATTCACAACATCAATAGACTTAAAGATAAGAACCATATGATCATCTCGATAGATGCAGAAAAACCATTCAACAAAGTAGAGCATTTCTTTATGTTCAAAACATTTTAAAAACTAGGGATAACAGGAACTTACCTCGACATTGTAAAAGCTATCTATGTTAATCCTCAGGCTAGCATCATTATGAATGGAGAAAAATTGAAGGCATTCCCTCTAAAATCTGGAACAAGACAGGGATGTCCTCTATCACCACTTCTATTCAATATAGTTCTCGAAAAACTGGCCAGAGCAATTAGAGAGATGAAAGACATTAAAGGCATAAAAATAGGAAAAGGAGAACTTAAATTATCACTATTTGTAGATGACATGATTCTATACATAGAAGACCCAAAAGGGTCTACAGAAAAAACTACTAGAACTCATAAATGAATGCAGCAATGTGGCAGGATACAAAATCAACATGAATAAATCAAAGGCATTTCTGTATATCAGCGACAAAACTTCTGAAACAAAAATGAGTCAAAACACTGCATTCCCAATTTCCTCAAATAATTAAATACTTGGGAATAAACCTAACAAAAGAGGTGAAAGATTTATATAATGCAAACTACAGAACCCTAAAAAGAGAAATAGAATAAGATCTTAGAAGATGGAAAAATATACCGTGTTCATGGATAGGCAGAACTAACATCATCAAAATGGTGATATTACCAAAAGTTCTCTATAGGTTTAATGCAATGCCAATCAAAATCCCATAGAAACTTTTTGTAGAAATAGATAAAGCAATCATAAAATTCAAATGGAAAAATAAAAGACCCAGAATAGCAAAAGCAATTCTAAGCAGGAAGTGTGAATCAGGCAGTATAGCGATACCAGATTTCAAACTATATTACAGAGCAATCATAATAAAAACAGCATGGTACTGGTACCAAAACAGGCGGGTGGACCAATGGTACAGAATGGAGGACACAGAAACTAATCCAAAAAGCTACAACTATCTTATATTTGATAAAGGAGCTAATGGCCTGCAATGGAGGAAGGATAGCATCTTCATCAAATGGTGTTGGGTAAACTGGAAATCCATATGCAACAAAATGAAACTGAATCCCCTCCTCTCGCCATGCACCAAAGTTAACTCAATGTGGATCAAGAAGCTAGATTCAAATCAGAGTCTCTGCTTCTGATAGAATAAAAAGTTGGCTCCGATCTACATATTGTGTGGTCAGGCTCCAAATTCCTTAATAGGACACCCATAGAACAAGAGTTAATAATAAGAATCAACAAATGGGACTTACTTAAACTGAATTATTTTTTCTCAGAAAGAGAAACAATAAGAGAGGTAAATATGGAGCTTACATCATGGGAACAAATTTTTAGTCCTCACCCTTCACATGGAGCCCTAATATCCAGAGTATACAAAGTATACAAAGAACTTAGAAAATTAGACAATAAGATAACCAATAACCCAATGGGCCAAGGACCTGAACAGAAACTTCTCAGAGGAGGACATAGAATCAATTAACAAGTACATGAAAAAAATGCTCTCCATTTCTAGCAGTAAGAGAAATGCAAATAAAAACCACCCTAAAATACCATCTCAATCCAGTGAGATTGGCAGCCATTATGAAGTCAAACAACAACAAGTGCTGGCGAGGATGTGGGGAAAAGGGTACTCTTGTACATTGCTGGTGGGACTGAAACTGGTGCGGCCAATTTGGAAAGCAGTATGGAGATTCCTGGGAAAGCTGGGAATGGAAGCACCATTTGACCAAGCTATTGCCCTTCTCGGACTATTCCCTGAAGACCTTAAAAGAGCGTACTACAGGGATACTGCCACATGGATTTTCATAGCAGCACAATTCACAATTGCTACACTGTGGAACCAACCCAGATGCCCTTCAATAGATGAATGGATAAAAAAATGTGACTTTTATATACTATCGAGAATTACGCAGCACTAAAAAATGACAAAATCATGGAATTTGCAGGGAAATGCATGGCACTGAGCAGATTATGCTTAGTGAATCTAGCCAATCCCTAAAAAACAATTACCAAATGTCTTCTTTGATATAATGAGAGCAACTAAGAACAGAGCAGGGAGGAAGAGCATGAAGAAAAGATTAACATTAAGCAGAAACATGACGTGGGAGGGAAAGGGAGAGAAGAGGGAAATTGCATGGTAATGGAGAGAGACACTTATTGTTACACAAAATTACATATAAGAGGTTGTGGGAAAATAAACAAGGAGAGAAATGAATTACAGTAGGTATGGTAGAGAGAGAAGATGGGAAGAGAGGGGAGTGGGGATAGTAGAGTATAGGAAAGGTAGCAGAATACAACAGTAACTAATAGGGCATTATGTAAAAATATGGATGTGTAACTAATGTGATTCTGCAATCTGTATTTGGAGTAAAAATGGGAGTTTATAACCCACTTGAATCTAATGTATGAAATATGATATTCAAGAGCTTTGTAATGTTTTGAGCAACCAATAAAAGAAAAAAAAGTAGCAACATATATGCCAATAGAAATTCATCATGAAATGTATATAATCCACAGATCGAAAAATGTTCATTTTACTGAACATGGATTCATGTATAATGTTTTTCAACTAGGAAGCTCACCCATAGGTTGAATTTTCAGTTCCAACAGCGTTTAGGAGGAGTGAACTCTTCTCTCAATTTGCATCTGTCAATTCAGCCACCTCTCAAGTGTATACGAGTGATATCAGGTAGAATTCTATATGTGCATATAAAAATACATGTGCTGAATAGGCTACAGAGAAAGGGAGACAGGGATTCACATATTTGCTAATTTTAAAAACACATTTAGAACTATTTCAACAAAAAAATTGACTAGACTTATAACTCCTACATTATATAATGCAAAAGGCAATTCCAACTATACACAATGCGTCCTCTGAACTGCTTGTGTTTCTTCTCTTTTTGGCTTATTTTTCACCATCATATTAGGATTATTAGTCAGAGACTAGTAGGGTATGGGTTAGTGTCAGGGATTCAGTATTTCAAATGAAAAATTGAAAAATGAATCCAATGTGTATGTAAATATGTGCTACACAAAAATCTTCCCACTCACATCCAGAACAATGCCTTGACATTACCTACGCCCCAAGTAAAACACAATTAGAGTAGAAAAGTGTGAAAATCTATGAATACATATATGGAATGGAATATGCTCCGGAGTTCACAACCTTGGAGGTGGTAGAGGAGTTTCCAAAAGTAAAGGACAGGGTAAACACTCCACAAAAAGGAACTCTGCTGGCCTAAGAATCCTTGGGAAACGGCTTCTGAGGTTGGGCACTTGAAATATATGTTGTTGTCATGAGCTTTAGCTTCCTTTGTAGTGAGACCATCATAGCTGGGTCTGCATCTATGTAACCGAAAGACATGGTTTCTTATATTCCAATGAACATGAGGCAACAGTGCTCAATTCTCTCTTTGTAGCTAAACTGTGTCCATTGGAAGATAAGTGTCTCCCAGTGGGGACTGTGAAGACATTTGGTCATCCTCCACTTTTCGTGGTATTTCTTGCTGCTGCACTGGGAATTTGGTATTTGCTTCACAAAACATAAAAAGTTCATCTGAGATACAGTGCTGGAGGGAGTTCTGTCACGTGTGGTGGGTCAGGGTCTGCAGGAGAATGCACCAACCAGGCTTGTATCCCACATAGCTTGCCCCAATAACCATAGCAACCTGATTCTGAATATTGCCCTGAAAACTTACCATTTAACAAGATGCCTTTACATATAAGGGTCTGATGTCTGCACTATATCAGTCACAAAAAATTTTGAAGCCAATGGCAGATTCACATGGCCCCACCATGATGTTTTATCACACACCTGCCCACCACTGCTCTAGCCCCCCTACTCAGCAGGCTCCAAATTACTGGCTTCTCTTGTTCTACACCATTTTAATGAAACCCAGTCAAAAACAAGGCACTGTCTGGTATACACATGATCAGCAACAGGACATCAAAAGTTTCTGCACTGCCACCTGGTCATGGGAATTTCAAAAATTTCATGGTATTTATCTAGAAATTTTTCAAGGATGAAGTTAGAGGCACTGTGGGTTTCAATTCATTCAGGAACCATTAAGTGTTGAGAAAGTTCATTACAATGAACGCTCTGGAGAACTCTCACAGTCAATACTTCTCAAACAGTTGCCAAAAGGTCTCCTAAAGCCAGGCCAACTGACATCTACAATGTGAGGTCCATGTGTGTTTTGACTCTCAAATATGGGTGCTAAGTCTTTCAGAATAAAATCATGTGATATCCTGGCTGAGATTCTAAGGCCTCTGTGGAAACCACCCTGGGCCTAGATCTCAGTTTCCAAGAGTGAGTCTCATGCGTGGCCTCCTAAAATCCCAACACAATTCATGGCAATACTTCTCTGAGGTCAGATTGAGAACTCAGTCTCTAAGGGGAATCACACCAGAGTTCAAGCCCAGGTGGACCCAGTCATCCCTTCCATCCACCAAAAAATGACCACAATTAAAATCAAAACACTCCCACAGGGCCATCATCTTCTTCCATGTAGACACTCATCATAACCTCCAGCTGGAGGTTTCTATGAGCCCAAATAAGCTCACTTGCCCCTCATTTGCCTAAAATCATGATGGCCTGGACACTCTTCCTGTGAACCAGGAATGATCAAATATTCCTGCTGTTAAAGTGTTCCACTTCTCCAATTTGAGGCCTACTGGCTGTAGGGTATAGATTCTTTATGTGATTTGGAGTCATGCGAAAACCCAAGCAAATATGGGCTAGCCTCTGCAGGGATTTCAAGAACTCATTTGACCCAAAGGATCCCGATTCTCACTTTATGGAGGTCAGGAACCTAAAACAAGAAGGCAAAAATATTCATCAACAATGACTGCTCTTTTGGCCATTTTAGTTTTGGAAGCACATGGGATCTTTCTTTAGATTCATCAGGTGCTGAGAATCAAAGCCACAACCTCATACAAGGACAAGAGGCTGATTCAGACACATCTCATTCAAAATCAATTAAGCAAAGAGCCACAGGTGATGTCCATACATTTCCATATGAAAACAGTTTTCTTCAGGCTACACAAAGGGGTGGCCTGAGGCAAAGACCTTACTGACATTCAGGGTAATAGAAATAGAAGTAAGCAAATGGCCCAAAGAAGGGTTTCTCCACTGAGACTTTACTGGTCACACTGAAATCTGAGTTTTCTTAGATGCTCCCATTCCCTTCAGCAATCCAGTACATGGCCATGTCACAGAATCTTGTGGTGTTACATATTTGGGAAACAAAACCATGAGCCTATTCTGGAGAGTGGCCAGAATTCACGAAGAAAACAGGAACTTTAGAAGATAGTAGATGTTGCCCATCCATAAGGCAAGCTGCAGTCCATTCATTAATTGGGCAGTATGAATGCGGGGAAGCTTTCAACTAGAGACAACACATCCATTGATGCATTCTCTTTTCTAATGTCTACAACCACGGATACAGTGGGATACACAGACCTAGAAACACTCACCATGTCAAACGACTTACTAGAAACAGTCCACTCCAAACCAAACAAACCACTTTTCCTACCTATTCTCAGAACATGAGAAAAAACCACAAACTCACACCTACAACGGCAAAGGCACTTACTTCCCCCAAATAGGTCTGTGACTATCCGGAGTGTCTTCTGACTGGTGGGCCATATTATGTTCCCCCAAAATGGCCTGTCCTGTTTCAGATCTGGTCTCCTTGTCCAACTCTGTGAAGTTGTCAGGAGCCAAAGGTGAGCCACTACCTGCTTTCTCAGGAAAGGCCCCTCATCAGAGCTCTGATGGCATTTTCCATCCTCACATCAGTAGGTACCAAGAAAGACTGACTATGTCTTTGGGAAAAGCAAACAAGTTAGCCCACTGGAACTGGGAGTGGGACTGGCTCTGGGTGCCTTCCTTCCTGGATCCCAGGTTGAGAGAATTCCATCACCAAGGAAGTGAAGTGAGGTCACTTCTTTCAGGAACTGAATATGGTCACTACCTTGGTAACCACTTTGTGCTAACAGTTGCATCCAGGGTTCCCATGAGATGGAGGCTGCCCCAACATCCTGTGACACATTCAGAAGTTAGAATGGTATATCAACCATAGGCACCAGGGAACAGCTCTCCACAGAGGCCTGGTTCAGTCCATCTTCTCTTCATTAAGAAGAGAGAGGCTGATTCAGACTATCAATTAATCCTGACCAGGTTGTTTGCCATGGAAGATGACTATTGCTCTCTCAGGTCCTACATAGCTGCCTATATCTTCTGCAAGGATCATTTCTCCATGGATCTTTGATGTTCTCAGCAGGTGGAAGATCATCTACATTCCTATATTGTAAGACCCACACTGTCCCTGCTCTTAAGTAAGTTATACTGAGGGAACAGTGTATGGTTAGGGTTAATAACATGTTCAATTTGGGTTACAAATCATTCTGCGGGATGAATAATGGTATTGGCAAAATGCGATATTTACAAGAGTATATATGTGAAACATAAGTATGAAAGCAGAAATCTAGGTAAGTTTTGAAGCCCAGAAGGGCATTGGGGACTTGAGTGGGATACTTAGCTTTGAGTAATGTGCAGCACAGATGTCTCAAATAAATCAATATACACTGGCATTGTACCTTGTACCTTGGATATTGAATGTTGAAGAGAACATCCAGTCAAAAACTGATAGTCGGTAGGATTAGGAAGGTAGATGGTAGGTTTAGAAAGAAGAGTGAGTATAGGATTTGGACCAAAAGTTCTTTCGCAATAAGATTTCGGGTAGAGAGTGTATGTAAATGTAAGCACATGTGAAGAGTCAGTCACAATGATGAACTGGGGAAAAATATAGGAAAGCAGATCTCAATAGAGACATTAGGAAATCAAGCAAAGTATAAATTGTGTGATAGGGTTAGACATTTTCAACAGGTTTGAAGTTGAATATATAATCTTAAGAAGAAACAAATATGTAGTCAAAAATAGAATTGATATTTGAGAGCATTAGGCAACCTGGACATGGATGTTTTTAGTAATCCATGCTCACTTTCCATTTACGCTTTGGTACAATTGTAAGTGTGACCTTTGCTTTTTGTGTCCAGAATATTTCTGTAATAAAATGTGTATGTAGATCAGGTGAAAAGAGTATTTCTTCCACCAATTCTGCGAGCAATATTTTGAAGACTTACAAATTAGTATGGGGGTACAAATAGGTGTACCCTGTTTCAATGAATATAGACATAATGCATGAATAGACCATACTGTGAATAAATAATATAACTGGATCCACTTTAAATAATGGATTGAATAAATATCTGAAAATTTATAAGAAATTTTATATTGATATGCAATCATTCATTCCAACCAGTTATATATCTAATGATAATCTTAGGATTATGGTTTATCATGAAGGGTGTGTGAGTTTTGGTTCAAAATTGATTATGGAAATCGAAAATAATATATTTGGAAAAAAGTCTCATAAATAGACCAGTCAAGAAACATAGAGGAATACATGTGTTCTGGAGCAGGAAGTGATTGAAAGTGAAACAAATGCCTATAAATTTGCTAACTAGTGAATAAAATATATATACTGAGATTTGCATAAACTGAAGAAATAGTAATGTACCAGTGTGGAATAAAAATTAATGTCAAAATACACATCATGTCCCATAGGTACCTACATGCATTGATGTTAAACTGGGTCAGTTAAAGTAGACATATTAGGATTTGTATGCACCTTTTACTGAAGTTAGTTTTCAGTACTAGGAAACAAATATGTATTTCGGGTGGATGAATATTTCTAAGAATAATCTTGTGAAAAGTTGATTATTAATCCACATACATGAACATGAATGAATTTAGGGAGTGTACATAAGACACATATATTTCATATTTTTAAAAATATGGAGAGTATATATATATATATATGTGTATATATACACATATATATATACACACACACACACACACACACACACACAAACACAGACATTAAAAAGTAGCAATATATATGCCAATCGAAATTCATCATGAAATATATATCATAAAGATGCAAAAACATTCATTTTAGTGAACATGGGTTTATGTATAATGTTGTTCCACTGGGAAGCTCACCCATAGGTTGAATTTTCTGTTCCAACAGCGTTTAGGAGGAGTGATCACTTCTCACACTTTGTATCTGCTAAGTCATATACCTCACAAGGATGTACGTGTGATACCTTGTAGGATTCTATTGGTGCATATAAAAATACATGTGCTGAATAAGCTCCAGAGAATGGGAGACAGTAATTCACATATTTGTTAACATTAAAAACACATGGAGAACTATTTCAATTAAATATTGAATAGATTTATAACACCTACCCTTTATCATGCAAAAGGCAAGTCCAACTCTGAACTGCAAGTATTTATGTACTGTTTGGATTATTTTCTTCCATCATATTTGGATTAGTAGTCAGAGTCTAGTAGAATATGGGTTAGTGTCAGGGATTCAGAATTTCAAATGGAAAATAGAAAAATTAATCTTCTGACTCTCATCCAGAACAATGCCTTGTCATTACTTTCGCCCCAAGGGAGACACAATTAGAGTAGAAGAGTTACAAAATCTGTGATTACATTTCTGGAATAGAAAATGCTCAGGAGTGCACAAACTTGGAGGTGGATTAGGAGTTTCCAAAAGTAAGGACAGGGTACACACTCCACAAACATGAAGCTCTGCTTGCCTAAAACTTCTTGAGAAACTGCCAGTGAAATTGGGCACTGAAATATAGGTTGTTGTCTGGAGTTAAGCTTCCTTTGTAGTGAGACCCTCAAAGCTGTGTCTGCATCTATGAGACCTGGAGGACAACATTTCTTATTTTCCAATGAACACGAGGCAGCAGTGCTGAATTCTCTCTTTGTAGGTAAACTGTGGGCACTGGGGGCTTATTGTCTCCCCGTGTGGACTGTGAAACCATTTGGTCATCCTCCACTTTTCGTGGTGTTTCTTGCTGCTGCACTTGGAGTTTGGTTCATGCTTCACGAAATACAAGGAGTTCAACTGGGAAACAGTGCTTGAGGTAGTTCTGTCACGTGTGGTGGGTCAGGGTCTGCAAGAAAATTCACCAACCAGGCTTCTATCTCTCAAAGATTGCCCGCTTGTCCATAGCAACCTGATTCTGAACATTGCCCTGAAACTACGCCATATAACAAGATGCTTTTACATATAAGGGTCTGATGTCTGCACTCTGTCAGTTACAAGCCATTTGGAAGCCAATGGGAGATACAAATGGCCCCACCATGATGTTTTATCACACACCTCTCCACCACTGCTCTAGGCCCACTACTCAGCAGGCTCCAAAATATTGGCTTCTCTGTTCTAAACAAATTTCATGAAACCCTGTTAATCAAGGCACTGTCTGGTACACTCATGGTAAGCAACAGGACATCGAAAGTTTCTGCAGTTCCACCTGGTCATGGAAATTTCAAAAATTTCGTGTTATTTATCTAGCCATTTTTCAAGGATGACGTTGGATGCACTGTGGATTTCAATTATTCAGGAACCATTAAATGTTGAGAAAGTTCATTTCAAAGAAAATTCTAGAGAACTCTCACAGGCAAGGCTTTCCAAAGAGTGGACAAAGGTCACTTGAAGCCAGGACCATTGAGGTCTACAATGTGAGGTCCTATGTCTTTTGACTCTCAACTATGGCTGCCAAGTCTTTCAGAATAAAATCATGTGATATCCAGGCTGAGATTCCCAGTTCTTTGTGGAAAGCCACCCTGGTCCTAGATCTCAGGTTCCAAGGGCGACTCTCATGCGTGGCCTCCTAAAATCCCAACACAATTCATGGCAATACTTCTCTGAGATCAGTTTCAAAACTCAGTCTCTACGTGGAAACACACCAGATTTCAAGACCAGTTGACCCAGTCATCTCTTCCAACCGCCACACCAATGACCAGAATTAAAACCAAAACACTCCCACATGGCCCTCATTTTCTTCCATATAGTCACTCATCATAACCTTGGCTGGAAGTTTTTATGAGGCACACAGCACAAGACAATGTCAAAATAAGCTCCCTTGCCCTTCATTTGTCTAAAGTCAGTGTTTCCTGGACAACGTTCCTGTGAACCAGGACTGATCAAAGAGGCATGCCATTAATACTGTTCCGCTTTTCCAATTTGAGGCATACTGACTGTCGGGTATAGTTTCTTTCTGTGATTTGCAGTCATAAGAAAACCCAAGCACCTATGGGCTAGCCTCTGCAGGGCTTGAAGAACTCAGTTGACCCAAAGATCCATGTTATCACTTGATGGAGATCAGGAACCTTACAGAGGAAGGCAAGAGACTTCATCACAATGACTTCTCTTTTGGCCATTTTGGATTTGGATGCACACATGGGATCTTTCTTTAGATCCATCAGGTGCTGAGAATCTAAGCGATAATCTCAAACTGCACTGAGAGGCTGATTCAGACATATCCCTTTGCAAAGCAATTAAGCCAGAAGCCACAGGTGATGCCCATTTATTTCCATTTGAAAACTGTTTTTTTCAGGCATTGGAAATGTGGGGCCTTAGGCAAAGACCTTCCTTACATTCAGGGAAACAGAACAATAGGTAAGCAAAATCCCAAAGCAGATTTTCTCCACTGAGACTTTCCTGGTCACACTGATATCTGAGTTTTCTGAGATATTCACCATTCTCTTCAGCTATCCAGTACATGGCCATGTCCCAGATTGTGGAGGAGATACATATCTTGAACACAAAACCATGAGCCTATGGGAGAGTGGCCAGAATTCAGGAAGAAATCACGAATGTAGGAAGGTAGTAGGTGTTGCCCATCCATAAGGTAACCTGCAGTCCATTCATAAATTGGACAGGATGAATTCTGCGAAGATTTCTACTAGACAGGACACATCTATTGATGCATTCTCTTTTCTATTGTCTACAACCACGGACACAGTGGGATATCCAGACATAGAAACACTCGCCTTCTCAAAGGACTTACTAGAAACAGTCCACTCCAAACCAAACAAACCGACTTTCCTACATATTCTCAAAACATGAGACAAAATCAAACACACACACACACACACACACACACCCACAAAGGCACCTTCTTTCCCCAAATAGGTCTGTGACTATCCAGAGCGTCCTCTGACTGGTGGGCCATACTATGTTCCCCCGTGCTATGTGCTATGTCAGATCTGGTCTCCTTGGCCAAAACTGTGATGTTATCAGGAGCCAGCGGTGAGCCACTGCCTGTTTTCTCAGGTAAAGCCCCTCTTCAGAGCTTTCCTGGCATTTGTCCATCTTCAATTTAGTTGCCAAGAAAGACTGACTCTGTCCTTCTTAAATCCAAACATTTGAGACCACTGGGACTTGGACTGGGACTGCCTCAGGGTGCCTGGCTTCCTGGATCCCAAGTTCAAAGTGTTCCATCAACAAGAAAGTGACATAGGTCACTTCGTCTAGAACTGAATGAGGTCACTGCCTTGGCAACCACTTTGTCTTAACAGTTGCTTCCAAGGGTCCCTGAGATGGATCCTGCCCCTACTTCCTATGACAGTTTCACAAGCTAGAATGGAATATCAACCACAGGCACCCGGGAACAGCTCTCCACACAAGTCTGGTTTGGTCTATCTTCTCTACATTAAGAAGAGAGAGACTGCTTCAGACACATCCCTTCATCCTGACCTGTTTTTTTTTTTTTTTTTTTTTGTCATGAAAGATGACTTTCGCACTCTCAGGTCCTTCATAGCTGCCTACATCTTCTTTATGGATCATTTCTGCATGGACCTTTGAGGTTCTCTGCAGGTTGAAGATCTCCTACATTCCTGTATTGTAAGACCAACTCTGTCCCTGCTATTCTGTAAAGTTAGATTGAGGGAACAGTGTATGGTTATGGTTAATAACATGTTTGATTTGGGTTAGGATCATTCTGCTGGATGAATAATGGTATTGGGAACCTGCGATATATATAAGATTATATAGGTGAAATATATGAATGAAAACAGAAATCTCGGTAACATTTGAAGCCCAGAAGGGCATTAGGTCCTTGATTGGGATACTTAGCATTTAATTATGTTCTGCACAGATGTCTCAGATAAATCTATACAAAATGGCATAGGACCTGATACCTTGGATGATTGAATGTTGAGGAGAACAACCATTCAAAGAGGGAGAGTCGGTAGGATTAGGAAGATAGTTGGTAGGATTAGAAAAAAGTGTGAGTATAGCATTTGGACAAATAGTTCTTTAGCAATAGGTTTTCAGGTAGACAGAAAATGTAAATGTCAGCACATGTGAAGAGTCAGTCACAGTGATGAAATGGGGAAAATATGTAGGAAAGCAGATATCAATAGCGACTTTAGGAAATCAGGCAAAGTATAAAGTGAGTGATAGCAATAGACACTTTCAACAGGCTTGAGATTGAATATATAATCTTAGGAAGTAACAAATATGTAGTCACCAATAGGATTGACATTTGAGAGCATTAGGCAACGTGGACATGGGTGATTTTCATAACCCATACTCACATTCCATTTAGGCTTTGGTACAATCGTAAGTGTGACTTTGCATTTTGTGGCCAGAATATTACTGTGATAAAACGTATATGTAGATCAGGTGACATGAGTCTTTCTTGCACCATTTCTTGGAGCAATATTTTGAAGGGGTATAAATTAGTATTGGAGGTACATATAGGTGTACCATGTATGTATGAATATAGAGATAATGCATGAATAGACCATACTGCGAATAAATAATATAACTTGTTCCAACTTTAAATAATGGATTGAATTGATATCTGAAAATACACAGGAATCATATATTGATATATATACATTCATTCCAACCAGTAATACATCTAATGGTAATATTACGGTTGTGGTTTATCATAAAGAGTGTGTGAATTTTGCTTCAAAATTGATTATGGAAATCGAAAATAATGTGTTTGGAAAGAAGTCTCATGAAATGACCAGTCAAAAACAAGGAGGAATACATATGTTCTGAAGCAGGAAGTGATTGAATGTGTTACAAATTTCTTTAAATTTGTGAACTTGTGGATGAAATGTATATTCTATGATGTACAAAAACTGCAGAAATAGTAATGTACCAGTGTTTAATAAAAATGAACGTCAAAATACACATCATGTCCCATAGGAATCTACTTGCATTGATGTTAAAGTGGGTCAGCTACTGTAAAAATATAAGGATTTGTTTGCACCATTCACTGAAGTAACTTTTTAGTACTAGAAAACAAATATGTATTTCAGGTGGATGAATATTTTTAAAATAATCTTATGAAAAGTTTAATATAAAACCACATACATGAACAAGAATGAATTTAGGGAGTGTATAATAGGACACATATATTTTATATTTTGAAAAATCTAGAGAGTATATATATATATATATATATATATATATATATATATATATACACACACACACACACACACACACACACACAAAACACACACAGAGACATTAAAAAGTAGCAATATATATGCCAATTAAAATTCATTGTGAAATATATATCATCCACAGATCCAAAAATATTAATTTTACTGAACATGGATTTATGTATAATGTTCTTGAACTAAGAAGCTCACTCATAGTCTGAATTTTCAGTTCCAAAAGTATTAATGAGGAGTGATCTCTTCTCACACTTTGTATCTGCCAAGTTAGCCACCTCTCAAGAATATACGTGTGATACCAGGTAGGATTCTATATGTGCGTATAAAAATACATGTGCTGAATAGGCTACAGAAAAATGGAGACAGGAATTCACAGATGTGTTAACTTTAAAAACACATGCAGAACTATTTCAACAAAAAATTGACAAGATTTATAACTCCTACCCTATATCATGCAAAAGGCAAGACCAACTATACACCATGCCTCTTCTGAAGTGCTAGTATTTCTATTCTGTTTCGGTTATTTTTCTCCATCATATTAGAATTAATATTCAGAGTCTAGTAGGGTATGGGTTAGTGTCAAGGATTCAGTATTTCGAATGGAAAATTGAACAATGAATCCAATGTGTATGTAAATATGTGCTACACAAAATTATTCCCACTCTCAACCAGAACAATGCCTTGACAATCCCTTCACCCCAAGTAAGACACAATTAGAGGAGAAGATTTAGAAAATCTGTGAATAAATTTGTGGAATGCAATATGCTCAGGAGCTCACAACCTTGGAAGTGGTAGAGTAGTTTCCAAAAGTATGGGACAGGGTAAAAACTCCACAAACATGGAGGTCTGCGGGCCTAGAGACTTCTTGAGAAACTGCCTGTGAGGTTGGGCACTTGAAAAATATGTTGTTGTCAAGAGCTTTAGCTTCCTTTCTAGGGAGACCATAAAAGCTTGGTCTGCATCTATGAGACCTGGAGGACATGGTTTCTTATTTCCCAATGTACATGAGGCAGCAGTGCTGAATTCTCTTTTTAGATATACTGTGGCCACTGGGGGCTAAATGTGTGCCGGTGTGCACTGTGAAGGCATATGGTCATCTTCCATTTTCGTGGTGTTTCTTCCTGCTGCACTGAGAGTTTGGCATTTGCTTCACAAAATACAAGGAGTTCAACTGGGTCACAATGCAAGAGGAAGTTCTGTCATGTATGGTGGGTCAGGTTTTGCAGGAGGGTACAAGAACCAGGATCCTATCCCACATATCTTGCCCCCTTGACCATAGCAACCTGATTCTGAACAATGTCCTGAAACCTCTACATATAACAACTTGCCTTTACATGGAAGGTTCTGCTGGCTGCACCATGTCAGTCACAAGCCATTTGGAAGCCAATGGAAGATCCACATGGCCCCACCACAGATGTTTTATCACATACCTGCCCACCACTGCTCTAACCTACTACTCAACAAAGTCCAACTTACTGGCATCTCTGTTCTACACCATTTACATGAAACCCAGTCAATCAAGGCACTGTCTGGTATATTCATGATCAGCAACAGGACATCAAAAGGTTTTCCAGTGCCACCTGGTGATGGGAAATTCAAAAATTTCATGGTATTTATCTAGCCATTTTTTAAGGATGAAGTTGGAGGCACTGTGAGTTTCAATTTTTTCAGGAACCATTAAATGGTTAGGAAGCTCATTTCAATGAAATCTCTGGAGAACACTCACAGGTAAGGCTTCCCAAAGAGTGGCCAAAAGATCATATGATGTTATGCCCATTTAGGTCTACAATGTGAGGTCCATATGAGTTTTGACTCTCAACTATGGGTGCCAAGTCTTTCAGAATAAAATTTGTGGTATCCTGGCTGAGAGGCTCAGTGCTCTGTGGAAAGCCACCCTGGGCCTAGAACTCAGTTTCCAAGGGCGATGCTCATGCCTGGCTTCCAAAAATCTCAACACTATTCATGGCAATACTTCTCTGAGGTCAGTTGAAGAACTCAGACTCTAAGGGAATCACACCAGAGTTCAAGAACATGTGGACCAAGTCATCTCTTCCAACCGCCACCCAAATGACCACAATTTAAACCAAAACACTCCAACGTGGCGCCCATCTTCTTCCATATAGACACTCACAAAAAACTCCACTATGGCTGGAGTTTTCCATGAGGGGCATAGCCCAAGACCGTGTCCAAAATAAGCTCTTTTGCACCTAATTTGCCTAAATTCAGGGTGGCCTGGACACCCTTCTTTTGAACCAGAAGAGATTAAATAGGCCTCCCGTTAATACTGCTCCGCTTCTTCAATTTGAGGCCAAATGACTGTGGGGTTTGGATTCTTTATGTGAATTGGAGTCTTGAGAAAACCCAAGCAAATATGGGCTAGACTCTGCAAGGCTTTGAAGAACTCATTTGACCCAAAGGATCCCTAATCTGACTTGATGGAGGTCAGGAAAGTTACAGAGGAAGGCGAGAGGCTTCATCCACAAGGACTGCTCTTTTGGCCATTTTGGTTTTGGATGTACACATGGGATCTTTCTTTAGATCCATCAGGACCTGAGAATCTAAGCCACAGCCTCACACAGGGTAAAGAAGCTGATTCAGACACATCCTTTCCAATGCAATTAAGCAAAGAGCCACAGGTAATGCCCATTCATTTCCATTTGAAAACTGTTTTCTTCAGGCTTCACAAAGTGGTGGACTGAGGAAAACACCTTCCTGACATTCAGGGCAACAGAAGAGTAGGTAAACAAAAGGCCCCAAGCAGGGTTTCTCCACTAAGACTTTCCTGGTCACACTGATATCTGAGTTTTCTGAGATGCTCACCATTCCTTCAGCTATACAGGACATGGTCATGTCACAGAGCTTCGAGGTTGTACATATCTTAAACAGAAAACCATGAACCTATTCTGGAGAGTGGCCAGAATTCAGGAATAAAACAGAAACTAAGGAAGATAGCAGGTGTTGCACATCAACAAGGCAAGCTGCAGTCCATTCATAAATAGGGCAGGATGAATGCTGTGAAGCTTTCTACTAGACAGGACATATTAATTGATGCATTCTGTTTTCTAATGTCTACAACCACGGACACAGTGGGATACACAGACATAGAAATTCTCGCCTTGTCAAACGACTTACTAGAAACAGTTCACTCCAAACAAAACAAACCACCTTTCATACCTATTCTCAGAACATGAGACAAAACCACAAACCCACACCCACACCACAAAGGCACCTCCTTCCCCCAAGTAGGTCTGTGACTATCTGGATTGTCCTCTGTCTGGTGGGCCTTATTATGTTCCCTGGAAATAGCCTGTTCTGTCTCAAATCTGGTCTTTTGGCCAACTCTGTGAAGTTGTCAGGAGCCAGCGGTGAGCCACTGCGTGCTTTCTCAGGAAAGGCCCCTCTTCATAGCTTTCCTTGCATTTGGCCATCCTTACATCAGTAGGTCCCAAGAAAGACTGAGTCTGTCCTTGGTAAATCAAAATAAGTTTGACCACTGGGACTGGGACTGGGACTGGCTCTGGGTGCCTGGCTTCCTAGATTCCAAGTTCAGAGAGTTCCATCACCAAGGATGTTAGGTGAAGTCACTTAATTTTGGAACTGAATGAGGTCACTGCCTTGGCAACAACTTTGTCCTAACAGTTGCTTCCAAGGTTCCCATGAGAGGGAGGCTGCTCCTACTTCCTGTGACACTTTCACAGGTCAGAGAGGTATGTCAACCATAGGCATGCAGGAGCAGCTCTCAACACATGCCTGCTTTGGTCCATCTTCTCTACATTAAGAAGAGAGTGGCTGATTCAGACACATCCCTTCATCCTGAGCAGGTTGTTTGCCATGGAAGACTTTTGCTCTCTCAGGTCCTTCATACTTGCCTACATCTTCTCCAGGGATCATTTCTACGTGGACCTTTGAGGTTTTCAGCAGGTGGAAGATCCTCTATTTTCCTGTATTTTAATACCAATTCTGTCCCTGCTCTTCTGTAAAATTAGATTGAGAGAACAGTGTATGGTTAGGATTAATAACAGGTTCGATTTGGTTTAGAAAGAAAACTACACGGTTGAGCAAACAGGGTCCTACAGTTAGCAATAATATGAGGAATTTTAATGGACCGGCCATGGCAGATAAAAGCGCAGTTAATCAGGTCACTATGTGAACCAAGACTCAAACCTCCCTTTTGGGGCCTCTGTCTCTCTTTGACGCTCTTCAAGTCGTTTTCTTAATTTATTCATAGATTCTTTTACAACTCCAGTATTGTCGGCACAAAAACAACATTCTTCCCTCAATTCAAGAAAAAAGGCACCTTTCTCTCATGAAGAGGACGTCCAACACTCGCCTGCTTTGTAAAACAACTTCAGAAAGAGAGAGGTTAAAATTCCTGTAAAGCTGTGATGTCGGTTTTTAATGTCTTTAAGGTTTGGCCTATTTCTGCTTCTAATTGTGTCTTTGTTGTGTCTCATGGACTAGCCCACCCCTTAAGCAACAATTATTTCTAATAGGATGGCTAAAGTGAGGGATACAGGTTCCCGCTGGAACCGGGTTGTATGCCCCCCTATTTGATCTTTAAATGAACCTACGTCATGATAGAGAACTCTGGAAAACATCTGCATCATTACATAATTAATCACATATATTGACCATTTTATGAAAACATAAATAATGTTAAAGTGTATAGAATTATACTGTTGTAGGGATGGACAAGGAAAGGGACCTAAGATAGCACCAAACACAGGAAAACAGCCTTATTTGGTTGCATCCGGATTTAGAGGGCATTGCTTCTGTTTAATCAATTAATCCCCTGAACCCCAAGTTTTGGTAGTTTTAGAATTTGTACCCAACATGTAAGGGAAGTGGATCAGAAGTTCACAGTCTGTAGAAGTTCACAAAAATCAGTTTTTGTTTCTGTTTTTGTTCCTCTGTTCTGGGCAAGTTAACATTTCAAGGACACCTTGGAAAGGGAGAGCTTTTTTGTCTCTTTTTTTTCTCCCTGCCAGCTGTCACCATGAAGCCCAGTTGGTAACTTTTTTATCTTAGAAATGTAGTCATCTCTGTGAAGCCCCAGCTCAAGGCCAGAGGCTTTGTTCACATATTTTGTGAAAACCTAGTAAGGCGGTGTCAAGCTTAGGGGTGGTGATTTTTCCAGCCAGTGGCCAAGTAGAACAGGGCAACACGAAAAGTGGAAGTTTATCTACATTGAACTCTTTCAGAGGGACTCTTTGGCTGAAAGACCTAATGTAAGCCTCGGTGAAGACTTCTGGAGAAGGTTATTTAAGACATATCTATGGACCTGGTACAGAGGGGGAAGACTGGGAAGGCGAGGCTGAGAGCAGCTCCGTGGATCTGAGAATGAGGAAGATGAGATGTAAAAGAATAATGGAAAAGGGGTTTGGGATTTTCCTAGAACAAAACTTGAGCAGTAGAACAGGTAGAGCAGAGGTGAAGATGGGAGTGAGTATTCCAAAAACCCCTGAGGGACTTTAAATTTTTAGAAACCTGTTTTCAGTGATGACAAAGCAACTTTAAAGGCCATTTTTATTACAACTTGGATAGGGGTCTGAGGGCTCTTCTCAGCTGGTTTGAGCTTTGGTTTAGCTTCTTAGAGGACTTGGTGGGACCTAGTGCAGGCACAGACAGAAAAAGAGAGGAGTGAGTGAGTGGAGGGGTACCTCGGTACCTGCTACCTCAGCAAGGGGGCAATGGTCTGAGAACTGGCAGAGGTTTGGGTTTTTGATCTAGTAATTGGAGGTGAGAAATCACGTTGCTGAGGTGGGAGTGACAGCAGAGACTCTAGAGCAGAAGACTGAGGGTGAGGAACTATTGGAGAAGCATAGTACAGGATGTGAGTGAAGGAGGGAAAAGGATTCCGCATAGGGGAATTTTCCCCTTTTGAGCACTTGCCGAAGTTAAAAATGTCACGCAGAATTTGAGGATCTAGAGAACCCTCTGGGGGCCATAGCTTTTGGTTGTCTAATTGGTAATATGGCCAATGCTGTGTACTGAATGTGATGAGGAGTTTGGGTTCCACCAGGCAGCCCCGGTATGCTCACATACCCATGAGTTACACAAGAAGTTGGCTTTTCCCCCACACAGCCATGGCTGTTCGTGGCTTTGATAGTCCGCCGGGCATACATCGTAATCTAGGCTAGCCAACCTGAATCTGGCTCGCGTTTCTGTGCATCCATAATGTTTGTTTCAATTATCTATGGAACGGAAGGGATTTAATGAAACTTTAGTGGGATCCTCTTCATCAGGGTTATCTCAATAGGAAAGACGTATACCAAGCTGAAAAATGTCTGGGTGGAGAGATAGCCACCAGGTCCCTAAGGGGGCTGTATGCGAGATATACCATACTTCTTGTCTAGTAGGATTTGAGATCAGCCTTCACTGCTGAACAGGCTGATGAGGGTTAGGAGTACTGGTGGCCAAGTTGAGAGTCTACAGTCTTGTCCACATAGCGAATACGAAATTTGAAATGGTTACCAGTCTTTTCCAGTTTCCAACCAGAGTCTGGACACAGCGAAGGCTTTAGATGAGAGGCATGGATCCAAAAAGTGATTCTGTCTACTTTTACCGCTGTAGGTGTTATAAGTAGCACCTGGTATGTTCCTTTCCAGCGGGGTTCTAGTAATGACACCTGATGTTGTCTTATGTAGACGAAGTCTCTTACTTGATATTGATGTGGAATCCCCTCGTCCCCAGGTTGGTAGGCAGTGGCCAGCTGTTTCCACAGTTATCACTGAGTTCTTTCAATGGCTTTAAGTCTGTCAAGCAAGGGGTGTGGAAGGGATTGTTAGGCCTTAGAGTTGGGGATTAGGTCCCTTACTGGATGATGGGCATCATAGAGAATTTCATAGGGGGTGAGGTTACACAAAGAAACTGAGGGAGTATTTCTCGCATGAAACAGTGCATAACGCAGGAGCATAGTCCAATCTTTTATGCCAGTCTCTAAGCTTAATTTTGTTAAGGTCTCTTTAATGGTTCTATTTATTTTTTCTACCTCTCCTGAGCTCTGGGGTATATAAGCATAATGTAACTTACAATTAATCCACACGTGACTTACCTGGGCCATAAACACAAGTCCATTATCAGACCCTATTACCTTAAACAGACCATATCTTGGAAAAATATCTTCCAGGATCTTCTTGAGAACCATTTGGGCCGTTTTTTTTTTTTTTCCTGTGTGTGTGTGTGTGTGTGTGTGTAAGGCTTCAATCCATCCTGAAAATGTATCTACAAAGACTAGGAGATATTTAAGTCCATACCTTGCTGGCTTAATTTCAGTAATGTCCACTTCCCAGAATTGTCCTGGTCTGGTTCCTCATAGGTGCTTTCCTCTAAGAAACTTGGAAGGGTAAGCATTAAACAATTGACTGACCCAACAGGCTTTTGTTACCGGTTCAGTTTTTTTCTTTCGCTGTGTGTTGGTTAGTGGAAAACTCTGTTCTTAATCCTACAGGAGTGCCTGCAGTTTCTTTGAACCAAGGTGAGTGAGTTGACGTACATTTTTAACTTAGTGTAGGGCTTTCTGTAATTGCAGGCTGAGCTCAGTAAAGTTGAGGCGTTCAGTGTCAGTGTCCTTAGATGTTATCTAAAACTTCCTGTTACTCAGGGGTCCATTGGAATTGGGCATCTCCCTTTAACAGCGGGTATAAAGGAGCAGCTAAGGACGCGAACCCATTTATCCATAACCTGCAATACCCAGCAATCCCAAGAAACTCTCTTAGTTGTCTGCTGTAAGATGGGGTTGGTATCTGCTCAACGGTTTGTTTTCTGGACTCAGTGAGCCATCGTTTACCGCCCCTGAGGAAATAGTCATGGAAGGTTACTTCTTGCTGGCAAATTGGGCAATTTTGGCAGAAGCTCTATACCCGAGTTGAGCAAGCTCCGATAATAGTGCTTGGGTCCCAGTTCAGTTTTCCTTGGTGTTGGATGCCAGTAGCAGGTGATCCACGTATTCAAGCTGGGTGACTTCGGGGTGTGTAGTTCTGAAATTGTTGAGATCTCTGTGGAGGGCTTCATCAAAGAGAGTGGGGGAGTTTTTGAACCCCTCTGGGAGTCTAGTCCAAGTTAGTTGACTATACTTTCCGGTTTCTGGGTCTACCCACCCATAAGCAAACAGCAACTGACTATCTTTCTGCAGAGGCAAGCAAAAGAAAGCTTGTTTTAAGTCCAGAACAGTATACCATTTCTGCTCAGGGTTCAGAGTGCTAAGCAGTTTGAACAGATTAGGTACTGTGGGGTGAATGTCCTGCACTCTGTTGTTGATCTCTCTTTGGTCTTTAACAGGTTGATAGTCCCCGGTTCCTGGCTTTTTCTTCTAATAACAGGGGAGTGTTCCAGGCCAATTGACAGGGCCTTAGGACCCCTAAGGCCAGATATTTCTGAATATAGGGCCTTATCCCATCTTTAGCTTTTTATGCTTAGAAGATATTATTTGACATTGATTGGGGAGGCTGAGGTTTTTAACTCCACTGTTATTGGAGGTTGTTTCACGGCCAGGCCAAACACAGCAGTTTTTGCCCAGGCATCTGGGTAATCTGTTATCCATTTCTGCGGTAGCTTGCCTGTTTGATCAGTCTTGGGGGGTGTGAAGAGTGGATGTTTATCTTCTACTAATATAGTTACAGCCGTGACTATAGGAGTTTTTACTGAAGGATTTAGAAATTTCTTTTGGGGGCTTTCAGGGTTAAAAGTTATTTTGGCCCAGAGCTTGGTGAGCAGATCTCTGCCCATCAATGGGTGCGGGCATTCTGGGATTACTAGGAAGGAGTGATGGATTTTTCCTTTCCCCAGGTCCATGGTCCTCTTAGTAGTCTAAGCCCGATATTTACTGCCATTAGCCCTTTGAACTACAGACCTTTTATTTGATAGACTGCCCAATGGGGCCCTAAGGGCTGAATATACTGCTCCTGTATTCATTTCAAAGTTTACTGGGGTCCCCTACTCTTCAAAAGTTACCCTGAGCTAGGGGAAGGAATCTGAGCCCCAACTTTCTTAGTCATCCTCCAGAGTCAGAATGGCTGGCTGGCGTGTCTGTCTCTTTATAGGGCACTCTTTGGCCCAGTGTCCTTTTTTTTACGGTAGGCACATTGATCTGAGGCCAGGGGTGGCCTCTGGCACGGGCCCAGGTATCCCTTCCTGTCACCTTATGTCTTAATTTCTGGCCTCTTTCTTGTTGTGACCAGGATCTAAGTCAATGCCTTAGTCTTTCTTTTGCTTCTCTCATCATCCCTTTGCTCCCTTTCTTTTTCCCTGTTTCTCTTTTATAGTATTTTTTTTGGCTTCTCTGACTAAATCTCTCTTTTAACTTTTTTTTTTTAATATCCATGGCAGCTTCCCCAATTAAGGCCATCATGACAGATGCCTTTTGATCTGCTGCCTGAGGATCGAAAGGAGTATATCTCTTATATGCCTCCATAATTCTCTCTAGAAACATAGAGGTAGATTCATCAGGCCTTTTAATAATTTCTCTTACCATGGCCAAATTAGTTGGTCACCTAGCGGCCCCTTGGATACCCGCTATTTGAGCCTGGCAATAATTGGACATATGCTCCCTATCTTCAAAGGTGTTGGGGTCTCAGTTGGGTTGGTTTAAGGGGAAGCCGGCTTTGATTATGTTGGGAAGTTGTGTTGTTCGCCCATCAAGTCCGAGGATATTTTTTTCTAGCTTCCAGGAGGTTTTTCCTCTCATTCCTCTGTCGTGAAGAGAGTCCCTAGGAGTTGTTGGCAGTCATCCCAAGTAGGCAGGTGTGAAAACGTTGGCGACTTCTCTGAGTTTTTTTAGCCAGGCCAGCTTCCTCTAGGAAAGGAGGGGCTGTGTGTGCCATTGGACAGTCATCTGGAGGGTGCTGGGCCATCCTGGCTTCCTCGAATGGTGGAGAGGCTGAGTAAGCAGCAGGGGAATTACTTACAGGGTTTTGGGGGTTGGGGGACTAGGGCAGAGGATAAGGACGAGTAGAGTCTTGAGACTCAGGGAGAACAGAGGGTGGAGGTTGAGGAGCAGAGAGTTTGAGAGATAGAATCGTAGGGGAAGGAGTAGGAGTGGGTGCAGGGACAAGGAAAGGCTTCACCCATGGAAGAGGAGATTTGCAGAGGTCCTGACAAGTTAAGATATATGGCTATTGATCTGGATGGCTATGTGGCCCCGGCTGAAAGACAATATCTCAGATTTTTCAAATTAGTGCGAAGTAGAAACATCTTTCTAGGGGCCATCAAACTACAAAGGTGGGTTATTCTGAGACACAGAATCTGCCAGGTCTGGTGTTTTAATGAAAAAGAAAGAATCTGAGCCCTTAAGCAGACTTTGGTCCAGTGATTAAGGGTCAGGGACAGAGGCATTGAAGTGCTCTGTCCCATAATGAAACATACACAGACAGTGAAAACAAAGACACACGACACAGACAAGACAAGACAATAAAGACAGACAATGGACGTCCAATACTGAGACCAGGACTGAGTAGCGGGCAAATCCTGATGGGCTGCCAATTCCAAATCTGAAAGAAAATATCACTGAGTCGAGGAGACTATGGTTCCTCGATTTCCCGAGTCCATCCCACAGGAACATGGCCTGTGGCTCTGTGACATGTATGTCAGCCACCGTGGGAGAGAGCTCACGCTCTTTACCAATAGCCATTTTGTCAAACCCTAACCTGAATCCTGAAACCAGAAAGAGGGGCCTTATTTACCCCCAGAGGAGCCCATTGGGGGTCTTTCATCTGCAGCTGCCGGATCTCGCTGGGGCCACCAGAAGTAAAGGTCGGGTGAGCGTCGGTGGAAGAGACCACCAAGAGACTGTCTAATGCAACCTCAAAGGGTTTATTGGGAGTCCGGCATGCAAGGGCTCAGAGATCAGTTGAATAGAGCAGAGAGCCCTGAGAACAGCTTAAGAAGTGCTTATATATTTTCCTTGGAGAGGGCAGGGAGGGAAGTTTATTGATGGTTAAGGGCGAGTGGGCGGTTTGCGTGCAAATGGTTGATGGAGTACATTCTGCAGTTTTGCAGTTGGGGGCAGCACATTCTGGGAACAAGAAGAGCAAACAGTTCTCAAGATTTCAACAGTGTTTCATTAAGCATACAGAAAAACAGGACGTGACAAGTACCTATTTTATTAACCTTTCAATATAAGTATGAAAACAGAAATCTAGGTAAGATTTGAAGCCCAGAAGTTCATTTGGTCCTTGATTGGTATACTTAGCTTTGAATTACATTCCGTAGAGATGTCCTAGAATTATGGATATACAATGACACAGGACCTTGTACCTTCTCAGAGGTCAGTTCCAAAACACAGTCTCTAAGGGGAATCACACCAAAATTCAAGACAAGGTGGACCCAATTATCTCTACCAACCGCCACACAAATGCCCACAATTAAAACCAAAACACTCCCAAATGGCACTCATCTTCTTCCAAATAGACACTCATCATAACTTCTGGCAGGAGAATTCCATGAGAGGCGCAGCACAAGACAGTGTCCCAAATAATCTCCCTTTCCCCTCATTTGCCAAAAGTCAGAGTGGCCTGGACACCCTTCCTGTGAACCAGGAGTGATCAAATATGCCTGCCATTAATACAGCTCTGTTCTTCAATTTGAGGCCTACTGTCTGTGGGGTTTAGAGTCTTTATTTGTATTGGATTCATAAGAAAACCCAAGAACCTATGGGCTAGCATCTGCAGTGCTTTGAAGAACTCAATTGACCCAATGGATCGCTTTTCTCACTTGATGGAGAGACTTCATCAACAATGACTGATTTTTTGGCCATTTTGATTATGGATCCACACATGGGATCTTTCTTTAGACCCATCAGGTGCTGATAATCTAAGCCACAGGCTCACACAGGGCCAAGAGGCTGATTCAGACACATCCCTTTACAATGCACTTAAGCAAAGAGCCACAGGTGATGCCCATTCATTTCCATTTGAAAACTGTTTTCTTCAGGCTTCACAAAATCGTGGCCTGAGGCAAAGAACTTCCTGACATTCAGGGCAACAGAACAATAGGTAATCAAAAGGCCCTTTGCAGGGTTTCTCTACTGAGACTTTCCGGGTCACACTGATATCTGACTTTTCTGAGATGCTTGCCATTCTCTTCAGCTATCCAGTACATGTCCATGTCACAGTGGTTGGAGGTGGTACATATCCTGGATGCAAATGCATGAACCTATTCTGGAGAGTGGCTAGATTTCAGGAAGAAAACAGGAACTTAGGAAAATAGCAGGTGTTGCCCATCGATAAGGCAAGCCCTAGTGCATTCATAAATTGGGCAGGATGAATGCTGGGAAGCTTTCTACTTGACAGGAAACATCCATTGATGCATTCTCTTTTCTAATGTCTACAAGCACGGACACTGTGGGATACACAGACATAGAAACACTCGCCTTGTGAAACAACTTACTAGAAACAGTTCACTCCAAACCAAACAAACCGTCTTTCCTGCCTATTCTCAGAACATGAGACAAAACCACAAACACACATCTACACCCACAAAGGCACCTCCTTCCCCAAGTAGGTCTCTCACTCTCCAGAGTATCCTCTGACTGCTGGGCCATACTATGTTCCCCCAATATGGCGTGTCCTGTCTCAGATCTGGTCTCCTTGTCCAACTTTGTGAAGTGTTCAGGAGCCAGCTGTGAGCCACAACCTGCTTTTTCAGGAAAGGCCCCTCTTCAGAGAACTCCTGGCATTTGGCCATCCTCACATCAGTAGGTACCAAGAAAGACTGACTCTGTCCTTGCTAAATTGAAGCAAGTGAGACACTGGGACTGGGACTGAGACTGACTCTGTGTGCCTGGCTTCCTGGATCCCAAGTTCAGAGAGTTCCATTACCAAGGGATTGAGGTGAGGTCTCATCCTTCAGGAACTGAATTAGGTCTCTGCCTTGGCAACCACTTTATCCAAACAGTTGCTTTCAAGCATACCATGAGAAGGAGGCTTACCCTATTTTCTGTGGCACTTTCACAAATTAGAATGGTATATCAACCATAGGCACCAAGGAACCGCTCTCCACGAAGGCCTGATTTGGTCCATCTTCTTTATATTTGGAAAAGAGCCTTTAGTCCAGGGAGCACTACAGTGAACCTCTGCACTAAAACTATTAGCAAGCACCTGATGGAGGAGGCCTCCATAGGTAAGTGGCTCCTTTATAACATCTGATATCCAGTTAAGGGAGATCTCTTCTGATGACAGAGATGTGGCACAGGGAGGCTCACATATACTTCTGTGCAGAACAGTAACGAGAATCATTCTGTCCTCTGTTCTGTTCTGTAGGGAATTCCTCTGGAACTGTAGAGAGGTGCCGATGAGCACGCACGCGCTCCTACCCTGGAGCTTTAGCAAGATGTTGCACTGTTCCCCTGTTTCTGTGTTTAGCCACCGGGTTTCTGTTTATTTGTGTTCTGTGTTCTATTTTTTGTTTTTTTGTTTGTTTGTTTTTGTTCGTTTTGTTGTGTGATTTTGGTGGTAAAAACTTAAGTATATTGGACATGAAAATCAGAAATAAAGAGAGTAAGCCTGACACCCCTTTGGACTGTGTTTTAAGGAACTGCAATGAACTTTATCCCCCTTTGCGAAGCAGGATGATAGAAGCCCCTAGCTGGCTGCCTGGAGCACACCCATTGCAGAGGGAAATGCCTGCTGGGGACCTAAGAACAGAGTATCTCCCAGGTTAACAAGTGAAACTCCTTTAAAACCCCTTGTCCCTCCAGATAAAGAGAGTCACAACTTTGGCAGAGTCCCCTGTGTTTCTCCTTTGTTAGCCAAGCAATAAACCTCCTTTTTTTCTTTTTCAAAACCCAGTCCTCATTATTAAATTGGTATTAATTGGCTTCAAGCTCAGGAACCAAACTTTAAGTTACAAATCTTGTACCCCCCCTCCGCCCCGGAACTTTGTGAGACCTATCTACTGAAATGTTAGGAGATAGAGCATGCTTGGTGTGGAACTGAATCAGAGGAGCTAATCCTGTATGTAAAAGGAGAAACTGAGGGACTCCCAGCAGCTGCCAAAGCCCTGTTGATTCAGGGAATTACCTCCTTCCTTCCCTGCACTGTAAGGATTATGCCACCTCTGTCTTGTTAAAAAAAGAGAAAAAGAAAAAGGGGACACTAAATGCAGTAAAATCACCATGGAGACACTTTATTTTACATTTCAGGTTGCCCCTCTGTGAAAACATCTGGTCCCCTTGTGGGGACAGCTATGGTTCCACTGGTGTACGAGATTTTTCTCTTATCTGCTCTGGTTTAAAGGGTTCTCTCTGACAGCCATAGTCTGGACCTCCTTTTGGTCTGTATTGTGTCTTTGTTTCTGGCCCTTTAAGGCATGTGCAATAATGTGTTGATATTATAAATTGTTTTTTGGGAATGATCTTAGCTGAATGTGTGTCGAAATGATGATGTTTTATTTTAACAATCTGGATTCTGAATGGGTTTTTGAAGCATTGCACAATCTTGCAGTTAAAAGTCGGGTTTAGGTAATTGTTTAGTTTATGATTTCAGATAATTCATGCCAGAGAACTTAAATACTTACAATGGATAACTGAAGAACTCTACTTCCAAGTTGGCAAGAAACTTCCCAATCATACAGTCTTTTTTTTTCACCAATTTTGAATTGGGTAGCCTGGGAAAATGTCACTGTGTGTACCAGTGCATTAATTTGGACATGGATAGTAAATCATAGTATGGTGTCTGTTGACCAAACAAGATGTAAAGATATAAAATTTTGTGAATTGTATCTTAAACTTGTGTCATAATTTTCAACATCCGAACCTGAAAATTATGGTTAAAATGCCTTAGTCCTGAGATGTCTGTTCAGAATAGCAGTTTTTTTCCTGCTCCTTCCAGACCTCAGCCATGACTTATGTTGAAATGCAAATGAAAGAAGCCTGCAAGCTTTGTAGGAGACTGATTTGAGATCTAAGGGAAAAAAAGGTAAATTGTATGGTATTTTCTAATTACTGGCAAGTCATTTTTTCTAGGACTCTTATTTTTTTCTGAGATACTTTATGTTTTTTGACCTCATGATATTGAGCATACAGACCTAGGTTAATGTTTTTCTGATCAGTTCTATCTTTGACCAACTGTGGACTTCTTGAAACATTGCAATAAAGATTTCACCTGGGAAATGCTACGAGGCCTTTACTATTATTATGTGTGCACAATTTTGTTATGTGTTGTATGTCTATATATACATATGTCCGTATATCATATATATGATACATAAATTAACATATATAAGGAGCGCTCATAAAAAAAAAGCACTCATAAAAACAAATTTTAAAAAGTGGATCCAAAGATCTTTAATTCACGTGATTTAAATGTTTCAATTTAAATTGGATAAAGAGATAAAAACAAATGTCTTTAAATTTAAGCTTACAAAGTTTTCTAGGTGTTCAAACATCTAACAAAATATTAACATCTACAAAATGTCTAATATGCCTTGGCTCTAGTACCTTTCCTTCAACATAAAAATGGTTTACACTGTTCAATACGTTTCTCTAACTTTTTGATAAATAAGTAAAGTAAATTTGATATGGGATTACTCATTCATGAGTACTTTAGTTAGATATCTGATTGATTTACTAAGATCTGTATTTTTTTTAGTAAACTCTGTGTAAGATTGTAAAAATCAGTCATGTGTTAATGAGGCAAAAATTTCTTAAAACATAAGTTTACCCATAACATTGAGTTTATTAAGATTTATGTTTTCTAGAGCAAGCAACCATAAAAACTAAACAACTGATTAAATAAGAACTGTTATTTTAGAGCACTGTACTGCCATTTCTTTAAAAGCCAAACTTGATTAATGTAGAAACATAAATGTAATTGTTATGCTATTAATGTTTTCATATCTTACAGGTATGCAAGTCTGTAAGGTAGAAACCTTAAAAGAGCATTATATCAAGCTGGTGCTCTGAAGTTGTGTGGTAAAAAATATATTGTGGATTTATTTACCTGTTATCATTAAGATATGTAAATTTTTATGTTACTTTTTACATTGGGGAACAATTTAAATGTATTTTTAAGTTAATTAGAGCCTAATCTTTGTAAAGGTTAAAAACTTTCAGCATTTCTTTAATTCATGTTTTAAATGTGATATCATATGGTGTTAGCTAATGTTCATGTGACCTCAAACAAGTTAGGTAAACTTTGTCAAAAGATATTTAAAAATAAAGATCAGCTTTAGAATTAAAATACTTAAGATTTATAAAGAGCCCTGCCTTACCTGAGATAAGGCTGTGTGTCCCATCTTACTACATGTGAGAATGACTATGAAACATGTAGGTCAGATAATATTTCTTTAAAGTTATGTTAAAAAGTTTTTTTTTTTATTGTCAATATTCCTAGGATCTCAAACAGGGGATATAATGTATAACTCAGCCAAAAAATTCAGGGAAAATATTACACGAACTAAGTATTTTTACTTTTGTTAATTTTAGTTTGAAATTTTCTTATAAGTGATCTAAAGATTCCCTGTTAGTGTTTTACAAATGCGTTGCTTTAAGAACACAACATGGGTTTATTCAAGATAATAAGTCATCAACTACAATACAGACAGAATAATACAGATCCCAATTAATAAAAAGGTAATTATAAAGTTATAGACATTAAAGCCCAGTACTCTTAATATAAGGCTGTTAAAATTTATTTGCTGGATGTTTAAGATTAGGATTTAAAATTAATGTTAAATGAAAAGGGCCAAGAAAACCAATATTTGGCTCTTGCCCTCTGAGTCAGTCTGAATCCAGGGAACAGGGGACTTCTCTAAAGAGCTTTGCAACTCTGAGCCACATAACCTCCTGATCAGGGAGATTAATGAGACCACTGGAGAACAGAAAGCCAATCAGTGCATTTGTTACAAAGAGGAGAGTCATCAGAGAAAGGAGACATCCCTGATGCTTCTGAGGGAAGCCAAATGGTCAAGCAAGACCTGGACCCACCTAGCGCAAATGGCACTAGCAGAACTGAGAATCTCCTCTCAAGTTTCCCCAGAATTGATTCCCACAAAAGCTCAGCTGACTGTTAACAAAAATAGAAACAAAAGTCAGTTTGACTGCTTCATCTTAAACACTTAGCAAAGACAGTTAAGACCAAAATACAGCCACTCCTGGGCGTATTAAATAATAATAATAATAATAATAATAATAATAATAATAATAATAATAATAAAATTTTAAGGTATGCACTTTATCTTATCCTCCCAAAACAAGTAATACTGGAGGCTACAAAGAAGGATTCTCACACAGGAATGCCTAATACAGACCTACAGATATTCCTAACCTACAAAGGTAGGCGTGGTGTTTGCTAGTACGATTATCCAGCCCTGAGTAACAGAATTAAAGGTTTCTCTATTAGACGCAGAGGTCATACTAGTAAAAGGATTTTACAAGATCACATGACATTAAATTATTAAACTGTGTCTTATTGGGAGGGCCAACTGTAACACTTAAAGTTAAATATTAAGTTGACAGTCCTGATAACTGGGGATATTAAAGACTGGTGAGGGAATTTCTATACAGTGACATGTTCTAGCTGCTGCAACATTTATCCAGTACTCATGGTTTTTGTTTCACTCATAGAAGAACCCATTCACAGATGACTTTACAACCTGTTCTTCCCCAACCTGACTTCAAACCGAACTGACTTCTAAAAGGCAACTCATTTCTCTCAACTGACTTCTAATAGGCAACTCATGTCCCTCACGCCGAGCCCACTCATGTCACCCTGTCTCAGGACAGGAGAAGAAAAAAATTAGTGATGCCACTCTTCTTACAACAATGGAGAGAAAGATAAATAGACTATCAATATAAGTAATTAAGAAGGGTAAAATCAGCGAGATCGGTTTTGGGTGAGTTCTAAAAATTTGGAGACTCTTACCTGAGGGATTAAAATTTCCTCAGTGCTCTTCCCATAATCTATCAAAGATTTGAAAGGGACACAGAGAAAAGGGGGGAATTGTAGACCCAACCTGATCTTTTATTAAAATTGGGAGCCATCATGCCACAAAGCCATGAAAAGATAATTTTGGCTTTACCATTAATTACTTCAAATTCTGAACCTGCGTGGAATGCCTGCCCGCGCCTTGAACTCACACATGCCTGGCTCTCTGACCAGATAGCAGCCCTCTCTGAAACTTTAGTGACACATCATAAATATTTGCCTTCTCTGGCAAGACAACAACCCTCTCTGAGGCTCTAATGGTCCTCATGAATTCTCATGTAGGGACAGCAAAAAAATTGTAAACTACCTTTAGTGTGATGTTTATCAGAGTTCTGTTATCTGTAACCCCCCTTTTGTGTAACTTTCTGGGCTATAAAGCTGGGCTGTAGGAAAGCTGGGGTTGCTGTCTTGTTCCCTTCGTTTTGGGAGGGAGAGGCAGCATGGCCAGTGGAAATAATAAGCTTAATTTTATTTGATTTTAATTTGAGTCAGTGGTCTTTTCTAGCGTCCTGGTCTAACAGGTAAACACTCCAAAAACATGGAGCTCTGCCGGCCTAAAGACTTCTTGAGAAACTTCCTCTGAGTTTGGGCACTTGAAATATATGTTGTTGCAAGGAGATTTAGCTTCCTTTCTAGTGACACCATAAAAGCTGGGTCTGCATCTACGTGACCTGGAGGACATGGTTTCTTGTATTCTAATGAACATGAGGCAGCAGTGCTGAATATTCTATTTGTAGGTAAACTGTGGCCACTTGTTGCTAAGTGTCTCCCCGTGTGAACTGTGAAGCCATTTGGTAATCCTCCACTTTTCGTGGTGTTTCTTGCTGCTGCACTGGGAGTTTGGTATTTGCTTCATGAAATACAATGAGTTCAACTGGGACCCAGTATTAAAGGGAGTTCTGTCACTTGTGGTGGGTCAGGGTCTGCAGGAGAATGCAACAACCAGGCTTCTATCTCACAAAGCTTGCCCCTTTGTCCATAGAAATCTGACTCTGAACTTTGCCCGGAAACCTCTCCATATAACAAGAAGGGTCTGCTGGCTGCACCATATCAGTCACAAGCCATTTTGAAGGCAATGGAAAATCCTCCTGGCCACACCACAGCTGTATTATCACACACCTGCCCACCACTGCAAAAGGCCCACTACTCAGCAGGGTCCAACTTACTGGCATCATTGTTCTACACCATTTTCATGAAATACCGTCAATCTTGGCATTCTCTTGTACACTCATGACCAGGAAAAAGACATCCAAAGGTTCTCCAGTGCCACCTGGTTAAGGGAATTTAAAAAATTTTATTGTATTTATCTAGCCATTTTTCATGGATGAAGTTGGAGGCACTGTGGGTTTCAGTTCAGTAGTGAGACACTACCTGCTTTCTCACGAAAGACCCCTCTTCAGAGCTCTCCTGGAATTTGGCCATCCTCACATCAGTAGTTACCAAGAAAGACCGATTCTGTCGTCCTTGGTAAATCCAAACATGTGTGGCCACTGGGACTGTGACTGGGAATGCCTCTGGGTGCCTGGCATCCTGGATCCCAAGTTCAGAGAGTTCCATCACCAAGAAAATGATATAGGTCACTTCCTTCAGGAACTGAATGAGGTCACTGCCTTGGCAACCTCTTTGTCCTAACAGTTGCTTCCAAGTGTCCCAATAGATGGAGGCTGCCCCTACTTCCTGTGACACTTTCACAAGTAAGAATGGTATATCAAACATAGGCACCCGTGAACAGCTCTCCACACAGGCCTGGTTTGGTCCATCTTCTCTACATTAAGAAGAGATAGACTGCTTCAGACACACCCCTTCATCCTGACCTGTTTTTTTTTTTTTTTTTTTTTTGTCATGAAAGATGACTTTTGCTCTCTCAGGTCCTTCATAGCTTTCTATATCTTCCCCAGGGTTCACTTCTGCATGGACCTTTGAGGTTCTCAGCAGGTGGAAGGTCTCTTACATTTCTATATAAGACCAACTCTGTCCTTGCTTTTCTGTAAAGTTAGATTGAGGAAACAAAGTATGGTTAGGGTTAATAACATGTTTGATTTGGGTTAGGAATCATTCTGCTGCATGAATAATGGTATTGGGAACCTGCAATATTTATAAGTATATATAGAGGTGAAATATATGTATGTAAACACAAATCTAGGTAAGATTTGAAGCCCAAAAGGGCATTGGATCCTTGATTGGGATACTTCACTCGGAATTATGTTGTGCACATGTGTCTCAGATAAATCTATACATAATGGCATAGGACCTTGTACCTTGGATAATTGAGTGTCGAAGAGAACATCCAGTCAAAAAAGGATACTTGGTAGGATTAGGAAGATAGTTGGTAGGATTAGAAAAAAAGAGTGAGTATAGGATTTGGACAAAAAGTTCTTTAGCAATAGGGTTTCAGGTAGACAGAAAATGTAAATGTCAGCACATGTGAAGAGTCAGTCACAATGATGAACTGGGGAAAATATGTAGGAAAGCAGATATCATTAGAGACATTAGGAAATCAGGCAAATGATGAAGTGATTGATAGGATTAGACATTTTCAACAGGCTTGAGGTTGAATACATAATCTTTTGAAGAAACAAATATGTAGTCACCAATAGGATTGACATTTGAGAGCATTAGGCAACCTGGACATGGGTGATTTTCATAATCCATACTCACATTCCATTTAGGCTTTGGTACAAATGTAAGTGTGACTTTGCATTTTGTTGACAGAATATATATGTAGATCAGGTGACATGAGTCTTTCTTGCACCATTTCTGGGAGCAATATTTAGAAGAGATATAAATTAGTATTGGGGGCACAAATAGGTGTACCATGTGTGAATATATAATATAACTGATTCCAACTTTAGAAATTGGAATAAATTGATATCTGAAAATACACAGGAAATGTTATATTGACATACATACATTCATTCCAACCAGTTATACATCTAATGGTAATATTAGGGTTGTGGTTTATCATAAAGTGTGTGTGAGTTTTGCTTCAAAATTGATTATGGAAATCGAAAATAATGTGTTTGGAAAGAAGTCTCAATAAATAACCAGTCAAAAGCAAGGAGGAATACATGTGTACTGAAGCAGGAAGTGATTGAATGTGTTTCAAATGTCTTTAAATTTGTGAACTTGTGGATGAAATGTATATACTATGATGTACAAAAACTGAAGAAATAGTAATGTACCAGTGTTAAATAAAAATGAACGTCAAAATACACATCATGCCCCTTTGGAATCTACTTGCATTGATGTTAAATTGGGTCAGTTACAGTAGAAATATAAGGATTTGTTTGCACCATTCAGTGAAGTGAGTTTTCAGTACTAGAAAACAAATATGTATTTCAGGTGGATGAATATTTCTGAAAATAATCGTATGAAAATTTGATTATAAAACCACATACATGAGCATGAGTGAATTATTTAGGGAGTGTATAATAGGACACATATATTTTATATTTGGAAAAATCTAGAGAATATATATATATATATATATATATATATATATATATATATATATATATATATATATATCTCACAGAGAAACATTAGAAAGTAGTAATATATATGCCAATCAAAATTCATCGTGAAATATATATCATCCACCGATCCAAAAATATTAATTTTACTGAACATGGATTTATGTATAATGTTGTTCAACTAAAAATCTCACTCATAGTTTGAATTTTCAGTTCCAAAAGCGTTTAGGAGGGGTGATCTCTTCTCATACTTTGTTTCTGCTAAGTTAGCCACCTCACAAAAATGTACGTGTGATACCAGGTAGGATTTTTTATGTGCATATAAAAATACATGTGCTGAATTGGCTACAGAAAAAAGGAGACAGAAATTCACATATGTGTTAACTTTAAAAACACATGGAGTACTATTTCAACAAACAATTGACAAGATTTATAACTCCTACACTATATCATGCAAAAGGCAAGACCAACTATACACCATGCCTCCTCTGAACTGCTTGTATTAATATTATGTTTGGGTTATTTGTCTCCATCATATTAGGATTAGTAGTCAGAGTCTATTATGGTATGGGTTACTGACAGGGATTCAGTATTTCGAATGGAAAATTGGAAAATGAATCCAATGTGTATGTAAATATGTGCTACACAAAAATCTTCCCACTCTCATCCAGAACAATACCTTGACAACACCTTCACCCCATGTAAGACACAATTAGAGGAGAAGAGTTAGAAAATCCATGAATACATATCTGGAATGGAATGCGATCAGGAGTTCACAACCTTGGAAGTGTTAGAGGAGTTTCCAAAAGTAAGGGACAGGGTAAACACTTCAAAAACATGGAGGTCTGTTGTCCTAGAGACTTCTTGAGATACTGCCTGTGAGGTTGGGCACTTGAAATATATGTTGTTGCCACGTGCTTTAGCTTCCTTTCTAGTGAAACCATAAACCTGGGTCTGCATCTATGTGACCTGGAGGACATGGTTTCTTATTTTCCAATGAACATGAGACACCAGTGCTGAATTCTCCCTTTGAAGGTAAACTGTGGCCCCTTGGGGCTAAATGTCTCTAGTGTGGACTATGAAGATATATGGTCATCCTCTATTTTCGTGGTGTTTCTTGGTGCTGCACTGGAAGTTTGGTATTTGCTTCATGACATACAAGGAGTTCAACGGGGACACAGTGCGTGAGGGATTTCTGTCACATGTGGTGGGTCAGGGTCTGTAGGAGAATACAAGAACCAGGCTTCTATTCCACATAGCTTGCCCTCTTGAACATAGCAACCTGATTCTGAACAATGTCCTGAATCCTCTCCATGTAACAAGATTCCTTTACATATAAGGGTCTGCTGGCTTCACCATGTCAGTCACAAGCCATTTGGAAGCCAATGGCAGATCCACATGGTCCCACCACTGATGTTTTATCACACACATGCCCACCTTTGCTCTTGGCCCACTAATCAGCAGGATCCAACTTTCTGGCATCTCTGTTAAACACCATTTTCATAAAAACCAGTCAATCAAGGCACTGTCTGGTATACTCATTGTTGGGAAAAGTATAAACGGCAGCCATACCCCAGAAAAAAAACCCCAACATGGCGCCTAAGCACTTCTTCTTCCTACATTCTTCTTTTCTGCAGTGGTGAGAAATGTTCCCGCCCGTGTGAACTCTTCTGCTGGCGCCAATTTCAAATCTTGCTGGCCGGGAATCTTAGCCCCAATAAGAACTAATTCCTGGGCTCCGGAGCTGATATCTGAAAGAACTTGCCAATAAACGGATTGCCTGCCATTTATCTAAGCCCTCCCATCTCCTCCTTAGTTCTATATAAGCACACAGCTTTTTGCAATAAAATTGGAATTCTCCCGGTGAAGTGCCTTTGCGTGGGGAGTTCTTTCATTCTGGTGCCCCGTATGAGGATATGGGTGAGCTCTTTCCAACAAGAGCCCCGTCCACTGCTCCACCGTGGCACTCTGCCCTGGTCTGCTCTTTTCAGACGCAGGCTTCCTGCACTCACCACTGATTTGTTGTATGTAAGCCTCCCCTGACCCCGGCTCGCCAACTCCCTCGGGCTACCGCTGGCTTTGTGACCATGATCGTCTGTCACACTCTAGACGCCTGGTAGGGGGGAGGGAATTTCTCCCACTAAGACCTTCACTGGTTGCAGTGGACCCTCTGGTGATCCATTTCCCTTTGGGGTGTGAGGCTTCTGAGTTTACATGAGAGGCTCTGTGGTTTTTCCTCCTCTGCTGCTGCTGCCGCTGCTGGCTAGAGTTGCTGTTTCCTGGGGGCCTGCTGTGTCTGGCTGAAGCTGCCTCTCTGCTCTGGGAAAACTGAACTCCCATCCTGGAACTGCATTCTGCTGGAGCCGGAGTTCTTTTTTCATTACTTACTTCTTCTGCTGCGTTCGTAAACTTTCCTGATGTCAGGTTGCCCGTGGCTCCGAACCCATTGGGTCTCACAGATCGCACTTCACTGGTGACCATCAGGTAGTGCCCTCTGTATTTCCTCATGACGGCTGGTCATTTTGGGGATGCCCACCTGACCCCCATTCGCCCTGAGCGCTTCCCGGAGTCTGTTCCAGGCCGGGTTTTCTCTTTGTCTCTCTTGCTTACACTTATTCTCTCTCTCTCTCTCTCTTCCATCTCTCCCTGTGACTGTGGACACCTCTTTATCTGTACCTGAAACCTCACCTCTCAAAAGTTTAATAAAAAATCTGGCCACACTCTCCCTCACACCAGACATCAAGCCCAAACTTCTAATCAAATTCTGTACCCAAGATTGGCCTACATATCCACTGGATAATGGCAATCATTGGCCTCCAGAAGGCTCCTTAGATCCAAACCTCCTCTTGGACCTTTTTAATTACTGCCAGCATCTGAAAAAGTGGAGTGAGATTCCCTGTATTGAATGTTTTAGCCTTCTCGCACAGCACCCTGTCTCTGCTCCTCCTGCCCTCCCTCTCAGGTCCTTCTTGCTTGCAAATCCCTCTCTTCCCCTAGTTCTACTCCTGACTTCGCAGATTCTTCCTCATTCGACACAGCAGATCAACCCCCACCTTATCCCCCAGCCCCAACTGACCCTTCTCTCCCGCAAAATCCTCCTCTTCCTCTGCCTGATTTCACGGATCCTCAACCTTCCATTTCATCCCCCTCCCTTCCCCACTCTTCTGCCTGCTCCACCTCCTCCTCTTCCACAGAGATATTCCATTCCCCTCCCTCTCCTTCCTGTCCACCGCCTGCCTCTTTCAGTCCTCCTGTTACCAGGTCTAAGGGACTCCTTCCCACCCCCAAGACAATCGCACCCCTTCGTGAGGTAGCTGGTCCCAAGGGTGTCATCAGAGTCCACGTGCCCTTCTCCATGTCGGACATTACTCAGCTAGAGAGGAAGTTAGGCTCTTTCACCACTGACCCCACCACTTACATTCGGGAGTTTCAATGCGTACTGCAAGCATATAGCCTCACTCATCATGACATCTACATGCTCTTGGCCAATAAACTTCTCCCCAAGGAAAGGCAATGGTTCTGGGAGCTAGCCCAAGCCCATGCTGATGAAAATCATAGGACCAATCATAACCACCCACAGGCCCTCATGCTGTCCCAGAGCAGGATCCCCTATGGGCTTACAGTCTAGTGACCTTTTTACATCCTGCCTCTTGGCGGGACTGAAAAAGGCCACCCGCAAGGCTGTTAACTTTCAAAAGATGCAGGAGGTCATTCAAAGGAAGGAGGAAACACCTTCAGAATTCCTGGATAGACTAACCAAGTCCCTTCAGCAGTACACAAACCTCCACCCAGAAACCCCTGATGGCCGTCATTTCTTAATGACATATATTCTGGCCCAAAGCTACCCTTACATTAAAGCCAAGCTTAAAAAGTTTGAACAGGGCCCTGCTACTCCTCAGACCAAAATCCTCGCTGTCACTTTCAAGGTTTTTCATGGTAGAGAGGATGAAAGTGAATTCCGTAGGCAGAGGGCTGAAAATGCCAAATTCCAAATGTTGGCCCAGCTCATTCAGAGAAGGCCATCACCATGCCGTCCCAATATGACCCCCCCTGGAGCTTGCTTCAAATGAGGTAAGGAGGGACATTGGACCAGGAATTGTTCTTCGCCGAGGACACCCTACAACCCCTGCGCAAAATGCCATCAAAGTGGACACTGGGGGGCAGACTGCCCAACAACCCAGAAGGGAGGTTGGTCTGCTGCCCAGCAACCCCAGCCTCACCTGGGCTTGGCAGAGGAGGATTGATGGAGTCCTGGGCCTTCCCTCCAGACTATTACCATCAAGAATCAAGAGCCTAGGGTCACCTTCCTGGTGGATGGACGCTTCATTAACTTCCTCTTGGATACTGGTGCCGCTTTTTCGATTTTGAGGGAGTATTAGGGTCCTACCACACCCTCAAAAACTCCTATTGTCAGGGTAGGAGGTAAAAAGATTTTTCCTCAAACCCCCTCCCAATCATGTTATATGCAGCGATCCCTTTTTTCCTTCACTCACTCCTTTCTTGTTATGAGCCATTGCCCCATTCCCTTTCTGGGAAGGGACATACTCTCACTATTAAAAGTCACCATTCACTTATCACCCCACACCTCTCCTACCTCTCATTTCCTCATGATATTCCTAGGGGCAGATACACCTCCTTCATGCACTCTCCCACGACTATCTAAACCATTTAACCCTGAGGTTTGGGACACAATTACACCCTTTATGTCTAAATGCAGTCCTATTCATATTGTCTTACGGGACCCTTCAAGATATGTTAGTCAACCACAATATCCACTCACAACCACATCCCTCCTTGGATTAGAACCCATCATCCAGGATTTATTATGAAAGGGGTATCTTAGGCCTACACACTCTCCTTTCAACACACCCATTCTGGCAGTTAAGAAACCTAACGTGTCCTACAGGCTGGTTCAAGAACTTCGCCTTGTCAACTCCTCTGTGGACCCCATCCACCCGCTAGTGCCCAACCCTTACACCCTCCTCTCTCAGATCCATGCCACTACTACTCACTTCTCAGTCCTAGATTTAAAAGATGCATTCTTTTCCATTCCCTTGTTCTCAGAATCTCAGGATATCTTTGCTTTTTCATGGACTGACTCTCACACCCGCCATTCTCATCAGCTTACCTGGACTGTCCTCCCACAGGGATTCAGGGATAGCCCCCATCTCTTTGGCCAATTTCTTGCCCAGGACCTCACATCCTTTCACCTGACCTGTCCTGACTCTACTCTACTTCAATATGTCTATGACCTTCTTCTATGTAGTCTTTCTGGAACACTCTCAATCCCACACCGCTCAGCTTCATAAATTCCTAGAAGACAAGGGATATAGGGAGTCTCCCCACAAGGCCCAGGTTTCCCAGTCTTCGGTCACCTATCTTGGTTTTTGCCTTACACCCGGGAAAAAGGAAATAACACTGGATAGGAGGCAACTCCTCTGTGATCTTTCAGTGCCCTATACGAAAGCCAAAATACTATCATTCCTAGGATTAGCAGGTTATTTTAGGGCCTGGATCCCAAATTATTCTCTTCTCTCCAAACCCCTGTATGACCTAGCAAAGGGACCCCCTAGTGAATCTCTTGCCTCCTTTCCCATCTACCACTTCCGCAGGCTTCAGCAACTCCTCTTAAAGGCACCTGCCCTTCACCTTCCAGATCTTTCAAGAACATTTCATCTATATGTCCATGAAAAAGGGGGGCAAGCACTTGGGGTCTTAGGTCAAAACTATGGGCGTACATTTGCACCTGTGTCATATTTGTCCAAGCAACTAGACCCTACCATCCGTGGGTGGGCCCCTTGCTTAAGAGCTCTGGCTACTGGACAAATTTTACACAAAGAAGCCTCTAAGCTGACTTTTGGGGCCCCTTGAACTATCCACTCCCCACATCACTTGAAGGATCTTTTAGCTTAAAAGGGCCTTCAAACTCTCCCTACATCCAGATTTCTGTCGCCCCTAACTTCCTTTCTGGAAAACCCTAATATTATTCTCCTCCCCTGCTCTGCACTGAACCCTGCCTCACTGCTCCCAATGACTCCCATGTCTCACATACCAACTCATAATTGCTTGGAAACCTTAGATGATTTCCTCCCCTGTCATTCTTCCATTTCTGAGAGACCACTCAGCAAGCCTACCTTATCTGGTTTACTGACAGCAGTTCCTTTAGGGAGAACGGAACTCATTACTCTGGATACGCTGTATTTTCAGCCACTGAGATTATAGAGGCCAAAGTTTTGCCTTCAGGAACTACAGACATGTAGGCTGAACTTATAGCATCCACTCGTGCCTGCCTTCTAGCACAAGGCAAATCCCTCACCCTCTAAACTGATTCAAAATATGTCTTCCATATCTTATTATCCCATGCTGATATTTGAAAGTAGCGAGGCCTACTTACCACCAAAGGTAATGCGATCACTAATTCAGCTTTTATAACCAATCTAATAGAGGCCACTTACCCACCCAGTTGGGAGTTGTCCATTGTAGGTCCCATCAGAAGGACGGCTTTCTTATCACTGAGGGCAATGCCAAAGCTGACCAGTCGGCACGAATGGCTGCTACCACTTTCAATTATGGCCTCCATGGGGGACATATAATGGCCACTTTAGACAGCTCATCTGAAGCCCCTACGTCTTTCAGTAAGAACAAGCATCTTTTCAAGTTCCTTCATACTCTATTCCTTTCGAATTCTCAGTCTTTGACCCTCTTTTTACAGAGTTTCTTTTCCCTCACCCCCTCTGACAAGCCATGCTACAGAATATAGCCTCTAATTGTCAGATCTGTCAGCGGACCAACCCTCATACTCCTTTAAGGCCCAAACCTTTCCCTTTCCACCAAGCCCGGGGACACATTCCCGCTGCTGACCGGCAGGTAGACTTCACCAACATGCCCACAGTATGGCGCACTAAATACCTCCTTGTCTTTGTGGACACTTTCTCTGGTTGGGTTGAGGCATTTCCCACTTCCAATAAAAAGGCTTCCACTGTAGCTTCAATCTTACTGACAGACATCTTCCCCAGGTTTGGTATGCCCACTTCCCTACAATATGACAATGGCCCTGAGTTTACTTCTAGGATCACACAAAAGGTGTCTCAAGCCCTCTCCTTCAAGTGGCATTTCAACTGTCCATATTTCCCCCAGGCTTCAGGGAAAGTGGAAAGGGTAAATCGTACTCTAAAGGAAGTCCTTACCAAATTGACAATGGAATTAAACATAGACTGGTTCAAACTCCTTCCCTTGGCTTTGCTTTGAATCAGAGCTCTCCTTAAGAAACCATCTTTACTGTCTCCATTTGAGATAATGTATGGAAGATCTCTTATAACCCTTCGGTTGGTCATTTCACAAGGACCTCTCACCCGAGATTTGTCTTTGCCTCTCTTGCTCCATCTCCTCTCGGAACTCTGGAAATATCAGGACTGGCTTCTTCCGGACCCAGTCTCCTCTCCAAACACTCCTCCCTTAACACCTGTTAGTCTAGTCTATTATAATACCCCAGAGGAGAAAGGGACTCTTGCCGCAAAATGGGAAGGCCCCTATCCTGTCATTCTCTTTACCCTTACCGCCGCCAAACTCTAATTACCAGACAACTGTCTCACTCCCTGGATTCACATGTCTAGGTTGAAGGCAAATCACCAGGAGGCCCCACCTGCTGAAGACAGGGCCACCCCAGAGGAACTCCAAGAATCACCTGCTGAACCTCCCCTTTACTCCTGCTCTCCACACCCATCTCACCCATTTTAGTTGTGGCTCACACGGTTTTCCTTGCAACCCAATTCCTCTTAAAGAAGGCACAATGAACTCTCCCAACACCCTAGTCTTCTCTAACTGCTTGTTTTTTGTGCTCTGCTTATTTTCTGTGCTCTGTCAGGACTGGTCTTTACCCTCCTCACCTACCATGCATTTATTCACTTTTCGGGAACGATACTCAGAACATGGCATGCAGAAGGTCTGCGCAGTGGATGCAACTACTTGCTTCATCCACAACTGCACCTCTATTTCCCTAAAATTGTCACCTTCAAGGACCTTCGTCCCTGGTAGCTGGAACTGGCCTTTCATTTGCTTCCTTTTTGATCAAACAAAAGACTATTGTCATTGGTGGCCTGAGATATATAATGGGTGCCCCTATTGGTCATGCATGTTCCATGATGAACGTGGTAGCTATTCTTACCACTCATTTGGTTACCCTGAAGGGTGGATACATAAAGTGTCATAAATGCTCTTCATCCAGTAACAATGGATGGTATACTTTAGATAAACCTGACCCCAAGGCCAAACGATGGGGCTATGTTGAGTTTGCTGTCTATGCTCGGACAACCTCAGTCAGACCCACAGGGTGGATGACTATTGGCCGCACCCTGATTACACAACCTAAGGCAACCATCCAGGTAGTCGAACACATTAAGGACTCAGAATCAAAACTTCGAGATCATATCCATAGCTCATCCAAAGAGGATTCAGAGCCTTCAACCCTCTCAGGTCCCCCTCCCACATGGCTCAATTTGCTACACCAAAATTTTGATTATTAAACTCCACCCCTCTCTGTGCCTACTTCTCAGTGCTTTCTCTGTGCTTCACTTAGTCGTCCACTTCTAGCAGCAGTCCCATTAGCGGCAGGAAATATTCCAGCAAAACCCTACAATTTCTCTAAAAAGGACAACCCCTACATGTGACACGTATCCCACTGTGGGAAAGTTATTCCACCAATACTTTATTTCCTTTCATCTGTTTCCACCTGCCAATAATGAATCCTTTACCCGTTTGTTCCTTGAGCTACAGCACCCCATAGAGCCCTGTGTTTATGCAACCTGGACATTTCCTCTGGTGTAATGGGTCTTTAAGTACCTCAACCATCAATGTCTCTGGCGCCTGTTTCTTGGTTACTGTAGTTCCTCAGCTATCTTTGTATACTCCCACCGAATTCTGACAGTTGGCCCTACCTTCCCGCACCCGTAGGGTAGTCTTTCTGCCGGTTCTGGTAGGCCTCATTTTAACAACCTCAGTGACGGGTCTCGGACTCTCTGGTGGAGCTATAGGTCATGCTCTATGGGATCCAATGACCTTCAACAAAAACTGCAGGAAACACTCAATACCATGGCTGAGTCTCTGGGTTCCTTGCAGCGGCAGGTTACTTCATTGGCACAAGTGGCTTTACAGAACCAAAGGGCAATTGATCTTCTCACTGCAGAAAAAGGGGTTACATGCCTATTTCTCAGAGAGGAATTTTGCTATTATGTTAATGAATCTGGGCTAATAAAAAAAATGTTGTTAAATTGCAGGAATTATCGACCCAATTGCTCAAACCTACCTCCTCCAATCCCATAACGGGGTTCTTCCAATCCTATCTTGACATGTACTTACTACATAACTTGGGTCCCCTTATTTGGATGCTCCTTTTTTGTGCTCTCTTGCCCTGCATAATGAAGTGCCTTCAAACCCAACTGCATAAAATTCCTAATCAAACTTTCAACCAGCTTTTGCTTAGTCACTACCAGCCTCTGATGACCGATGAATCCCCAACATCTCCAAGAGAACAGTTCACTCAGTGATGAAGCTCACTACCAGGCACGATGGAATGCAATGGGTATTAGACAGCAGGAGACAACGAGCTCGGAGAACCTCTTAATCTGCCATCCTGGATTCATAGTCTTTACCACCTTCTAAGCTTTCTCATGGCCCTTGACCTCTTCTATGTCATTCCCCCCACATGGAACTTCTGCCAAAAATTGACATTTGCTTTAATTTTGATCTTCATTCTTTTTTTATTCGCTCTGATCTTCTTCAGGTGCTGGCGACACCATGTCCAGGCAATGCTTCCAGTATTTCCTTGAGTCTCTGTTACAGGACCAGTGGCTGATACCAACAATCTCTTCCATCCAGGACTGGTTCCATGCCATCGACATCTTTGGCTTCAGGGAACATTCATTGACTTCACCCCTATGAAAATAGCTGTCCATAGCCACTGGGTTTTATTTCTGGCTGCCATGATATCCCCATACCTGCCCCCTGAGCATTCCTCCACTTCTCTTTCTAGGCCCCACACCACCCCCACACAGCAGGAAGCAGCCGGATCTGACAAACGACGCCCCACTTCCTAAGAAAACAAAAAGGGTGGAATGTTGGGAAAAGAATAAATGGCAGCCATACCCCAGAGAAAAACCCCAACATGGCGCCTAAGGACTTCTTCTTCCTACCTTCTTCATTGCTGCAGTGGCGCAAAAAGTTCCCGCCCTTGTGAACTCTCCCGCCAGCGCCAATTTCAAATCTCGCTTGTGGGGAACCTTAGCCCCAATTAGAACTAATTCCTGGGCTCTGGAGCTGATATTTGAAAGAACTTGTCAATAAACGGGTTGCTGCCATTTATCTAAGCCATACCATCTCCCCCTTAGTTCTATATAAGCACACAGCTTTGAGCAATAAAATTGGAATTCTGCCGGTGAAGTGTCATTGCGTGGGGAATTATTTCACTCATGTTCAGCAACAGGATATCCAAAGGTTCTCCAGTGCCACCTGGTAATGGGAATTTCAGAAATTTGATGGTATTTATTTAGCCATTTTTGAAGGATGAAGTTGGAGTCACTGTGCGTTTCAATTAATGCAGGAACCATTATGTGGTGAGGAAGCTCATTTAAATGAAATCTATGGCGAAATCTCACAGGCAAGGCTTCCCAAAGAGTGGCCAAAAGGTCACATGAAGCCAGGATCATTGAGGTCTACAATATGAGTTCCATTTGTGTTTAGACTCTCAATTATGGCTGCCAAGTTTTTCAAAATAAAATCATGTGATATCCTGGCTGAGATTCTCACTGCACTGTGGAAAGACACCCTGGCCCTCGATCTCAGTTTTCAAGGGCGCATCTCATGCGTGGCCTCCTAAAATCCCAACACATTTCATGGCAATACTTCTTTGAGGTAAATTCCAGAACTCAGTCTCTAAGAGGAATCATGCCAGAATTCAAGCCCAGGTGGATCCAGTTATCTCTTCCAACCGCCAAACAAATGACCACAATTAAAACCAAACATTCCCACATGGCCCTCATCTTCTTCCATATAGACACTTATCATAACCTCTGGCTGGAGTTTTTCATGAGGGGTGCAGCCCAAGATAGTGTCAAAAATAAGCTCCCTTGCCCCTCATTTGCCTAAAGTCAAGGTGGCCTGGACACCCATCCGGTGAACCAGGAGTGATCAGATAGGCCAGCTGTTAATACTGCTCTGCATCTCCAATTTGAGGCCTACTGACTGTCAGGTATAGATTCTTTATATGATTTGGAGCCATGAGAAAACCCAAAAACCTATGGGTTAGCCTCTGCAGGGCTGTGCATAACTCATTTGAACCAAAGGATCCGTATTCTCACTTTATGGTGGTCAGGAACCTTACAAATGAATGTGAGAGACTTCATTCACAATAATTGCTCCTTTGGCCATTTTGGTTTTGGATGCACACATGGGATCTCTCTTTACATCCATCAGGTGCTGAGAATCTAAGCCACAACCTCACACAGGGCCAAGAGGCTGATTCAGACACATCCCTTTCCAAAGCAATTAAGCAAAGAGCCACAGGTGATGCCCATTCATTTCCATTTGAAAACTGTTTTCTTCAGGCTTCACAAAGGGGTGGCCTGAGGCAAAGACCTTCCTGACATTCAGGGAAACAGAACAATTGATAAGCAAAAGGCCGAAAGCATGGTTTCTCCACTGAGACTTTCTTGGTCACACTGATATCTGAGTTTTCTGAGATGCTCGCCATTCCCTTCAGCTATCCAGGACATGGCAATGTCACAGAGCTTGGAGGTGGTACATATTTTGGACACAAAACCATGAGACTATTCTGGAGAGTGGTGAGAATTCTGGAAGAAACAGGAACTTAGGAAGGTAGCAGGTGTTGCCCATGGATAAGGCAAGGTGCAGTCCATTCATAAATTGGGCAGGATGAATGCCGGGAATCTTTCTACTATACAGGACATATCAATTGTTGCATTCTATTTTCTAATGTCTACAACCACGGACACAGTGGGATACACAGACATAGAAACACTTGCCTTGTCCAACGACTTACTAGAAGAAGACCACTCCAAATCAAACAAACCGTCTTTCCTACCTATTCTCAGATCATGAGACAAAACCACAAAATCACACCCACACCCACAAAGACACCTCCTTCCCCCATGTAACTCTGTGACTATCCGGAGTTTCCTCTGAGTGGTGGGCCATACTATGTTCCCCCAAAATGGCCTGTCCTATCTCAGATCTGGTCTCCTTGGCCAACTCTGTGAAGTTGTCAGGAGCCTGCGGTGAACCACTACCTACTTTCTCAGGAAAGGCCCCTATGCAGAGCTCTCCTGGTATTTGGCCATCCTCACATCTGTAGGTACCAAGAAAGACTGACACTCTCCTTGGTAAATTCAAACAAGTGAGCCTACTGGGTCTGGGACTGGACTGGCTCCGGGTGCCTGGCTTCCTGGATCACAAGTTAAGAGAGTTCCATCACCAAGGAAGTGAGGTAGAACACTTCTTCAGGAACTGAATGAGGTCATTGCCTTGACAACCACTTTGTCCTAACAGTTGCTTTCAAGAGTCCCATGAGATGGAGGCTGCCCCTACTTCCTGTGACAATTTCACAAGTTAGAATGGTATATAAACCATGGGCACCCGGGAACAGCTCTCCACCTAGCACTGTTTTGGTCCATCTTCTCTACATTAAGAAGAGAGAGGCTGATTCATACACATCCCTTCATGCTGACAAGGTTGTTTGCCATAGAAGATGACTTTTCTCTCTCAGGTCTTTCGTAGCTGCCTACATCTTCTCAAGGGATCATTTCTGCATGGACCTTTGATGTTCTCAACAGCTGGAACATGCCCTACATTCCTGTATTTTAAGAGCAACCCTGTCCCTGCTGTTCTGTAAAGTTCGATTGAGAGAACAGTGTATGGTTTGGGTTAGTAACATGTTCAATTTGGGGTTAGGAATCCTTCTGCATGACGAATAATGGTATTGGGAAACTATGATATTTACAAGAATATATAGGTGAAATATAAGTATAAAAACAGAAATCTAGAGAAGATATGAAGTCCAGAAGGGCATTGGGCCCTTAATTGGTACACTTAGCTTTGAATTATTTTCTGCAAAAATGTCTCAGATAAATCTATATACAATGGCATAGGAGCTTGTACCTTGGATGATTGAATGTCGAATTGAACATCCACTCAAAAAGGGATTGTTGGTAGGATTAGAAAGATAGTCAGTAGGTTTACAAAGAAGAGTGAGAATAGGATTTAGACCAAAAGTTCTTAAGCAATAGGGTTTCAGGTAGACAGTGAATGTAAATGTCAGCACAAGTGAAGAGTCAGTCACAATGATGAAGAGGGGAAAATATGTAGGAAAATAGATATAAATAGAGACATTACTAAATCAGGCAAAGTATAAAGTGAGTGATAGGATTAGACATTTTCAACAGGCTTGAGGTTGAATATATAATCATAGGAAGAAACAAAAATGTAGTCACCAATAAGATTGACATTTGAGAGCATTAGGCCACCTGGACATGGAAGGTTTTAGTAATCCATGCTCCCTTTCCATTTAGGCTCTGGTACAACCTTAAGGGTGACCTTTGATTTTTTTGTCCAGAATATTAGTGTGATAAAATGTATATATAGATCAGGTGACATGAGTATTTCTTCCACCATTTTTTGAGGAATATTTTGAAAACGTATAAATTAGTATTGAGGGTAAAAATAGGTGTACCCTGTGTCTATAAATATAGAGATAATGCATGAATAGACCATACAGTTAATAAATAATATAACTGGTTCCACTTTAAATAATGTATTGAATTGATATCTGAAAATACATAAGAAATCATATATTGATATATAATCATTCATAACAACTAGTTATACGTCTAATTGTAATCCTAGGGTTATGGTTTATCATGAAGAGTGTGTGAGTTTTGCTTCAAAAGTGATTATGGAAATCAAAAATAATGTGTTTGGAAAGAAGTCGCATGAAAAGACCAGTTTGAAACATGGCGGAACACGTGTTTTCTGAAGCAGAAAGTGATTGAAAGTGAAATAAATGCCTATAAATTTGTGAAATTGTGGATGAAATATATATCCAATAATGTGCATAAACTGAAGAAATAGTAATGTACTAGTTTTGAATAAAAATGAACTTCAAAATACTTATCATGTCCCATTGGAATCTACTTGCATTGATGTGAAAATGGATCAGTTACTGTAGAAATATTAGGATTTATATGCACCATTCACTGAAGTTAGTTTTCAATACTTTGAAAAAAATACGTATATCAGGTGAATGAATATTTCTGAGAATAATCTTGTGAAAAGTTGATTATAAATCCACATACATAATCATGAATGAATTTAGGGAGTGTATAATAAGACACATATATTAAATATTTTGAAATATCTGGAGAGAATATATATATATATATATATATATATATATATATATATATCCACACACAGATTTTAAAAATTAGCAATATATATGCCAATCAAATTACACCGTGAAATATGTATCATCCACAGATCCAAAAATATTCATTTTACTGGATATGGATTTATGTATAACTTTTTTCAACTAGGAAGCTCACCCATAGGTTGAATTTTCAGGTCAAACAGCGTTTAAGAGGAGTGATCTCTTCTCACACTTTGTATCTGCCAAGTCATGTAACTCACAAGAATGTACGTGTGATACCAGGTAGGATTCTATATGTGCATATAAAAATACATGTGCTGAATAGAATACAGAGAAAGGGAGACAGGAATTCACATATTTGTTAACTTTAAAAGCACATGGAAAACAATTTCAACAAAAAATTGACTAGATTTATAACTCCTACGCTATATAATGCAAAAGGCAAGTCCAAGTATACAACATGCCTCCTCTGAACTGCTTGTATTTCTATTCTGTTTCCGTTATTTTTCTCCATCATATTAGGATTAGTATTCAGAATCTAGCAGGGCATGTGTTAGTGTCAGGGATTCAGTATTTCAAATGTAAAATAGAAAAATGAATCCAATGTGTATGCAAATATGTGCTAAACAAAATCTTCCCACTCTCATCCAGAACAATTCCTTGAAATTTTTTTTGCCCAAAGTAAGACACAATTAGAGGAGAAGAGTAATAAAATCTGTGAATAATATGCTCAGGAGTTTACAACCTTGGAAGTGGTAGAGGAGTTTCCCTAGTATGGGACAGGGTAAACACTCCATAAACATGGAGCTCTGGTGGCCTAAATACCTCTTGAGAAACTGCCTCTGAGTTTGGGCACTTGAAATATATGTTGTTGTCAGGAGCTTTAGCTTCTTTTTACTGAGACTATCAAAGCTGTGTCTGCATCTATGTGACCTGGAGGACATGGTTTCTTATTTTCCAATGAACATGAGGCAGCAGTGCTGAATTCTCTCTTTGTAAGTAAACTGTGGCCACTGGGGGCTAAGGGTATTCCCATGTGGACTGGGAAGCCATTTGGTCATCCTCCACTTTTCGTGGTGTTTCTTGCTGCTGCACTGGGACTTTGGCATTTGCTTCATGAAATAAAAGAAGTTCAACTGGGACACAGTTCTGGAGGCAATTCTTTCATGTGTGGTTGGTCAGGGTCTGCAGGAGAATGCACCAACCAGGCTTCTATCCCACATAGCTTGGCCCCATGTCCATAGTAACCTGATTCTAAACATTGCCCGGAAACATCTCCATATAACCAGAAGCCTTTACATGGAAGGGTTTGCTGGCTGCACCATGTAAGTCACAAGCCATTTGGGATCCAATGGCAGATCCACATGGCCCCACCACAAATTTTTTATCACACACCTGCCTACCACTGCTCTAGGCCCACTACTCAGCAGGTTCCAACATACTGGCATCTCTGTTCTACACCATTTTCATGAAACCCACTCAATCAAGGCACTGTCTTGCATTTTTACGATCAGCAACAGGACATCCAAAGTTTCTCCAGTGCCACCTGGTCATGGGAATTTCAAAAATTTCATGGTATTTATCTAGGCATTTTTCAAGGATGACGTTGCAGGCACTGTGGGTTTCAATTCATTCAGGAACCTTTAAATGGTGAGGAAGCTCATTTCAATGAATGCTCTGTAGAACTCTCACAGGCAAGGCTTCTCAAAGAGTGGCCAAAATGTCACATGAAGCCAGGCCTATTGAGGTCTACAATGTGACGTCCATGGGTGTTGTGACTCTCAACAATGGCTGGCAAGTCTTCCAGAATTAAATCATGTGATCTTCTGGCTGAGATACCCAGGGCTCTGTGGAAAGCCACCGTGGGCCTAGATCTCAGTTTCCAAGGGTGATTCTCATGGGTGGACTCCTAAAATCCCAACAAAATTCATGGCAATACTTCTCTGAATTCAGTCTCTAAGGGGAATCACACCAGAGTTCAAGCCCAGGTGGTCCCAGTCATGTCTTCCAACCGGACACAAATGACCAAAATTAAAACCAAAACCCTCCCATATGACCCTCATCTTCTTCCATATAGACACTAATCACAACCTCTGGCTGAAGGTTTCCATGAGTGGCGGAGTCCAAGAGAGTGTCCAAAATAACTCCCTTGCCCTTCATTGGCGTAAATTCAGGGTGGTCTGGACACCCTTCATGTGAAACAGGAGTGATCAAATATGCTAGACGTTAATACTTCTATGCTTCTCCAATTTGTGGAAAACTGACTGTCAGGTATATATTTTTATGTGATTTGCAGTCATGAGAAAACACAAGCTCCTCTGCAGGTCTTTGAAGAACCCATTTGACCCAAAGGATCCCTATTCTCACTTGATGGAGTTCAAGAACTTTAAAGAGGAAGGCGACATACTTCATCCACAAGGACTGCTTTTTGGCCATTTTGGTTTTGGATGCACACATGGGATCTCTCTTTACATGCACCACGTGCTGAGTATCTAAGCCACAACCTCACACAGGGCCAAGAGGCTGATTCAGACACATCCCTTTTCAAAGCAATTAAGCAAAGAGCCACAGGTGATCCATATTCATTTCCATTTGAAAACTGTTTTCTTCAGGCTTCACAAAGCGGTGGCATGAGGCAAAGACCTTCCTGACATTCAGGGCAACAGAACATTAGGTTAGCAAACGGCCCAAAGCAGTGTTTCTCCACTGAGACTTTCCTGGTCACACTGATATCTGAATTTTCTGAGACGCTCGCCATTCCCTTCAGCTATCCAGTACATGGCCATGTCACAGAGCTTGGAGGTGGTACATAACTTGGTCACAAAATCAAGAGCCTAATCTGGAGAGTGGCCAGAATTCAGGAAGAAAACAGGAACTTAGGAAGATAGCAGGTGTTACCCATCCATAAGGCAAGCCGCATTCCTTTCATACATTGGGCAGAAAGAATTCTGGTAAGCTTTCTACTAGCCTGGACACATCCTTTGATGCATTCTCTTTTCTAATGTCTACAACCATGGACACAGTGGGATACACAGACATAAAAACACTCGCCTTGTCAAATCACTTGTTAGAAATCGTCCACTCCAAACCAAACAAACTGCCTTTCCTACCTATTCTCAGAACATGAGACAAAATCACAAACAAACAATCACACCCACAAATTCACCTCCTTTCCCAAAGTAGGTCTCTGACTATCGGGTGTGACCTCTGACTGGTGGGCCGTACTATGTTCCCATCAAATGGCCTGTTCTGTCTCAGATCTGGTTTCCTTGGCCAACTCTGTGAAGTTGTCAGGAGACAACAGTGAGCCACTTCCTGCTTACTCAGGAAAGGCCACTCTTCAGAGCTTTCCTGGCATTTGGCCATCCTCACATCAGTAGGTACCAAGAAAGACTGACTCTGTCTTTGGTAAATCAAAAGAAGTGAGACCACTGGGACTGGGCCTGGGACTAGATTTGTGTGCCTGGATGCCTGGATCCCAAGTTCAGAGAGTTCCATCACCAAGAATGTGAGGTGAGGTCACTTCCTTCAGGAACTGAATGAGGTCAATGCCTTGGCAAGCACGTTGTCCTAACATTTGCTTCCAAAGGTCCCATGAAATGGAGGCTGTCCCTAATTCCTTTGACACTTTCACAAGTTAGAATGGTATATCAAACATTGGTAACCGGGAACAGCTCTTCACAGAGGCCTCGTTTGGTCCTTCTTCTCTACATAAAGAAGAGAGAGGCTGATTCAGACACATCCCTTCATGCTGACCAGGTTGTTTGCAATGAAAGATGACTTTTGCTCTCTCAGTTTCTTCATAGGTGCCTACAACTTCTCTAGGGATCATTTGCGCATAGACCTTTGAGTTTCTCAGCAGTTGGAAGATCCCCTAAATTCCTGTATTTTAAGACGAACTCTGTCCTTGCTCTTCTCTAAAGTTAGATTGAGGGAACAGTGTATGGTTAGGGTTAATAACAGGTTTGATTTGAAATAGAAATCATTCTGCTGGATGAATAATGGTATTGGGAACCTGCGATATTTTCAAGAATATATAGGTAAAATATATGAATCTGAAAACAAAAATCTAGGTAAGATTTGAAGCCCAGAAGGGCATTGGGCCCTTGATTGGGTATTAAGCATAGGACCTTGTAACTTGGATGATTGATTTTCAAAGAGAACTTCCAGTCAAAATGGATAGTCAGGAGTATTAGGAAGATAGTCGGTATGTTTATAAAGGAGAGTGAGTATAGGATTTGGACCAAAAGTTCTTTAGCTATAGGGTTTCGGGTATTGAGTGAATGTAAATGTCAGGACATGTGAAGAATTAATCACAATGATTAACTGGGGAAAATATGTAGGAATGCAGATATCAATAGAGACTTTAGGAAATCTGGCAAAGTATAGTCGGTAGTGAAATGTTAATAAAATAGATTCTTGTCACTTCCTGTTTTTCTGTATGCTTAATAAAACACTGTTGAAATCTTGAGAAGTGTTTTCTAAACTTTTTCCCAGAATGTGCTGTCCCCAACTGCCAAACTTCAGAATGTACTCCCTCACCCAGTTGCACGCAAACTGCTCACCCGCCCAGGCCCATCAATAAACTTTCCTCCCTGCCCTCTTCAAGGAAAGTATATAAGCTCTGCTTAAGCTGTTCTCAGGGTTCTCTGCTCTATTCAAATGAGCTCTGAGCCCCAGCATGCTGGACCCCCAATAAACCCTTTGTTTTTGCATGAGAGAGTCTCTTGGTGGTCTCTTCCCCCAATGCTCTTCCGATATTTATATATGGAGGTTCCACCGAAATCCAGCAGTGGTGAACGAGAGACCCCAATGGGCTACTCTCAGGGTAAGTAAGGCACCTCTTTCTGGTTTCAGGTTTCAGGTTAGGGCTTGGCAAAATGGCTGTCGATGAAGTGTGTGAGCTCTCTTTGATGGTGGCTGGCAGACGTGTCACAGAGCCACAAACCAAGTCCCTGGGGGACGCCACAGAGGACTCGGGAATCGAGGAATAATAGTCTCCTCGACTCAGTGATACTTTGTTTCAGATTCGGTATTGCCAGCCCATCGGGTTTTGCCACCTGCTCAGTCTTGGTCTCAGTGTTGGACGTCCATTGCCTGTCTTTATTGTTTTCTCTTGTCTGTGTCCTGTGTCGTTGCTTTTACTGTTTGTGTATCTTTCATTATGGGACAGATCACTTCAATGCCTCTGTCCCTGACCCTTGATCTATGGACCAAAGTCCGCTTAAGGGCTCAGAATGTTTCTTTTTCAGTAAAACGCTGGACCTGGCAGACTCTGTGTGCCACAGAATGGCCCACCTTTGGATTTGGATGGCCCCTAGAAGGATCTTTCTACTTTCCACTAATTTAAAAAGACAGAGATATTGTCTTACAGCCAGGGCCACATAGCCATACTGATAAACAGGAATATACCTTAACTTGGCAGGACCTCTGCAAATCTCCTCCTCCGTGGGTGAAGCCTTTCCTTGCTGTGTCCCCGTTCCTACTCCTTCCCCCACGATCTCTCAACCCCTCTGCTCCTCCTCCTCCTCCACCCTCTGTTCTCCCTGAGTCACAAGATTTGACTCTACTGGACTCTCGTCCCCCTTCTTATCTTCTACCCTTGTCCCACAACCCCCAACACCCTCTAAGTGATTCTCCAGCTGCTGACTCAGCCTGTCCGCAATTGGAGGAAGCTAAGCCAGCCCAGGGCCCTCCAGATAACTCCCCTGCGTCCCACACAGCCCCTCCTCCCCTGGAGGAAGCTGGAGTTGCTAAAGGAACTCGCCGGTGGCAAATGATTGAAAACCCTGGAACTCCCGTGTTGCTTCCCTCCATCCCTAAGGACCAATGATTGACGATGGCCATAGGGAAAAAATGCAAGCCTACCAGTATTGGCCTTCTCCTCTTCAGACCTATATAAATAGAAAAATAACAATCCCCCTTTTACCGAGGACCCAACCTGGCTCTCAGGTCTGGTGAAGTCATTGATGTTTTCACACCAACCTACTTGAGATGACTGCCAACAACTCCTAGGGACTCTCTTCATGACAGAGGAACAAAAGAGAATCCTCCTGGATGCTAGAAAAAAGTATCCTCGGACCAAATGCGTGACCGACAAAACTTCCCAATATATTCAAAGCCGGCTTTCTCTTGAAACGACCCAACTGGGACCCCAACACCTTTGAAGGTAGGGAGCATCTGTCCACTTATCGCCGGGCTCTAATAGTGGGTATCTTAGTGGCCGCTAGGTGACCAACTAATTTGGCCAAGGTAAGAGAGATTATTTAAGGGCCTGATGAATCTCCCTGTATGTTCCTAGAGATAATTATGTAGGCATGTAAGAGACATACTCCTTTCGATCCTCAGGCAGAGGATCAAAAGGCATCTGTCACAATGGCCTTTATTGGGAAAGCTGCCCTGGATATTAAAAGAAAGTTACAATGCTTAGATGGATTACAAGATATGACTTTGAGGGATTTAGTCAGAGAACCCGAGAAGGTATACTTTAAGAGAGAAACTGAGGAAGAGAAGGGAGCTGAGTGAGGATAAAAGAAACAAAAGACAGACTAAGGCATTGACTAAGGTCCTGGTCACAACAACAAATAGGCCAGAAATTAAGAAACAGAGAGACAGGAAGGGATACCTTGGCACACACTAGAGGCCACCCCTGGCCTCAGATCAATGTGCCTACTCTAAAGAAAAAGGACACTGGGCCAAAGAGTGCCCTAGAAAGAGACAGCCATGCCAGCCAGATATTCTGACTCTGGAGGAATACTAAGAAAGTCCGGGCTCAGATCCTCTCCCTGACCTCAAGGTAACTTTTGAAGTGGAGGGGAACACAATAAACTTTGAAGTAGATGCAGGGGGAATATACTCAGCCCGTAAGGCACGTTGGGCCCTCTACCGAATAAAAGGTCTCTAATTCAAGAGTCTAACAGAAGTAAATATCGGGCTTTGACAACTAAGAGGACCATGGACCAGGGAAAAGGAAAAATCCATCACTCCTTCCTAGTAATCCCAGAATGCCTGGCCCCATTGATGGGCAGAGTTCTGCTCACCAAGCTCTGGGCCAAAATAACTTTTAACCCTGAAGGCCCCCAAGTGGAATTTTTTAATCCTTCAGTAACTACTCCTATAATCATGGCTCTAACTATGTCAGTAGCAAATGTTCATCAACTCACTCACCTTTGTTCAAAGAAACTGCATTCATTCGTGAAGGATCAAGAACACAGTTTTCCACTAACCTACTCACAGCAAAAGGAAATAACTGAATGGGTAACAAAAGCCTGTCAGGTCCATTAATTGGTTAAAGTTTACACTTCCAAGCTTCCTGCAGGAAAGCACCTATGAGGAACCAGACGAGGACAATTCTGGGAAGTGGACTTTACTGAAATTAAGCCAGTAAGGTATGGACTAAAATAACTCCTAGTCTTTGAACATACATTTTCAGGATGTATTGAAGCCTTCCCCACACACACACAAAAAAAGAAATAAAAAAGAAGAAAAAAGAAACATCGCAAATGGTTGTAAAGAAGATCCTGGAAGATATTTATTCTCCCCTTGACGACCAGTAGTCTTAACCCTCATCAGCCCCTTAAGCTACGATGGCTGATCACAAATCCTACTGGACACGAAGTATGGCCTATCTCGAATACAGCCCCCTTAAAAACCTGGTGGCCATCTCTCCACCCAGTCATTTGTCAGCTGGCTATAGGTCTTTCCTATTGGGATATCCCTGATTAACAGGATCCCACTAAAATTCCAATAAATCCCTTCCGTACCATAGATAATGGAAACAAACATTATAGATGTAGGGACACGTGAGCCAGATGCAGGTTGGCTAGCCTAGATTACTATGTTTGCCCGGCAGACTATCAAAGCCACAAACAGTCACGGCTGTGGGGGGGGGAGAGCAGACTTCTATTCTAAGTCATGGGGATGTGAGCATACAGGGACTGTCAGATGGAACCCAAACTCCTCATCAAATTCTGTACACAGCATTGGCCATATTACGAATTAGATAACCAAAACCGATGGCCCCCAGAGGGGTCTCTAGATCCTCAAATTCTGTGTGACGTTTTTAACTTCTGCAAGTGCTCAAAAGGGTGAAAGGAGATTCCGCTATGTGGAGGCCTTCTCTCTCCTTTGCTCACATCCTGAACTATGCTTCTCCAATAGATGCTCACCCTCAGCCTTGTGCTCCAGACTCTCTGCTGTCACTCCCACCTCAGCAACTTGATTTCTCCCTTCCAATATCTAGATCAAAAACCCAAATCTCGACTGGTTCTCAGACCATTGCTCCCTTGCTGAGGTTGCAGGTACTGAGGTACCACTCCATTCACTCACTCCTCTCCTCTCCTGTCAGTGCCCGCACCGGGTCTCACCCAGTCCTCTTACCACCTAATGCAAAGCTCAAACCCGCTGAGAAGAATCCTCAGACCCTAATACAAGATGTAATGAAAATGGCCTTTAATGTTGCTTTGTCATCACTAAAAACGGGTTACTAAGAATTTAAAGTCCCTCACAGGCTTTTTGGAATCTCACTCCCGTCTCCCCCTCTGTTCTATCTGTTCTACTGCTCAAGTTTTTGTTGCTATTAAGATCCCAAAGCCCTCTCCCAATATTCTTTTACATCTCTCCTTCCTCATTCTCAGATCCACAGAGCTGATCTTATCCCTGCCTTCCAAATTGTCCCCCTCTGTACCAGGCCCACAGAAAAGTCTTAACTGACCTTCTCCAGAAGTCTTCACCATGGCTGATTTAGGACTTTCAGCAAAAGAGTCGCTATAAAAGAGTTCACTGTAGATAAACTTCCTATTTTTGTGTTGCCCTGGTCTCCTTGGCAACTGGCTAAAAAATTCAGCACTCCTGATCTAGACACACCCTTACTAGTTTTTCACAAAATATTTGAAAAAAAGGCCTCTGGCCTTGAGCTGGGGCTTCACAGAGATGGCTACATTTCTAAGATAAAGAAGTTATAAACTGGGCTGTATGGAAACAGCTGGAAGGGGGAAAAAATGAAAGGGAAGACACCCCAACCCAGGTGTCCTTGAAAAGTTAACTTGCCCAAACTGAGGAAAAAACAGAAACAAAAACTGCTTTTTGTGAACTTCTGCAGACTGTGAACTTCTGAGCCCCTTCCCTTACGTGTTGGGTACAAAATTCTGAAACTACGTAACTTGGGTTTCAGGGGATTAATTGATTACAACAGAAGCAATGCCCTCTGAATCTGGTTGAAACCAAAAAAGACTGTTTCCGTGTCTTTGGTGCTATCTTAGGTGCCTTGCCTTGTCCGTCCCTACAACAGTATAATTCTATATACTTAAACATTGTTTATGTTTTCATGAAATGGTCAACAGATGTGATTAATTGTGATATGGTGCAGATGTTTCCCAGAGTGCTCTATCATGACGCAGGTTCATCTGAAGATCAAAGAGGGGGACATACAACCCAGTTCCGCTGGGAACATATGTCCCTCACCTTAGCCATTCTATTACGAATAGGAGTTGCTGCAGGGTTGGGCACAAGAACCACTGCTCTGGTCCATGGGACACAACAAGTGACCCAATTAGAAGCAGCAATAGATCAAAACTTAAAGATTTTAGAAACCTCCATCACAGCTTTGCAGGAATCTTTAACCTCTCTCTCTGAAGTTGTTTTACAGAACAGTGGAGGGTTGGACCTCCTTTTCATGACAGAGGGGGGCCTTTGTGCTTCATTGAGGGAAGAATGTTGTTTTTATGTCGACAATACTGGAGTTGTAAAAAAATCTATGAGTAAATTAAAAAGATGTTTTGAAGAGCAACAACGAGAGAGAGAGGCACAAAAAGGGTAGTTTGAGTCTTTTTTTACACAGTCCCCCTGGTTAATTACGTTTTTATCAACCCTGGCCGGTCCAATAATAATCCTCATATTATTACTAACTGTAAAACCCTGTTTCCTCAACCATGTAATTTCTTTTCTCCAACCTCAAATTGGACAAATTAAAATTATGGTAATACCCCACTAGCAGACTTAGAATGTGACACCCCACAAAGATCACTTTTATGATTAAAAGTAGCCAGAAAAAGAAGTGGGGAATGAAAGGTTAATAAAATATGTACTTGTCACTTCCTGTTTTTCTGTACACTTAACGAAACACTGTTGAAATCTTGAGAACTCTTTGCTAATCTTGTTGCCAGAATGTGCTGTCCCCAATTGCCAAACTGCAGAATCTACTCCCTCACCCGGTTGAATAGAAACCTGAACTGTACTTGGATCATTGAATGTAGAAGAGAACATCCATTCAAAAAGTTATAGTCAGTTGGATTAGAAAGATAGTCGATAAGTTTAGGAAGAAAAGTGAGTATAGGATTTGGATCAAAAGTTCTTTAGCAATAGGGTTTTGGTTAGAGAGTCAATGTAAACGTCAACACAAGTGAAGAGTCAGTCACAATGATGCACAGGGTAAAATATGTAGGGAAGCAGATATCAATAGAGACATTAGGAAATCAGGAAAAGAATAAAGTGAGTGATGGGATTTGATATTTTCAACAGGGTTGAGGATGAATATATGAGCTTAGGATAAAACAAATATGAAGTCAACAATAGGATTGACATTTGATAGCATTAGCGTAGCCCAAGACAGTGTCCAAAATAAGCTCTGTTGCCCCTCATTTGCCTAAATTCCCAGTGGCCTGTACACCCTTCCTGTGTACCAGGAGTGATCAAATAGGCCTGCCCTTAATACTGCTCTGTTTCTCCAATTTGTGTCCTACTGAGTGTCGGGTACAGATTCTTTATGTGAATTGGAAAGATGAGAAAACTCAAGCACCTATTGGATAGCCTCTGAATAGATTTGAAGAACTCATTTGACCCAAAAGATCCCTATTCTCACTTGATGGAATTCAGGAACCTTAGAGAGGAAGGCAAAATACTTCATCAACAATGACTGCTCTTTTTCCATTTTGGATTTTATGCACCCATGGGATCTTTCTTTAGATCCATCAGGTACTGAGAATCTAAGTCAAAGAATCACACTGGGCCAAGAGGCTGATTCACACACATCTCTTTCCAAATCAATTAAGGAAAGAGCCAAAGGTAAAGCATATTCATTTCCATTTGAAAAATCTTTCCTTCAGGATTCACAAAGGGTTGGCCTGAGACAAAGACCTTCCTGACTCTCAGGGCAACAGAACAATAGGTAAGCAAATGGCCCAAAGCAGGGATTCTCCACTGAGACTTTACTGGTCACACTGATATATGAGTTTTCTGAGATGCTCGCCATTCCATTCAGCTATCCAGTACATGGCCATGTCACAGAGCTTGGAGGTAATACATATCTTGGACACAAAACCATGAGCCTATTCTGGAGATTGGCCATAATTCAGGAAGAAAACAGCAACTTAGGAAGGTAGCAGGTATCGCCCATCAATAAGGCAAGCCGCATTCAATTCATAAATTGTGCTGGATGAATGCTGGGAAGCTTTCTATGAGACAGGACATATCCATTGATGCATTCTCTTTTCTAATGTCTACAAGCACGGACACAGTGGGATACACAGAAATAGAAACACTTGCATTGTCAAACTACTTACTAGAAACAGTTCACTCCAAACCAAACAAACCGCCTTTTCTAACTATTCTCAGAACATGAGACAAAACCACAAACCCACACCCGCAATGTCACCTCCTTCCCCCAAATAGGTCTGTGACTCTCCGGTGTGTGCTCTGACTGATGGGCCATACTATGATCCTCCGAAATGGCCTGACCTGTCTCAGATCTGGTCTTCTTGGCCAACAATGTGAAGTTGTTAGAAGCCAGGAGTGAGCCACTATCTGCTTTCTCAGGAAGAGCCCCTCTTCCGAGCTTTCCTGGCATTTGGCCATCCTCACATAAGTAGGTATCAAGAAAGACTGACTCTGTCCTTTGTAAATCCAAAAAAGTGAGACCACTGGGACTAGAACTGAGACTGGCTCTGGGTGCCTGGCTTTCTGTATCCCAAGTTCAGAGAGTTCCATCACCATGGAATTGAGATGAGATCACGTCCTTCAGGAACTGAATGAGATCACTGCCTTGGCAACCACTTTGTCATAACAATTGCTTCCAACGGTCCCATGAGATGAGGGCTGCCCCTACTTCCTGTGACACTTTCACAAGTTAGAATGGTATATCACCCGTAGGCAAAAGGGAACAGCTCTCCACACAGGCCGGGTTTGGTCCATCTTCTCTACATTAAGAAGAGATAGGCTCATTCTGACGCAACCCTTAATCCTGACCAGGTTGTTTGCCATGGAAGATGATTTTTGCTCTCTCAGGTCTTACATAGCTGCCTACATCTTCTCCAGAGATCATTTCTGCATGGAGCTTTGAGGTTCTCAACAGATGGAAGATCCACTGCATTCCTGTATTGTAAGACCAACACTGTCCCTGCTCTTCTGTAAACATAGATGTGAATTGGAGTCATGAGAAACCCCACGAACCTATGGGATAGCCTCTGCAGGGCTTTAAAGAATTCACTTGACCCAAATGATCCCTATTCTCACTTAATGGAGGTCAGGAACCTTACAGACGAAGGCGAGAGACTCTATCCACCATGACAGTTCTTTTGTCCATTTTGGTTTTGGATGCACACATGGGATTTTTCTTTAGACACATCATGTGCTGTGAATCTAAGCCACAGCCTCACATAGGGCCAAGAGGCTGATTCAGACACATCCATTTCCAAAGCAATTAACCGAAGAGGCACAGGTAATGACCATTCAATTCCATTTGAAAACTATTTTCTTCAGGCTTCACAAAGTGTGGCCTGAGGCAAAGACCTTCCTGACATTCAGGGCAACAGAATAGGTAAGCAAAAGGCCCAAAGCAGGGTTTCTCCACTGAGACTTTCTTGGGCATACTGATATCTGAGTTTTCTGAGATACTCACCATTCCCATCAGCTATCCAATACATGGCCATGTCACAGAGATGGAGGTGGTACATATCTTGGACACAAAATCATGAGCGTATTCTGGAGAGTGTCCAGAATTCAGGAAGAAAACAGGAATTTAGAAAGATAGCAGGAGTTGCCCATCCATACGGCAACCTGCAGTCCATTCATAAATTGCACAGGATGAATGCTTTGAAGCTTTCTAGTAGACAGGACACATCCATTGATGCATTCTCTTTTCTACTGTCTACAATCACGGACACAGTATGATATATAGACACAGAAACACTCACGTTGTCAAAGGACTTACTAGAAACAGTCCACTCCAAAACAAACAAACCAGCTTTCCTAACTATTCTCAGAACATGAGACAAAACCACAAACTCACACTCACACCCAAAAAGGCACCTCTTTCCCCCAAGTAGGTCTGTGTCTATCCGGAGTGTCCTCTGACTTGTGGGCCATACTATGTTCCCCAAAAATGGCGTGTCCTGTCTCCGATCTGGTCTCTTTAGCAAACTCTGTGAAGTTGTCAGGAGCCCGTGGTGAGAAACTACCTGCTTTCTCTGGAAAGGCCAGTCTTCATAGTTTCCAGGCATTTGGCTGTCCTCACATCAGTAGATACCAAGAAAGAGTGACTCTGTCTTGTTAAATCCAAACAAGTGAGCCCACTGGGACATGGAGTGGGTTTGACTCTGTGTGCCTGGTTTCCTGGATCCCAAGATCACAGACTTTCATCACCAATAATGTAAGGTGAGGTCACTTCCTTCAAGAACTGAATGAAGTCACTGCCTTGGAAACCACTTTGTTTTAACAGTTGCTTCCAAGGTTCCCAAAAGATGGAGTCTGCCTCTACTTGCTGTGACTCATTCATAAGTTATAATGGTATATCAACCATAGGCACCGGGGAACAGCTCTCCACACAGCCATGGTTTGGTCCATCTTCTCTACATTAGGAAGAGAGAGGCTAATTCAGACACATCCCTTCAACCTGACCAGGTTGTTTGCCATGGAAGATGACTTTTGCTCTCTCAGATCCTTCATACATGCCTACACCTACTCAAGGGATTATTTCTGTTGGGACTTTTGAGGTTCTCAGCTGGTGGATGATACCCTACCTTCCTGGATTTTAAGACCAAATCTGTCCCTGCTCTTCTGTAAAGTGAGATTGAGGGAACAGTGTATGGTTAGTGTTAATAGCATGTTCGATTTCTGTTAGGAGTCATTCTGCTGGATGAATTATGGTATTGGGAACCTGTGATATTTGTAAGAATATAAATGTGAAATATATGTATGAGATCAGAGATCTAGGAAAGATTTGAAGCCCAGAAAGGCATTGGGCCCTTGATTGGTATACTTAGATTGAATTATGTTCTGCACCGAGGTCTCAGATAAATCGATATACAATGGCATAGGACCCTATACCTCGGATGATTGAAAGTAGAAGAGAACATCCAGTCAAAAAGGGATAGTCTGTAGGATTAGGAAGATAGTCAGTAGGTTTAGGAAGAAGAGTGAGTCTCGGAGTTGGACCAAAAGTTCTTTAGCAATTGGTTTTCAGTTAGAGGGTGAATGTAAATATCAGCACATGTGAAGAGACAGTCACAATGATGAACTGGGAAAAATATGTAGGAAAGCAGATATCAATAGGGGCATTAGGAAATCAGGAAAAGTATAAAGTGAGTGATAGGATTAGATATTTTCAACAGGCTTGAGGTTAAATATAAAATCTTAGGAAGAAACAAATATGTAGAAACCAATAGGATTGACATTTGAGAGCAGTAGGCACCCTGGACATAGATGCTTTTAGTAATCCATGGTCAGGTCACTTTCCATTTAGGCTTTGGTACAATCATATGTGTGACCTTTGCATTTTGTGTCCAGAATACTACTGTGGTAAAATGTATATGTAGATCAGGTGACATAAGTATTTCTTCCACCATAAAGGGGAGTAATATTCTGGAAACTTATAAATTAGTACTGGGGATACAAATAGGTGTACCTTGTGTTGATGATTATTGAGATGATGCATGAATAGACCATATTGTGAATAAAGTATGTAACTGGATCCAACATTAAATAATGGATTGAGTTTGCATCTGAAAATATATTGGAAATCTTATATTGATATATATACCATCATTCCAACGAGTTATATATGCAATGGTATTATTAGGGTTACGGTTTATCGTGAAGAGTGAGTTTTGCTTCAAAAATGATTATGGAATCGAAAATAATGTGTTTAGAAAGAAGTCTAGTGAAAAGACCAGTAAAGAAACATGGAGGAATACATGTGTTCTGAAGTAGTAAGTAATTGAAAGTGAACCAAATGACAAAAAAATTTGTGAAGTTGTGGATGAAAAAATACATCCTATGATGTCCATAAACTGAAGAAATAGTAATGTACCAGTGTTGAGTAAAAATGAACTTCAAATTACACATCATGTCCCATAGCAATCTACTTGCATTAATGTTAAACTGGGTCAGTTACTGTAGAAATATTAGGATTTTTAAGCACCATCCACTGAACTTAGTTTTCAGTAGTAGGAAACCAAAATATATTTCAGGTGTATGAATATTACTGAGAATAATCTTGTGAAAATTTGAATTTAAATGAACATAAATGAATATGAATGAATTTAGGGAGTGTATAATAAGACACATATTTTTCATATTTTTTTAAAATCTGGAGAATACACACACACACACACACACGCACACACACACACACATGCACACACACACACATTAATATTTAGCAATATATATGCCAATCGATATTCCTCATGAAATATAATTCATTCACAAATCCAAAAATATTCATTTTACTGAACATGGATTTATGTATAGTGTTTTTCACTAGGAAGCTCACCCATAGGTGGAATTTTCAGTTCGATCATTATTTAGGGAAAGTCATCTCTTCTCACAATTTTTATATTCCAAAGCCAGTGATCTTTCAAAAATGTACGTGTGATACCAGGTAGGATATTGTATATGCAAAAAAAAAATTACATGTGCTGAATAGGATACAGAGAAAGGGAGACAGGAATTTACATATGTGATAACTTTAAAAAATCATGGAGAAATATTAAAATGAAAAGTTTACTAAATTTAAAACACATACTCTTGATAAAGCATAAGACAAGTACAAATATACACCATGCTTCCTATGAAAGGACTGTACTTCTATTCAGTTAGGTTTTTTTTTCTCCATGATATTAGGATTAGTAGTCAGAGTCTAGTAGGGTATGGGTTAGTGTCAGGGATTCAGTATTTCAAATGGAAAATAGGAAAATGAATCTAATGTGTATGCAAACATGTGATACACAAAAATCTTCCCTCTCTTATCCAGAACAATGCCTTGACATAACCATCGGTAAAAGTAAGACACAATTAGAGGAGAGGAGTTAGAAAACCTGTGAATACATATGTGGAATAAAAAATGCTCAGGAGTTCACAACACTGGAGGTGGTAAAAGAGTTTACAAAAGTATGGGAGAGGGTAAACACTCCAGAAACACGGAGCTGTGCTGACCTAAAGACTTATTGAGAAACTTCCTCTGAGGTTAGGCACAAGAAATATATGTATGGCAATATGTAAATCAATGGTTCTGCAACTGATGTGATTCTGCAATCTGTATATGGAGTAAAAATGGGAGCTCATATCCCACTTGAATCAAAGTGTGAAATATGATATATCAAGAAGTATGTAATGTTTTGAACAACCTACAATGAAAATTAATTAAAAAAAGAAAAAGAAATATATGTAATTGTCAGGAGATTTAGCTTCGTTTATAGTGACACCAAAAATCTGGGTCTGCATCTATGTGACCTGGAGGACATGGTTCTTTATTTTGTAATGAACATGAGGCAGCAGGTCTGAATTCTCCCTTTGTAGGTAAACTGTTGCCACTGGGAGCTAAGTTTCTTCCCGTGTGGTCTGTGAAGCCATTTGGTCATCCTCCACTTTTCAAGGTGTTTCTTACTGCTGCACTGGGAATTTGGTATTTGCTTCACGAAATACAATATGTTCAACTGGGACACAATGCTGGAGGGGGTTCTGTCATGTGTGGTTGGTCAGGGTCGGAAAGAGAATGTACGAACCAGGCTTCTATCCCACATAGCTTTCCCCTTGACTATAGCAACCTGATTCTGAACATTGCCCTGAAACCTCTACATATAACAAGATGCCTTTACATATAAAGGTCTGCTGCCTGCACCATGTAAGTCGCAAGTTTTGGAAGCCAATGGAAGATCCAGGTGGTCCTACCAAAAATATTTATTTACACACCTACAGTCCACTGCTCTACACCCACTACCCAGCAGGCTCCAACTTACTGGCATTTCTGTTCTACACCATTTTCACGAAACTCAGTCAATCAAGGCACTGTTTGTTATACTCATGATCAGCAACAGGATATCTAAAGGTTACCCAGTGCCACCTGGTCATGGGGATTTCAAAAATTTCATGGTGTTAATCTAGTCATTTTTCAAGGATGAAGTTGGAGGCACTGTGGGTTTCATTTAATTCAGGAACCATTAAATGGTGAGGAAGCTCATTTCAATGAAAGCTCTGGAGAACACTCACAGGCAAGCCTTCCCAAAGAGTGGCCAAAAGGACACATGAATCCAGGCCCATTGAGGTGTACAATGTGAGGTCCATGTGTGTTTGGACTCTCAACTATGGCTACCAAGTCTTTAAGAATTAAATCATGTGATATCCTGGCTCAGAATCCCTGAGCTCTGTGGAAAGCCATCCTGGGCCTAGATCTCAGTTTCCAAAAGCGATTCTCATGCGTGGTCTCCTAAAATCCCAACACTATTCATGGCAATACTTCTCTGAGGTCAGTTCCAGAACTCAGTCTCTAAGGGGAATCACACCAGAGTTCAAGCCCTGGTGGACCCAGTCATCTCTTCCAACTACCACACAAATTACCACAATTAAAATAAGAACCCTCCCATATGGCCCTCATCTTCTTTCATATAGACACTCATCATAATCTGGCTGGAGGTTTCCATGAGGGGCGCAGACCAAGACAGTGTCCCAAATAAGCTCCTTTGCCCCTCATTTGCCTAAAGTCAAGGTGGCCTGGACACCCATCCTTTGAACCAAAAGTGATCAAATAGGCCTGCCATTAATACCGCTCCAATTTGAGGACTACTGTCTGTGGGGTTTAGATTCTTTACGTGAATTTTAGTCATGAGAAAACCCAAGCACAATGGGCTAGCCTCTGCAGGTTTTGTAGAACTCTTTTGACCCAAAGGATCCCATTCTCACTTGATGGAGGTCAGGAACCTTACAGAGGAAGTCGAGAGACTTCATCCCAATAATTGTTCTTTTGGTGAATTTTCTTTTGGATGCACACATGGTAACTTTCTTGAGATCCATCAGGTGCTGAGAATCTAAGCCACAGCCACAGACAGGGCCAAGGGCCTGATTCAGACACATCCCTTTCCAAAGCAATTAAGTAAAGTGCCACAGGTATGCCCATTCATTTCCATTTGAAAACTGTTTTCTTCAGGCTTCACAAAGGGGTATCCTGAGGCAAAGAACTTCCTGACTTTCAGGGCAACAGAACAATAGGTAAGCAAAAGGCCCAAAGCAGGATTTCTCCTGTGAGACTTTCCTGGTCACACTGATATCTGAGTTTTCTGAGATGCTCGCCATCACCTACAGCTATCCAGTACATGGCCATGTCACAGAGCTTGGAGGTGGTACATATCTTGGACACAAAACCATGGGCCTATTCTTGAGATTGGCCGGAATTCAGGACGAAAATAGAAACTTAGGAAGGTAGCAGGTGTTGCTCATCGATAAGGCAAGCTACAGTCCATTCATAAATGGGGCAATATGAATGCTGAGAAGCTTTCTACTAGACACGACACATCCATTGATGAATTCTCTTTTCTAATGTCTACAACCACGGAAACAGTGGAATACACAGTCATAGAAACACTCGCCCTGTGAAAAGACTTACTAGAAACAGTCCACTTCAAATGAAACAAACCGACTGTCCTACCTATTCTCAGAAAATGAGACAAAACCACAAACCCACAACCACACCCACAAAGGCACCTCCTTCCCCTAAGTAGGTCTGTGAATATCCAGAGTGTCCTCTGACTTGTGGGCCATAATATGTTCCCCCAAAATGGCCTTTCCTGTCTCAGATCTTGTCTCCTTGGCCAACTCTTTGAACTTCTTAGGAGCCAACGGTGAGCAACTACCTGCTTTCTCATGAAAAACCCTGCATCCGAGCTTTTCTGGCATTTGGCCTTCGTCACATCTGTAGGTACCAAAAAATACTGACCCTGTCCTTGGTAAATCCAAACAAGTGAGACCACTGGGACTGGGACTTGGATTGGCTCTGTGTGCCTGGCTTCCTGGATCCCACGTTCAGAGAGTTCCATCACCAAGAAAGTGAGGTGAGGTCACTTCCTTCCTGAACTGAATGAGGGCACTGTCTTGGCAGCCACTTTGTCCTAACTGTTGCTTCCAAGGGTCCCAAGAGATTGAGGCTGCCCCTACTTCCTGTGACATTTTCACAAGTTAGAATGGTATATCAACCAAAGGCACCCAGGAATAGATCTCCACACAGGCCTGGTTTGGTCCATGATCTCTACATTAAAAAAAAAATCTGATTCAGACACAACCTTTTATCCTGACCGGGTTGTTTGCCATGGAAGATGACTTTTGGTCTCTCAGGTCCTTTATTGCTTCCTACATCTTCTCCAGGGATCATTTCTGCATGGACCTTTGAGGTTCTCAGCAGGTGGAAGTTTTTCTACATTTCTGTATTGTAATATCAACTCCTTCCCTGCTCTTCTGTAAAGTTAGATTGAGGGAACAGTGTCCGGTTATGGTTAAAAACATGATCGATTTGGGTTAGAAATCATTTTGCTGGATGAATGATCGTATTGAGAACTTGCTATGTGTAGAAGAATATATAGGTGAAATATATGTATGAAAAAAGAAATCTAAGTCTGATTTGAAGCCCAGAAGGGCATTGGGCCCTTGATAGGGATACGTGGTGTTGAATTACGTTCTGCAGAGTTGTCTCAGATAAATCGATATACAATGGCATAGCACCTTGTACGTTGCATGAATTAATGTAGAAGGAACATCAAGTCAAAAAGGCATAGTCGGTAGTGAAAGGTTAATAAAATTAATAAAATAGGTACTTGTCACTTCCTGTTTTTCTGTATGCTTAACAAAACACTTTTGAAATCTTGAGAAATGTTTGCTAATCTTGTACTAGAATGTGCTGTTCCCAACAGCCGAACTGCAGAATGTACTCCCTCACTCGGTGTCATGCAAACCGCCCACTCGCCCTTACCCATCTCTAAACTTCCCTCTCTTCCCTCTCCAAGGAAAGTATATAAGCTCTGCTTAAGCTGTTCTCAGAGGTGTCTGCTCTATTTAATTTACCTCTGAGCTCCAGCATGCTGGACCACAAATAAACCCTTTGCTGTTGCATGAGACAGTCTCTTGGTAGTATCTTCCTCTGACACTCGCCTGACCTTTACATATTGAGGTTCCACTGAGTTCCAGCAGTGGCGGACGAGAGACCCCAACGGGCTCCTCTCGGAGCAAGTAAAGTGCCTCTTTCTGGTTTCAGGTTTCTTGTTAGGGCTTGGCAAAATTGCTGGCGATGAAGAGTCTGGGCTCTCTCCGACGGTGGCTGAGAGACATGTCACAGAGACAAAGGGCACCTCTCTGGAGGACCCCGCAGAGAACTCGGGAAATCAAGGAACAATAGTCTTCTCGACTCAGTGATATTTTCTTTTAGATTCGTTATTGCCATACCATTGGGTTTTGCCGGCTACTCATTCCTGGTCTCAGTGTTGGACGTACATTGCCTGTCTTTATGGTCTTGTCTTATCTGTGTCGTGTGTCCTTGCTTTTACTGTTTGTGGAACTTTCATTATGGAACAGAGCACGTCAATGCCTCTGTCCCTGACCCTTGATCACTGGACCAAAGTCCGCTTAAGGGCTCAGAATCTTTCTTTTTTTAGTAAAACGCTGGACCTGGCAGAATCTCTGTGCCTCAGAATGGCCCATCTTTGGAGTCGTATGGCACCTAGAAGGATCTTTCTACTTCCCACTAATTTAAAAAGTCAGAGGTATTGTCTTTCAGCCAGCGCCACATAGCCATCCAGATCAACAGCCATATATCTTAACTTGGCAGGACCTCTGCAAATCTCCTCCTCCATGGGTGAAGCCTTTCCTTGCCCCTACCTCTGCTCCTACTCCTTCCCCCATGATCTCTCAAACCCTCTCAACCTCCTCCTCCTCCACCCTCTGTTCTCCCTGAGTCACAGATTTGACTCTACTGGACTCTTCTCCCTGCCCTCGTCCCCTAACACACAACACACTCTAAGTGATTCCGCTGCTGCTGACTAAGCCTCTCTACCATTGGAGGAAGCTAAGCCGGTAATAGGATCTGAAAATGGACCGATGTTCATGACCCAGGTAAGTCAGGGGTTAGCCAGGAACCTGGGGATTAATTGGAAGTTAAATTGTGCTTATAGACCACAGAGTTCAAGACAAGTAGAAAGAATGAATAGAACCATTAAAGAGACCTTAACGAAATTAAGCTTAGAGACCAGCATAAGATTGGACTATGCTCCTGCCTTATGCAATGTTTCATGCAAGAAAAAATCCCTTTGTTTCTTTGAGTAACCTTACCACATGTGAAATTCTTTATGGTCGCCCTCCTCCAGTAGGGGACCTAAGCCCAACTGTAAGACCTAAAGATCCTTTCCACACCCCCTTGCTTGACAGACTTAAAGATCTTGAAAGAACTCAGTAATACCTGTGAAAACAGCTGGCCACTGCCTACCCAACTGGGAACCAGGGGATTCCACATCCATATCAAGTAAAAGATTTCATCTATGTAAGATGATATCAGGTGTCAACTCTGGTACCCCGCTGAAAAGGACCATACCAGGTGCTATTATAACACCTACAGTGGTAAACGTAAACAGAATCACTTCCTGGATCCATACCTCTCATCTCAAGCTTGCTGCCTATACAGAATCTTTCTGGAAACTGAAAAAGACTGGTAACAGTTTCAAATTGTGTATTGGCAATGTGAATAAGGTTATATACTCTCCCCTTGGCTACAAGTAGTCCTAACCCTCATCAGCCCATTAAGCAGTGATGGCTGATCACAAATCCTACTGGAAAAAAGTATGGTCTATCTCGCATACAGCCCCCTTAGGGACCTGGTGGCCATCTCTCCACCCAGATATTTGTTAGCTGGCTATAGGTATTTCCTATTGTGATATCCCTGATGAAGAGGATCCCACTAAAATACCATTAAATCCCTTCTGTACCATAGATAATGGAAACAAACATTATGGATGTAGGGACACGCGAGCCAGATGCAGGTTGGCTAGTCTAGATTACTAAGTTTGCCTGGCAGACTATCAAAGCCACAAAGAGTAATGGCTGTGTGGGGGAAAAGCCGACTTTTTCTGTATGTCATGGGAATGTGTGCATACAGGGGCTGCCTGATGGAACCCCAATTCTTCATCAAATTCAGTACACAGCATTGGCCACATTACCAATTAGACAACCAAAAACTATGGCACCCAGAGGGGTCTCTAGATCCTCAAATTTTGCGTGACCTTTTTAACTTCTGCAAGTGCTCAAAAGAGTGAAAGGAAATTCCCCTATGGGGAAGCCTTTTCCCTCCCTCACTCACATCCTGTACTATGCTTCTCCAATAGATCATTATCCTCAGCCTTCTGCTCCAGACCCTCTGATGTCACTCCCATCTCAGCAACTTGATTTCTCCCCACCAATAACTAGATCAGAAACCCAAAGCTCCACCAGTTCTCAGACCATCGGCCCCTTGCTGAGGTAGCAGGTACATAGGTACCGCTCCACCGACTCATTCCTCTCATCTCCTGTCAGTGCCCTCACCGGGTCCCACCAGGTCCTCTTACCAGCTAACCCAATGCTCAAACGAGCTGAGGAGAGCCCTGAGACCCTCATCCAAGATGTAATATAATTGGTCTTTAAAGTTGCTTTGTCATCACTGAAAACAGGTTACTAAAATTTAAAGTCCCTCTCAGGATTTTGGGATCCTCACTCCCGTCTTTCACTCTGCTCTACCTGATCTACTGCTCAAGTTTGCTCTAGGAAATTCCCAATACCCTTTCGCATTATTCTTTTACATCTCTCTTTTCCCTCATTCTCAGATCCTCGGAGGTGCTCTCAGCCCCACCTTCCCCGTCTTTCCCCCTCTGTACAAGGCCCACAGAAAAGTCTTAAATGACCTTCTTCAGAAGTCTTCACCATGGCTGAGTTTTGAACTTTCAGCAAAACAGTCCCAATAAAGACTTTAATGTAGATAAACTTTCTCTTTCGTATTGCCCTGTTCTACTTGGTCACTGGCTAAAAATCTCAGTACTTCTAAGCTAGACAACCCCTAACTAGTTTTTCACAAAATACGTGAACAACTACTCTGGCCTTCAGCTGGGGCTTCACAGAGATGGCTACATTTCTAAGATAAAGAAATTACCAACCGGGCTCCATGGTAACAGCTGGCAGGGGGAAAATAAGAAAGGGAAGAAAAAGCTCTCCTCCTCCCAGGTGTCCTTGAAAAGTTAACTTGCCCAGAACAGAAGGAAAAACAGAAACAAATACTGCTTTTTTAAACTTCTGAAGACTGTAAACTTCTGAGCCCCATCCCTTATATGTTGGGTACAAATTTCTGAAACTACCTAAACTTGAGTTTCAGGGGATTAATTGATTACAATAGAAGCAATGCCCTCTGAATCCGGTTGCAACCAAATAGGACTGTTTCCCTCTCTTGAGTGCTATCTTAGGTGCCTTGGTTTGTCAGTGCCTACAACAGCATAATTCTATATACTTAAACATCATTTATGTTTTCATGAAATGATCAAGATATGTGATGAATTGTGTAATGGTGCAGATGTTTCCCAGCGTGTTCTATCATGACGCAGGTTCATTTGAAGATCAAATAGGGGGGGCATACAACCGGTTTTACTGGGAACATATATCCCTCACTTTAGCCATCCTATTAGGAATAGGAGTTGCTGCACGGGTGGGCAGAGGAACCAGTGGCATTGTCCATGGGACACAAAAGATGACCCAATTAGAAGCAGCAATAGAGCAAAAGTAAGATATTAGAAACCTCCTTCAGGGCTTTGCATGAAACTTTAACCTCTCTCTCTGAAGTTGTTTTACAGAACAGTTGAGGGTTGGACCTCCTCTTCATTAGAGAAGGGGGCCTTTGTGCTGCATTGAGGGAAGAATGTTGTTTTTATGCTGACTATACTGGAGTCGTAATAAAATCTATGAGTAAATTTAAAAGACACCTTGAAGAGCATCAACAAGTGAGAGAGGGCCCAAAAGGGTGGCTTGAGTCTTGGTTCACACAGTCCCCCTGGTTAACTACGTTTTTATCAACCCTGGCCGGTCCAATAATAATCCTCATATTATTGCTAACTATAAAACCCTGTTTGCTCAACCGTGTAATGTCTTTTCTCCAGGCTCAAATTGGAGGAGTTAAACTTATGGTAATACCCCACTAGCAGACATTGAATGTGACACCCTCCAACGATCATTTTTATGATTAAAATTAGTCAGAAGAAGAAGTGGGGAATGAAATATTAATAAAATAGGTACTTGTCACATCTTGTTTTTCTGTATGCTTAACAGAACACTGTTGAAATCTTGAGAAATGTTTGCAAAACTTGTTCCCAGAATGTTCTATTTCCAGCTGCCAAATTGCAGAATGTACTCCCTCTCCCAGTTGCATGCAAACCGCCCACTCGCCCTGACCCATCAATACAATTCCCTCCCTTCTCTCTCCAGGGAAAGTATATAAGCTCTACTTCAGCTATTCTCAGGGCTATCTGCTCTATTCAGGTGAGCTCTGAACCCCAGCATTCTGGACACCCAATAAACCCTTTGATGTTGCATGAGATAGCCTGTTGGTAGTCTCCTCCTCTGAAGCTCGCACCACGTTTACTTGGATGATTGAATGTAGAAGAGAACATCCAGTCAAAAAGGGATAGTCTGTAGCATTAGGAAGATAGTCAGAAAGTTTAGGAAGAAGGGTGAGTATAAGATTTGGAACAAAAGTTTCTTAGCAATAGGATTTCGATTAGAGAGTGAATGTAAATGTCAGCACAAGTGAAGAGTCAGTCACAATGATGAAGTGGGGAAAATAGGTAGGAAAGCATATATCAATAGAGACATTACAAAATCAGGCAAAGTATAAAGTGTGTGATAGGATTAGACATTTTGAACAGTGTTGAGTTTAAATATATAATCTTAGGAAGAAACAAATATGTAGTCACAAATAGGATTGACATTTGAGAGCATTGGGCAAATTTCAGGTGGATGAATATTTTGAGAATAATCTTGTGAATAGTTGATTATAAATCCACATACATGAACATGAATGAATTTAGGGAGTGAATATAAGACACATATATTTCATATTTTGAAAAATCTGGAGAGTGTATATATATATATATATATATATATATATATATATATATATACATATATATATACATATATATATATACATATATATATACATATACATAAAACAAACACACAGACAAAAAAGTAGCAATATATATATCAATCAAAATTCATTATAAAATATATACCATCCACAGATCTAAAAATATTCATTTTACTGAACATGGATTTATGTATAATGTTGTTCAACTAGGAAGCTCACCCATAGGTTGAATATTCAGTTCCAACAGGGTTTAGTAGGAGTGATATCTTCTAACAATTTGTATCTGCCAAGTCAGCCACCTCACAAGAATGTACGTGTGGTACCAGATAGGAATCTATATGTGCATATAAGAATACAGAGAAAGGGAGACAGGAATTCACATACTTGTTAACCTTAAAAATACAAGGACAACTATTTCAACAAACAATTGACTAGATTTATAACTCCAACTCTGTATCATGCAAAAGGCAAGTCCATCTATACACCATGCCTACTCTGAACTGCTTGTATTTCTATTATTTATGGGTTATTTTTCTCCATCATATTAGGATTAGTAGTCAGAGTCTGGTAGGGTATGGGTTAGAGTCAGGTATTCAGTATTTTGAATTGAAAATAGGACACTGAATCCAATGTGTATGCAAATATATGCTACGGAAAAATCTTCCCACTCTCCTCCAGAACAATGCCTTGACATTACCTTCGCCCCAAGTAAGACACAATTAGAGGAGAAGAGTTAGAAAATCTGTGAATACATATCTAGAATGGAAAATGCTCCAGATTTCACATCTTTGGAGGTGGTAGAGGAGTTTCCAAAAGTAAGAGACAGGGTAAACACTCCACAAACATGGAGCTCTGCTGGCCAAAAGACTTTTTGAGAATCTGCCTCTGAGGTTGGGCACTTGAAATATATGTTGTTGTTAGGAGCTTTAGCTTTATTTGTAGTGAAACCATCAAAGCTGGATCTGCATCTATGTGACCTGGAGGAAATGGTTACTTATTTTCAAATAAAAATGAGGCAGCAGTGATGAATTCTCTTTTTGTAGGTAAACTTTGGCCACTGAGGGCTAAGGGTCTTCCCGTGTGGACTGTGAAACCAATGGTCATCCTCAAATTTTCGTGGTGTTTCTTTCTGCTGCACTGGGAGTTTGGTATTTGCTTCATGAAATACAACGAGTTCAAATGGGACACAGTGCTGAAGGGAGTTCTGTCAGGTGTGGTTGGCAGGGTCTCCAGGAGAATGCACCAACCAGGGTTCTATCTCAAGTAGCTTGCCCCCTTGACAATAGCAACATGATACTGAACATTGCCCTTAAACCTCTCCATATAAAAATATGCCTTTACATATATGGGTGTGATGTTTGCACCATGTCAGTCACAGCCATTTGGAAGCCAATGGAAGATCCACATGGCCCCAACACAGATGTTTTATCATACATATGCATAACACAGCTCTAGGCCCACTACTTACCAGGCCCCAACTTACTGGCATCTCTGTTCTACACCATTTTCATGAAACCCAGTCAATCAAGGCCCTGTCTGGTATACTCATGATCATCAACAGGACATCAAAGGTCCTCCAGTGCCAGCTGGTCATCGGAATTTCTAAAATTTCATGGTAATTATCTAGCATTTTTTCACAGATGCATTTGGAGGCAATGTTGGTTTCAATTCATTCAGGAACCATTAAATGGTGAGGAAGCTAATTTCAGGGAAATCTCTGGAGCACTCTCACAGGCAAGTCTACCCAAAGAGTGGCCAAAAAGTCACATGAAGCCAGGCCCATTGAGGTCTACAAAGCGAGGTCCAAGTGTGTTTTGAATCTCAATTATGCCTGCCAAGTCTTTCAGAATAAAATCATGTAATATCCTGGCTGTGATTCCCAGTGTTCTGTGGAAAGTCACTCTGGGCCTTGATCCCAGGTTCCAATGGCAACTCTCATTCCTGGCCTCCTAAAATCCCAACACAATTCATGTCAATACTTCTCTGAGGTCAGTTCCAGAACTCAGTCTCTAAGGGGAATCACAGCAGAATTCAAGCCCAGGTTTACACAGTCATCTCTTCCAACTGCCACACAAATGACCACAATTATAACCAAAACACTCCTACATGGCCCTCATCTTCTACCATAAAGATACTCATCATAACATCTGGATGGAGGTTTTCATGAGAGGCACATCCCAAGACAGTGTCCAAAATAAGCTACCTTGCCCCTCATTTGCCGAATGTCAGGGTGGCTTGGACACCCTTCCTGTGAACCAGGAGGGATCAAATAGGCCTGCCCTTAATACTGCTTCGCTTCTCCAATTTGAGGCTCTCTGACTGTGGGGTTAGATTCTTTTTGTGAATTGGAGTCATGAGAAAAGCCAAGCCCCTCTGCGGAGATTTGAAGAACTCATTTCACCCAAAGAATCCCTATTCTGACATGATGGATTTCAGAAACCTAACAAAGGAAGGCAATATAATTCATGCACATTGATTGAACGTTTTTCCATTTTGGTTTAGATGCACATATGGGATCTTTCTTTACATCCATCAGGTGCTGAGAATCTAAGTCACAGCCTAAAACAGGGCAAAGGGCCTGAATCAGACACATCCTTTTCCAATGAAATTAAGCAAAGAGCCAGAGGTGATGCACATTCATTTCCATTTGAAAACTGTTTTCTTCAGGCTTAACAAAGGGGTTGCATGAGACAAAGACCTTCCTGATATTCAGGGCAACAGAACAATAGGTAAGCAAAAGGCCCAAAGCAGGGTATCTCCACTTAGACTTTCCTGGTCACACTGATATCTAAGTTTTCTGAGATGCTGGCCATTCCATTCAGGTATCCAGTACATGGCCATGTCAAAGACCTTGGATTTGGTACATATCTTGGACACATAACCATGAGCCTATTCTAGAGAGTGGCCAGAATTCAGGAAGAAAACAGGGACTTAGGAAGGTATTAGGTGTTGCCCGTGCATAAGGCAAGCCACACTCCATTCATAAATTGGGCAGGATGAATGCTGGGAAGCTTTATACTAGACATGGCACATTCATTGCTGCATTCTCTTTTCTCATGTCTACTACCACAGGCACAGTGGGATACACAGACATGGAAACACTCACCTCTTCAAACGACTTACCGGAAACAGTTCACTCCAAAACAAACAAACCGCCATTCCTACCTATTTTCAGAACATGAATCAAACCACAAACCCACACCCATTCCCAAAAAGGCACCTCCTTCCCCATAGGTGTATGACTAACCAGAGTGTCCTCTGACTGGTGGCCATACTCTGTTCTTCCGAAATGGCCTGTCCTCTCTCAGATCTGTTTTCCTTGGCCAACTCTGTAAAGTTGTAAGGAAAAAGTGGAGAGCCACTACCTGCTTTCTCAGGAAAGCTCCCTATTCAGAGCTCTCCAGGCATTTGGTAATCCTCACTTCAGTAGGTACCAAGAATGACTGACTCTATCTTTGGTAAATCCAAACAAGAGAGCCCACTGGGACTGGGACTGGGACTGCCTCTGGGTGCCTGGCTCCTTGGATACAAAGTTCAGAGAGTTTCATCACCAAGGAAATGAGGTATGTTACATTCTTTGGAACTGAATGAGGTCACTGCCTTGGCAAATGTATATCTTATGATGTGCAAAAACTGAAGAAACAATAATGTACCAGTGTCGAATACAAATGAATGACAAATTACATATCATGTCCCATAGGAGTCTACTTGCATTGATGTTAGACTGGGTCAGTTACTGTAGAATAATTAGGATTTGTATGCACCATTCACTGAAGTTAGTTTTCCGTACTAGGAAACAAATATGTATTTCAGGTGGATGAATATTTCTGATTATAATCTTGTGAAAAGTTGATTATAAATCCACATACATGAACATGAATGAATTTAGAGTGTGTATATTAGACACATATATTTCATATTTTGAAAAATTTGGAGAGTATATCTATATCTATATCTATATCTATATCTATATCTATATCTATATATATATATATACACACACACACACACACACATACACAACACTCACAGACATTAAAAAGTACCAATATAAATGCCAATCGAATTAATCAGTAAATATATATCATCCACAAATGCAAAAATATTTATTTTACTGAACATTAGTTAATGTATAATGTTGTTCTACTAGGACGCTCTCCTATAGGTTGAATTTTCATTTCCAACAGCATTTAGGAGGAGTGAACTCTTCTCACAATTTGTATCTGCCAAGACAGCCACCTCACAAAAATGTACGTGTGATACCTGGTAGGATTCTATATATGCATATAAATATACATGTGTGAATAGGCTACAGAAAAGGGAAACATGAATTCACATATTTGTTAAGTTTAAAAACACATGGAGAATATTTCAATTAAAATTTGACTAGATTTATAACTCCTACCTTATATAATGCAAATGTCAAGTCCAACAATACAACATGTCTCCTCTGAAGTGCTTGTATTTCTATTGTGTTGGGTTAATTTTCTCCATTATATTAGGATGAATAGTCTGAGTCTACTAGGTATGGGTTAGTGTCAGGGATTCAGTATTTCGAATGGAAAATTGGAAAATGAGTCCAATGTGTACGTAAATATTTGCTGCACAAATATCCTCCTGCTCTCATCCAGAACAATGCCATGACATTACCTTCACCCCAAGTAAGACACAATTAGAGGAGAAGAGTTACAAAATCAGTGAATACATATCTGGAATGGAAAATGCTCAGGAGTTCACAACCTTGGAGGTGGTAGAGCAGTTTCCAAAACTAAGGGACAGGGTAAACACTCCACAAACATGGAGCTCGGCTGGCCTAAAAATTTTTTGAGAAACTGCCACTGAGTTTTGCACTTGAAATATATGTTGTTTTCAGGAGATTTGGCTTCCTTTGTAGTGAGACCATCAAAGCTGGGTCTGCATCTATGTGACCTGGAGGACATGGTTTCTTATTTCCAATGAACTAGATGAAGCAGTGCTGAATCCTCTCTTTGTAGGTAAACTGAGGCCACTGGGGACTAAGTGTCTCCCCGTGTGGACTGTGAAGCCATTTGGTCCTCTTCCACTTTTTGTGGTGTTTTTGCTGCTGCACTGTGAGTTTGGTATTTGTTTCACGAAATACTAGGAGCTAAACTGGGACACAGTGCTGGAGGGAGTTCTGTCACGTGTGGTGGGTCAGGGTCTGCAAGAGAATGCACCAACTAGGCTCCTATCTCTCACAGCTTGCCCCATTGCCCCCTTGTCCATATCAACCTGATTCTTAATTTTCCTCTGAAAACTCTCCATATAACAATATGCCTTCACATATAAGGGTCTGCTGGCTGCACCATGTCAGTTACAAGCCATTTGGAATCCAATGGTAGATCCACATGGCCCTACCACGGATGTTTTATCAAACACCTCCCCACCACTACTCTAGACCCACTACTCAGCAGGCTCCAACTTACTGGCATCTCTGTTCTACACCATTTTCATGAAACTCAGTAAGTCAAGGCACTGTCTGGTATAATCATGATCAGCAACAGGACATCCGATGTTTCTCCAGTGCCACCTGGTCATAGGAATTTCAAAAATTTCATGGTATTTATCTAGCCATTTTTCAAGCATGAAGTTGGAGGCACTGTGGATTTCAGTTCATTCAGCAAACATTAAATGGTGAGGAAGCTCATTTCAATGAAGTCTCTGGAGAACTCTCACAGGCACGGCTTCCCAAAGAGTGGACAAACGGTCACATTAGGCCAGGCCCATTGAGGTCTACAATGTGAGGTCCATGTGTGTTTTGACTCTCAACTATGGCTGCCATTTCTTTAAGAATAAAATCATGTGATATCCTTGCTGAGATTTCCAGTCCTCTGTTGAAATCCACCCGGGGCCTAGGTCTCAGTTTCCAATAGCGACTTTCATGCGTGGCCTCTTAAAATCCCAACAAAATTCATGGCAATGCTTCTCTGAGTTCATTTCCAAAACCCAGTCTCTAAGGGGAATCACACCAGAGTTCAACCCCACGTGTACCCAGCCATTTTTTCCAATGCCACACAAATGACCAAAATCAAAACCAAAACACTCCCACATGGCCCTCATCTTATTCCATATAGTCAATCATCTTAACCTCTGGCTGGAGGTTTCCATGAGGGGCGCAGCCCAAGACAGTGTCCAAAATCAGCTCGTTTGCCCCTCATTTATCTAAAGTCATGGTAGCCTGGACACCGTTTCTGTGAACCAGGAGTGAACAAATAAGCCTGCCTTTAATACTTCTTTGTTTTCTCCAATTTCAGGCCTACTGATTTTAGGTATCAATTCTTTAGGTGATTTAGAGTCATGCGAAAACACAAACACCTCTGCAGGGCTTTGAAGAACTCATTTGACCCAAAGAATCCCTATTGTCATTTGATGGAGTGCAGGAACCTAACAGAGGAAGGCAAGAGACTTCATCCACAATGAATGATATTTTTTGCCATTTTGGTTTTGGAAGCTGACATGGGATCATTCTTAAGATCCATCAGGTGCTGAGAATCTAAGTCACAGCCACAGACAGGTCCAAAGGCTGATAAAGACACATCTCTTTCCAAAGCAATTAAGCAAAGAGCCACAGGTGAGGCCCATTCATTTCCATTTGAAAACTGTTTTCTTCAGGCTTCACAAAGGGGTGGCCTGAGGCAAAGACCTTCCTGACATTCAGTGCAACACAACAATAAGTAAGCAAAAGGCCCAAAGCAGGGTTTCTGTACTGAGATTTTTCTGGTCACACTGATATCTGAGTTTTCCAGGATGCTCGCCATTCTCTTCAGCTATCCAGTACATGGCCATGTCACAGAGCTTGGAGGTGGTACATATTTTGGACACAAATCCATGAGCCTATTCTGGAGAGTGGCCAGAATTCAGTAAGAAAACAACAACTTAGAAAGATAGCAGGTGTTGCACATCGATAAGACAAGCTGCAGTCCATTCATATATTGGGCAGGATGAATTATGGGAAGATTTATACTAGACAGGACACATCCATTAATGCATTCTCTTTTCTAATGTCTACACAACAGACACAGTGGGATACACAGAAACAGAAACACTCGCCGTGTCAAATGACTTACTAGAAACTGTCCACTCCAAACCAAACGAACCGCCTTTCCTATCTATTCTCAGAACATGAGACAAAACAACAAACCCACACCCACTCCCACAAAGGCACCTCCTTGCCCCAAGTAGGTTTGTGACTATCCGGAGTGTCCTCTGACTGGTGGGCCATACTATGTTCCCCCGAAATGGCCTGTCTTCTCTCAGACCTTCTTTCCTTGACCAACTCTGTGAAGGTGTCAGGAAAAAGTGGTTAGCCACTACCTGTTTTCTCAGGAAAGGTCCATCTTCAGAGCTCTCCTGGCATTTGGCCATCCTCACATCATTAGGTACCAAGAAAACTGACTCTGTCCTTGGTAAATCCAAACAAGTGAGCCCACTGGGACTGGGACTGGTACTGCTTCTGGGTGCCTGGCTTCTTGGATACCAAGTTCATAGAGTTCCATCACCAAGGAAATGAGTTATGTCACATTCTTTGGAACTGAATGAGGTCACTGCCTTGGCAACCACTTTGTCCTAACAGTTGCTTCCAAGGGTAACATAAGATGGAGGTTGCCCCTACTTCCGGTGACACTTTCATAAGGTAGAATGTATATCAACCATTGGCACCCGGGAACAGCTCTCCACTCAGGCCTGGTTTGGTCCATCTTCTCTACAATAAGAAGAGAGAGATTCAGATTCAGACATATCCCTTCATCCTCACCAGGTTGTTTGCCATGGAAGATGACTTTTGCTCTCTCAGGTGCTTCATACCTGCCTACAACTTCTCCAGGTATCATTTGTGCATGGACATTCGAGGTTATCATCAGGTGGAAGGTCCCCAACTTTCCTCTATTGTAAGAACCACTCTGACAGCTCTTTTGTCCATTTTGGTTTGGGATGCACACATGGGATTTTTCTTTAGACCCATCATGTGCTGTGAATCTAAGCCACAGCCTTACATAGGGCTGAGAGGCTGATTCAGAAACATCCATTTCCAAAGCAATTAAGCAAAGAGGCACAGGTAATGACCATTCTTTTCCATTTGAAAACTATTTTCTGCCGGCTTCACAAAGTGTGGCCTGAGGCAAAGACCTTCCTGACATTCAGGGCAACAGAATACGTAAGCAAAAGGCCCAAAGCAGGGTTTCTCCACTGAGACTTTCTTGGGCATACTGATATCTGAGTTTTCTGAGATACTCGCCATTCCCATCAGCTATCCAGTACATGGCCATGTCACAGAGATGGAGGTGGTACATATCTTGGACACAAAATCATGAGGGTATTCTGGAGAGTGTCCAGAATTCAGGAAGAAAACAGGAATTTAGAAAGATGGCAGGAGTTGCCCATCCATATGGCAACCTGCAGTCCATTCATAAATTGCACAGGATGAATGCTTTGAAGCTTTCTCGTAGACAGGACACATCCATTGATGCATTCTCTTTTCTAATGTCTACAATCACGGACGCAGTATGATATATAGACACAGAAACACTCACCTTGTCAAAGGACTTACTAGACACAGTCCACTCCAAAACAAACAAACCAGCTTTCCTAACTATTCTCAGAACATGAGACAAAACCACAAACTCACACTCACACCCAAAAAGTCACCTCCTTTCCCCAACTAGGTCTGTGACTATCCGGAGTGTCCTCTGACTTGTGGGCCATACTATGTTCCCCCAAAATGGCGTGTCCTGTCTCCAATCTGGTCTCTTTGGCCAACTCTGTGAAGTTGTCATGAGCCCATGGTGAGAAACTACCTGCTTTCTCTGGAAAGGCCAGTCTTCATAGTTTCCAGGCATTTGGCTGTCCTCACATCAGTAGGTACAAAGAAAGAGTGACTCTGTCTTGTTAAATCCAAACAAGTTAGCCCACTGGGACATGGAGTGGGTTTGACTCTGTGTGCCTGGTTTCCTGGATCCCAAGATCACAGACTTTCATTACCAAAACTGTAAGGTGATGTCACTTTCTTCAAGATCTGAATGAAGTCACTGCCTTGGAAACCACTTTGTTTTAACAGTTGCTTACATGGTTCCCAAAAGATGGAGGCTGCCTCTACTTGCTGTGACTCATTCATATGTTAGAATGGTATATCAACCATAGGCACCGGGGAACAGCTCTCCACACAGGCATGGTTTGGTCCATCTTCTCTACATTAGGAAGAGAGAGGCTAATTCAGACACATCCCATCAACCTGACCAGGTTGTTTGCCATGGAAGATGACTTTTGCTCTCTCATGTCCTTCATAGCTGCCTACATCTTCTCCAAGGATCATTTCAGCATGGACCTTTTAGGTTCTCAGCAGCTGGAAGATCGCCTATATTTCTGTATTGAAAGACCAACTCTGTCCCTGCTCTTCTGTAAAATTAGATTGAGGGAAAAGTGTATGGTTAAGGTTAATAACATGTTCAATTTGGGTTAGGAATCATTCTCTGGAATGAATATTTGTATTAGGAACCTGCGATATTTATAAGAATATATAGGTGAAATATAAGTATGAAAACAGAAATCTATGTAAGTTTTGAAGCCCAGAAGGGCATTGGGCTCTTGATTGGGATACTTAGCATTGATTTATGTCCTGCACAGTTGTCTCAGGTAAATCAATATACTATGGCATATGACCTTCTAATTTGGATGATTGAATGTGGAAGAGAACATCCAGTCAAAAAGGGATATTCGGTAGGATTAGGAAAATAGTCGGTAGGTTTAGATAAAAGAGTGAGTATAGGATTTGGACCAAAAGTTCTTTAGCAATAGGGTTTCAGGTAGAGAGTGAATGTAAATGTCAGCACATGTGAAGAGTCAGTCACAATGATGAACTGGGTAAAATATGTAGGAAAGCAATATTTTGAAGACGTATAAATTAATTGGGGGTACAAATAGGTGTACCTTGTGCCTATGAATATAGAGATAATGCATGAATAGACCATACTGTGAATCAATAATATAACTGGTTCGAACTTTAAATAATGGATTGAATTGATTTCTGCAAATATAGAGGAAACCTAATTTTGATATACAATCATCCATTCCAAACAGTTATGCATCTAATGGTGATATTAGATTTATGGTTTATCATGAAAAGTGTGTGAGTTTTGCTTCAAAACTGATTATGAAATTAAAAAAAAATGTGTTTGCAGAGAAGTCTCATGAAAAGACCAGTCAAGAAACCGGGAGCAATACATGTGTTCTGAAGCAGGAAATGATTAAAAGTGAAAAAATACCTATAAAGTTGTGAACTTGTGGATGAAATATATATCCTATCGTGTGCAAAAACTGCAGAAATATTAATGTAGCAGTGTTGAATATAAATGAACGTCAAAATACACATCATGTCCCATAGAAATCTACTTGCATTGATGTTAAACTGGGTCAGATACTGTAGAATTATTAGGATTTGTATGCACCATTCACAGAAGTGAGTTGTCAGTACAAGGAAACAAATATGTATTTCAGGTGGATGAATATTTCCAATAATAAACTTGAGAAAAGTTGATTATATTTCCTCATGCATGAACATGAATGAATGTATGAATGTAGAGAGTGTATATAAGACACATATATTTCATGTTTTGATAAATCAGGAGAGTATATATATATATATATATATATATATATATATATATATATATACCAAAAAAACACACAGAGAAACATAAAAAAGTATCAATATATGCCAAATGAAATTTATAATGAAATATATAACATCTACTGATGCAAAAATATATACTTTACTGAACATGGAATTATGTATAATGTTGTTGTACTAGGAAGCTCACCCATAGGTTGAATTTTTAGTTCCAACAGCGTTTAAGAGGGGTAGTCTCTTCACACAATTTATATCTGCCGAGTCAGCAACCTCACAAAAATGTACGTGTGATACCAGGTAGGATTCTATATGTACATATAAAAATACATGTGCTGTATAGGCTACAGAGAAAGGGAGGCAGGGATTCACATATTTGTTAATTTTAAAAACACATGAAAAACTATTCCAAATAAAAATTCACTAGATTTATAACACCTACCATTTATTATGCAAAAGAAAAGTTCAAAAATACACCATGCCTCCTCTGACCTGCTTGTATTTCTGTTCTATTTGGGTTATTTTTCTCCATCATATTAGGATTAGTAGTCAGAGTCTAGTAGGGTATGTGTTAGTGTCAGGGATTCAGTATTTTGAATGGAAAATAGGAAAAAGAATCCAATGTCTATCAAATATGTGCTGCACAAAATATTTTCCCTCTCTCATCCAGAACAATGCCTTGACATTACCTTCGCCCCAAGTAAGACACAATTAGTGGAGAAGAGTTATAAAATCTGTGAATATATAACTGGAATGGAAAATGCTCATGAGTTCACAACCTTGGATGTGGTAGAGAAGTTTCCATAAGTAAGGGACAGGTTAAAAACTCCACAAACATGGAGCTCTGCTGACCTAAAGGACTTCTTGATAAACTGCCTCTGAGGTTGGGCACTTGAAATATATGTTGTTTTCAGGAGCTTTAGCTTCCTTTGTCGTGAGACCATCAAAGCTGGGTCTGATTCTATGTGACCTGGAGGACATGGTTTCTTATTTTCTAATGAACATGAGGCAGCAGTGGTGAATTCTCTCTTTTAAGTAAAATGTGACCAGTGCGTGCTAAGTCTCTCCCCATCTGGGCTGTGAAGCCATTTGGTCATCCTCCACTTTTTCATGGTTTTTCTTTCTCCTGCATTGGGAGTTTGGTATTTGCTTCACGAAATACAAGGAGTTCAAAAGGGACACAGTGCTGGATGGAGTTCTGCCACATGTGGTGGGTCAGGGTCTGCAGGAGAATGCACCAACCAGGCTTCTATCCCACATAGCTTTTTCCCTTGTCTATTGCAACCTGATTCTTAACATTGCCATGAAACCTCTCCATATAACAAGACGCCCTTACATATTAGTGTCTGCTGGCCTCACGATGTCTGTCACAAGCCATTTGGATGCCAATGGCAAATCCATATGGCCACATCAGAGATGTATTATGACACACATACACACCACTGCTCTAGGCACACTACTCAGCAGGCACCAACTTACTGGCATGTCTGTTCTAGATCATTTTCATGAAACACAGTCAATCAAGGCACTGTCTAGTATACTCATGATAAACAACAGGACATCCAAAGGTTCTCCAGAGACATGTTGTATAGTTGGACTTGACATTTGCATTATATAAGGTAGGAGTTATAAATCTAGTCAAATTTTAATTGAAATATTCTCCATGTGTTTTTAAACTTAACAAATATGTGAATTCTTGTTTCCCTTTTCTGTAGCCTATTCACACATGTATATTTATATGCATATATAGAATCCTACCAGGTATCACACGTACATTTTTGTGAGATGGCTGTCTTGGCAGATACAAATTGTGAGAAGAGTTCACTCCTCCTAAATGCTGTTGGAAATGAAAATTCAACCTATAGGAGAGAGTCCTAGTAGAACAACATTATACATTAACTCATGTTCAGTAAAATAAATATTTTTGCATTTGTGGATGATACATATTTACTGATGAATTTCGATTGGCATTTTTTGGTACTTTTTAATGTCTGTGAGTGTTGTGTGTGTGTGTGTGTGTGTGTGTGTGTGTGTGTGTGTGGGTGTGTGTATATATAGATATAGATATAAATATAGATATACTCTCCAAATTTTTCAAAATATGAAATATATGTGTCTAATATACACACTCTAAATTCATTCATGTTCATGTATGTGGATTTATAATCAACTTTTCACAAGATTATAATCAGAAATATTCATCCACCTGAAATACATATTTGTTTCCTAGTACTGAAAACTAACTTCAGTGAATGGTGCATACAAATCCTAATTATTCTACAGTAACTGACCCAGTCTAACATCAATGCAAGTAGACTCCTATGGGACATGATATGTAATTTGTCATTCATTTCTATTCGACACTGGAACATTATTGTTTCTTCAGTTTTTGCACATCACAGGATATACATTTCATCCACAAGTTCACAAATTAATAAGCATTTGTTTCAACTTTCACCACTTCTTGCTTCAGAACACATGTATTGTCAGGGTTTCTTGACAGGTCTTTTCTTGAGACTTCTTTTCAAACACATTATTTTGAATTTCCATAATCATTTTGAAGCAAAACTCACACACTCTTCATGATAAACCAAAACACTAATATTTCCATTACATATATACCTGGTTGGAATGAATGATTTTATATCAATATACGATATCCTTTAATTTTTCAGATATCAGTTCAATTCATTATTTAAAGTTCAAAAAAGTTATATTATTTATTCACAGTATGGTCTATTCATGCTTTTTCTCTATGTTCCTAGAAACAGGGTACACCTCTTTGTACCCCCGATTCTCATTTTACATCTTCAATATATTGCTCCCAGAAATGTTGAAAGAAATACTCATGTCACCTCATTATCACAGTAATATTCAGGACAAAAAATGGAAAGGTCACACTTATGATTGTACCAAAGGCTAAATGGAAAGTGAACATGGATTTCTAAAAACATCCATGTCCAGGTTGCCTAATGCTGTCAATTGTCAATCCTATTGGTGACTACATATTTGTTTTTATCCTAATTTATATATTCAAACACAACCCTGTTGAAAATGTCTAATCTATCACTCACTTTATACTTTGCCTGATTTCGTAATGTTTCTATTGAAATCTGCTTTTCTACATATTTTCCCCAGTTCAACATAGTGACTGACTCTTCATATGTGCTGACATTTACATTCACTCAACAACCGAAAGTCTATTGCTAAAGAACTTTTGGTCCAAATCCTATACTCACTCTTCTTCCTAAACCTACCGACTATCTTCCTAATCCTACTGAATATCCCTTTTGACTGGATGTTCTCTTCTAAATTCAATCATCCAATGTACAAAGTCCTATGCCATTGTATATCGAATTATCTGAGGCATCTTTGCAGAACATCATTCAAAGCTAAGTATCCCAATCAAGGGCAAAACCCTTCTGGGCTTCAAATCACACCTAGATTTCTGTTTTCCTACTTATATTTCACCTCTATATTCTTGTAAATATTGCAGGTTCCCAATACCATTATTCATCACACAGAATCACTCGTAACCCAAATCAAACCTGTTTTTAACCCCAAGTATACACTGTTCCCTCAATCATTTTACAGAAGAGCAGGGACAGAGTGGTTCTTACAATACAGGAAAGTTGGGGACCTTCCACCTGATGAGAACCTCAAATGTCCATGCACAAATGATACCTGGAGAAGTTGTAGGCAGGTATGAAGCACCTGAGAGAGCAAAAGTCATCTTCCATGGCAAACAACCTGGTCAGGATGAAGGGATGTGTCTGAATCTGCCTCTCTCTCTTCTTATTGTACAGAAGATGGACCAAACCAGGGCTGAGTGGAGAGCTGTTCCCGGGTACCAATGGTGATATACATTCTACCTTATGAAAGTGTCACAGGAAGTAGGGGCAACCTCCATCTTATGTAACCCTTGGAAGCAACTGTTAGGACAAAGTGGTTGCCAAGGCAGTGACCTCATTCAGTTCCAAAGAATGTGACATAACTCATTTCCTTGGTGATGGAACTCTCTGAACTTGGTATCCAAGAAGCCAGGCACCCAGAGGCAGTCCCAGTCCCAGTCCCAGTGGGCTCACTTGTTTGGATTTACCAAGGACAGAGTCAGTTTTCTTGGTACCTAATAATGTGAGGATGGCCAAATGCCAGGAAAGCTCTGAAGATGGACCTTTCCTGAGAAAACAGGTAGTGGCTAACCACTTTTTCCTGACATCTTCACAGAGTTGGTCAAGGAAACAAGATCTGAGAGAAGACAGGCCATTTCGGGGGAACATAGTATGGCCCACCAGTCAGAGGACACTCCGGATAGTCACAGACCTACTTGGGGGAAGGAGGTGCCTTTGTGGGAGTGGGTGTTTGTTTGTTGTTTTGTCTCATGTTCTGAGAATAGATAGAAAAGGCGGTTTGTTTGGTTTGGAGTGGACAGTTTCTAGTAAGTCATTTGACACGGCGAGTGTTTCTCTTTCTGTGTATCCCACTGTGTCCGTTGTTGTAGACATTAGAAAAGAGAATGCATTAATGGATGTGTCCTGTCTAGTATAAATCTTCCCATGCCCAATATATGAATGGACTGCAGCTTGTCTTATCGATGTGCAACACCTGCTATCTTTCTAAGTTGTAGTTTTCTTCCTGAATTCTGGCCACTCTCCAGAACAGACTCATGGATTTGTGTCCAAAATATGTACCACCTCCAAGCTCTGTGACATGGCCATGTACTGGATAGCTGAAGAGAATGGCGAGCATCTCAGAAAACTCAGATATCAGTGTGACCAGGAAAGTCTCAGTGCAGAAACCCTGCTTTGGGCCTTTTGCTTACTTATTGTTGTGTTGCACTGAATTTCAGGAAGGTCTTTGCCTCAGGCCACCCCTTTGTGAAGCCTGAGGAAAACAGTTTTCAAATGGAAATGAATGGGCCTCACCTGTGGCTCTTTGCTTAATTGCTTGGAAAGGGATGTGTCTTTATCAGCCTCTTGGGCCTGTGTGTGGCTGTGACTTAGATTCTCAGCACCTGATGGATCTTAAGAATGATCCCATGTGAGCTTTCAAAACCAAAATGGCAAAAAATTTCATTCATTGTGGATGAAGTCTCTTGCCTTCCTCTGTTAGGTTCCTGCACTCCATCAAATGACAATAGGGATTCTTTGGGTCAAATGAGTTCTTCAAAGCCCTGCAGAGGTGCTTGTGTTTTCGCATGACTCTAAATCACCTAAAGAATCGATACCTAAAATCCGTAGGCCTCAAATTGGAGAAACACAGAAGTATTAACGACAGGCTTATTTGTTAACTCCTGGTTCACAGAAACGGTGTCCAGGCTACCCTGACTTTAGACAAATGAGGGGCAAACGAGCTGATTTTGGACACTGTCTTGGGCTGCGCGCCTCATGGAAACCTCCAGCCAGAGGTTAAGATGATTGACTATATGAAATAAGATGAGGGCCATGTGGGAGTGTTTTGGTTTTAATTTTGGTCATTTGTGTGGCATTGGAAAAAATGACTGGTTCCACGTGGGCTTGAACTCTGGTGTGATTCCCTTAGAGACTGGGTTTTGGAACTGAACTCAGAGAAGCATTGCCATTAATTTTGTTGGGATTTTAAGAGGCCACGCATGAAAGTCGCTCTTGGAAACTGAGACCTAGGCCCCGGGTGGATTTCCACAGAGGCCTGGGAATCTCAGCAAGGATATCACATGATTTTATTCTTAAAGAAATGGAAGCCATAGCTGAGAGTCAAAACACACATTGACCTCACATTGTAGACCTCAATGGGCCTGGCCTAATGTGACCTTTTGTCCACTCTTTGGGAAGCCATGCCTGTGAGAGTTCTAAAGAGATTTCATTGAAATGAGCTTCCTCACCATTTAATGTTTGCTGAATGAACTGAAACCCACAGTGCCTCCAACTTCATGCTTGAAAAATGGCTAGATAAATACCATGAAATTTTTGAAATTCCTATGACCAGGTGGCACTGGAGAAACATTGGATGTCCTGTTGCTGATCATGAGTATACCAGACAGTGCCTTGATTTACTGAGTTTCATAAAAATGGTGTAGAACAGAGATGCCAGAAATTTGGAGCCTGCTGAGTAGTGGGTCTAGAGCAGTGGTGGGGAGGTGTTTGATAAAACATCCGTGGTAGGGCCATGTGGATCTACCATTGGATTCCAAATGGCTTGTAACTGACATGGTGCAGCCAACAGACCCTTATAGGTAAAGGCATCTTGTTATATGGAGAGTTTTCAGAGGAAAATTAAGAATCAGGTTGATATGGACAAGGGGGCAATGGGGTAAGCTGTGAGAGATAGGAGCCTAGTTGGTGCATTCTCTTGCAGACCCTGACCCACCACACGTGACAGAACTCCCTCCAGCACTGTGTCCCAGTTTAGCTCCTAGTATTTCGTGAAACAAATACCAAACACACAGTGCAGCAGCAAAAACACCACAAAAAGTGGAAGAGAACCAAATGGCTTCACAGTCCACACGGGGAGACACTTAGTCCCCAGTGGCCTCAGATTACCTACAAAGAGAGGATTCAGCACTGCTTCATCTTGTTCATTGGAAAATAAGAAACCATGTCCTCCAGGTCACATAGATGCAGACCCAGCTTTGATGGTCTCACTACAGAGGAAGCCAAATCTCCTGAAAACAACATATATTTCAAGTGTGGAAGCTCAGAGGCAGTTTCTCAAAAAGTTTTTAGGCCAGCAGAGCTCCATGTTTGTGGAGTGTTTACCCTGTCCCTTAGTTTTGGAAACTCCTCTACAATCTCCAAGGTTGTGAACTCCTGAGCATTTTCCATTCCAGATATGTATTCACTGATTTTGTAACTCTTCTCCTCTAATTGTGTCTTACTTGGGGTGAAGGTAATGTCAAGGCATTGTTCTGGATGAGAGCGGGAGGATATTTGTGCAGCATATATTTACATACACATTGGATTCATTTTCCAATTTTCCATTCGAAATACTGAATCCCTGACACTAACCCATACCTAGTAGACTCAGACTATTCATCCTAATATAATGGAGAAAATTAAACCAACACATTAGAAATACAAGTACTTCAGAGGAGACATGTTTTATAGTTGGACTTGACATTTGCATTATATAAGGTAGGAGTTATAAGTCTAGTCAAATTTATTTGAAATATTCTCCATGTGTTTTAAACTTAACAAATATGTGAATTCTTGTTTCCTTTTTCTGTAGTCTATTCACACATGTATATTTATATGCATATATAGAATCCTACCAGGTATCACACGTACATTTTTGTGAGGTGGCTGTCTTGGCAGATACAAATTGTGAGAAGAGTTCACTCCTCCTAAATGCTGTTGGAAATGAAAATTCAACTTATAGGAGAGCGTCCTAGTAGAACAACATTATACATTAACTCATGTTCAGTAAAATAAATATTTTTGCATTTGTGGATGATACATATTTACTGATGAATTTCGATTGGCATTTATATTGGTACTTTTTAATGTCTGTGAGTTGTGTGTGTGTGTGTGTGTGTGTGTGTGTGTGTGTGTATAGATATAGATATAGATATACTCTCCAAATTTTTCAAAATATGAAATATATGTGTCTAATATACACTCTCTAAATTCATTCATGTTCATGTATGTGGATTTATAATCAACTTTTCACAAGATTATAATCAGAAATATTCATCCACCTGAAATACATATTTGTTTCCTAGTACTGAAAACTAACTTCAGTGAATGGTGCATACAAATCCTAATTATTCTACAGTAACTGACCCAGTCTAACATCAAAGCAAGTAGACTCCTATGGGACATGATATGTAATTTGTCATTCATTTGTATTCGACACTGGTACATTATTGTTTCTTCAGTTTTTGCACATCACAGGATATACATTTCATCCACAAGTTCACAAATTAATAAGCATTTGTTTCAACTTTCACCACTTCTTGCTTCAGAACACATGTATTGTCAGGGTTTCTTGACTGGTCTTTTCATGAGACTTCTTTCCAAACACATTATTTTGAATTTCCATAATCATTTTGAAGCAAAACTCACACACTCTTCATGATAAACCAAAACACTAATATTTCCATTACATATATACCTGGTTGGAATGAATGATTGTATATCAATATATGATATCCTTTAATTTTTCAGATATCAGTTCAATTCATTATTTAAAGTTCAAAAAAGTTATATTATTTATTCACAGTATGGTCTATTCATGCTTTTTCTCTATGTTCCTAGAAACAGGGTACACCTCTTTGTACCCCCGATTCTCATTTTACATCTTCAATATATTGCTCCCAGAAATGTTGAAAGAAATACTCATGTCACCTCATTATCACAGTAATATTCTGGACAAAAAATGGAAAGGTCACACTTATGATTGTACCAAAGCCTAAATGGAAAGTGAACATGGATTTCTAAAAACATCCATGTCCAGGTTGCCTAATGCTGTCAATTGTCAATCCTATTGGTGACTACATATTTGTTTTTTTCCTAATTTATATATTCAAACTCAACCCTGTTGAAAATGTCTAATTCTATCACCCACTTTATACTTTGCCTGATTTCGTAATGTTTCTATTGATATCTGCTTTTCTACATATTTTCCCCAGTTCAACATAGTGACTGACTCTTCATATGTGCTGACATTTACATTCACTCAACAACCGAAAGTCTATTGCTAAAGAACTTTTGGTCCAAATCCTATACTCACTCTTCTTCCTAAACCTACCGACTATCTTCCTAATCCTACTGAATATCCCTTTTTGACTGGATGTTCTCTTCTAAATTCAATCATCCAATGTACAAGGTCCTATGCCATTGTATATCGAATTATCTGAGGCATCTTTGCAGAACATCATTCAAAGCTAAGTATCCCAATCAAGGGCAAAACCCCTCTGGGCTTCAAATCACACCTAGATTTTTGTTTTCCTACTTATATTTCACCTCTATATTCTTGTAAATATTGCAGGTTCCCAATACCATTATTCATCACACAGAATCACTCGTAACCCAAATCAAACCTGTTTTTAACCCCAAGTATACACTGTTCCCTCAATCATTTTACAGAAGAGCAGGGACAGAGTGGTTCTTACAATACAGGAAAGTTGGGGACCTTCCACCTGATGAGAACCTCAAATGTCCATGCACAAATGATACCTGGAGAAGTTGTAGGCAGGTATGAAGCACCTGAGAGAGCAAAAGTCATCTTCCATGGCAAACAACCTGGTCAGGATGAAGGGATGTGTCTGAGTCTGCCTCTCTCTCTTCTTATTGTACAGAAGATGGACCAAACCAGGGCTGAGTGGAGAGCTGTTCCCGGGTACCAATGGTGATATACATTCTACCTTATGAAAGTGTCACAGGAAGTAGGGGCAACCTCCATCTTATGTAATCCTTGGAAGCAACTGTTAGGACAAAGTGGTTGCCAAGGCAGTGACCTCATTCAGTTCCAAAGAATGTGACATACCTCATTTCCTTGGTGATGGAACTCTCTGAACTTGGTATCCAAGAAGCCAGGCACCCAGAGGCAGTCCCAGTCCCAGTCCCAGTGGGCTCACTTGTTTGGATTTACCAAGGAAAGAGTCAGTTTTCTTGGTACCTAATAATGTGAGGATGGCCAAATGCCAGGAAAGCTCTGAAGATGGACCTTTCCTGAGAAAACAGGTAGTGGCTAACCACTTTTTCCTGACATCTTCACAGAGTTGGTCAAGGAAACAAGATCTGAGAGAAGACAGGCCATTTCGGGGGAACATAGTATGGCCCACCAGTCAGAGGACACTCCGGATAGTCACAGACCTACTTGGGGGAAGGAGGTGCCTTTGTGGGAGTGGGTGTTTGTTTGTTGTTTTGTCTCATGTTCTGAGAATAGATAGAAAAGGCGGTTTGTTTGGTTTGGAGTGGACAGTTTCTAGTAAGTCATTTGACACGGCGAGTGTTTCTCTTTCTGTGTATCCCACTGTGTCCGTTGTTGTAGACATTAGAAAAGAGAATGCATTAATGGATGTGTCCTGTCTAGTATAAATCTTCCCATGCCCAATATATGAATGGACTGCAGCTTGTCTTATCGATGTGCAACACCTGCTATCTTTCTAAGTTGTAGTTTTCTTCCTGAATTCTGGCCACTCTCCAGAACAGACTCATGGATTTGTGTCCAAAATATGTACCACCTCCAAGCTCTGTGACATGGCCATGTACTGGATAGCTGAAGAGAATGGCGAGCATCTCAGAAAACTCAGATATCAGTGTGACCAGGAAAGTCTCAGTGCAGAAACCCTGCTTTGGGCCTTTTGCTTACTTATTGTTGTGTTGCACTGAATTTCAGGAAGGTCTTTGCCTCAGGCCACCCCTTTGTGAAGCCTGAGGAAAACAGTTTTCAAATGGAAATGAATGGGCCTCACCTGTGGCTCTTTGCTTAATTGCTTGTAAAGGGATGTGTCTTTATCAGCCTCTTGGGCCTGTGTGTGGCTGTGACTTAGATTCTCAGCACCTGATGGATCTTAAGAATGATCCCATGTGAGCTTTCAAAACCAAAATGGCAAAAAATTTCATTCATTGTGGATGAAGTCTCTTGCCTTCCTCTGTTAGGTTCCTGCACTCCATCAAATGACAATAGGGATTCTTTGGGTCAAATGAGTTCTTCAAAGCCCTGCAGAGGTGCTTGTGTTTTCGCATGACTCTAAATCACCTAAAGAATCGATACCTAAAATCCGTAGGCCTCAAATTGGAGAAACACAGAAGTATTAACGACAGGCTTATTTGTTAACTCCTGGTTCACAGAAACGGTGTCCAGGCTACCCTGACTTTAGACAAATGAGGGGCAAACGAGCTGATTTTGGACACTGTCTTGGGCTGCGCGCCTCATGGAAACCTCCAGCCAGAGGTTAAGATGATTGACTATATGAAATAAGATGAGGGCCATGTGGGAGTGTTTTGGTTTTAATTTTGGTCATTTGTGTGGCATTGGAAAAAATGACTGGTTCCACGTGGGCTTGAACTCTGGTGTGATTCCCTTAGAGACTGGGTTTTGGAACTGAACTCAGAGAAGCATTGCCATTAATTTTGTTGGGATTTTAAGAGGCCACGCATGAAAGTCGCTCTTGGAAACTGACACCTAGGCCCCGGGTGGATTTCCACAGAGGCCTGGGAATCTCAGCAAGGATATCACATGATTTTATTCTTAAAGAAATGGAAGCCATAGCTGAGAGTCAAAACACACATTGACCTCACATTGTAGACCTCAATGGGCCTGGCCTAATGTGACCTTTTGTCCACTCTTTGGGAAGCCATGCCTGTGAGAGTTCTAAAGAGATTTCATTGAAATGAGCTTCCTCACCATTTAATGTTTGCTGAATGAACTGAAACCCACAGTGCCTCCAACTTCATGCTTGAAAAATGGCTAGATAAATACCATGAAATTTTTGAAATTCCTATGACCAGGTGGCACTGGAGAAACATTGGATGTCCTGTTGCTGATCATGAGTATACCAGACAGTGCCTTGATTTACTGAGTTTCATAAAAATGGTGTAGAACAGAGATGCCAGAAATTTGGAGCCTGCTGAGTAGTGGGTCTAGAGCAGTGGTGGGGAGGTGTTTGATAAAACATCCGTGGTAGGGCCATGTGGATCTACCATTGGATTCCAAATGGCTTGTAACTGACATGGTGCAGCCAACAGACCCTTATAGGTAAAGGCATCTTGTTATATGGAGAGTTTTCAGAGGAAAATTAAGAATCAGGTTGATATGGACAAGGGGGCAATGGGGTAAGCTGTGAGAGATAGGAGCCTAGTTGGTGCATTCTCTTGCAGACCCTGACCCACCACACGTGACAGAACTCCCTCCAGCACTGTGTCCCAGTTTAGCTCCTAGTATTTCGTGAAACAAATACCAAACACACAGTGCAGCAGCAAAAACACCACAAAAAGTGGAAGAGGACCAAATGGCTTCACAGTCCACACGGGGAGACACTTAGTCCCCAGTGGCCTCAGATTACCTACAAAGAGAGGATTCAGCACTGCTTCATCTTGTTCATTGGAAAATAAGAAACCATGTCCTCCAGGTCACATAGATGCAGACCCAGCTTTGATGGTCTCACTACAGAGGAAGCCAAATCTCCTGAAAACAACATATATTTCAAGTGTGGAAGCTCAGAGGCAGTTTCTCAAAAAGTTTTTAGGCCAGCAGAGCTCCATGTTTGTGGAGTGTTTACCCTGTCCCTTAGTTTTGGAAACTCCTCTACAATCTCCAAGGTTGTGAACTCCTGAGCATTTTCCATTCCAGATATGTATTCACTGATTTTGTAACTCTTCTCCTCTAATTGTGTCTTACTTGGGGTGAAGGTAATGTCAAGGCATTGTTCTGGATGAGAGCGGGAGGATATTTGTGCAGCATATATTTACATACACATTGGATTCATTTTCCAATTTTCCATTCGAAATACTGAATCCCTGACACTAACCCATACCTAGTAGACTCAGACTATTCATCCTAATATAATGGAGAAAATTAAACCAACACATTAGAAATACAAGTACTTCAGAGGAGACATGTTGTATAGTTGGACTTGACATTTGCATTATATAAGGTAGGAGTTATAAGTCTAGTCAAATTTATTTGAAATATTCTCCATGTGTTTTAAACTTAACAAATATGTGAATTCTTGTTTCCTTTTTCTGTAGTCTATTCACACATGTATATTTATATGCATATATAGAATCCTACCAGGTATCACACGTACATTTTTGTGAGGTGGCTGTCTTGGCAGATACAAATTGTGAGAAGAGTTCACTCCTCCTAAATGCTGTTGGAAATGAAAATTCAACTTATAGGAGAGCGTCCTAGTAGAACAACATTATACATTAACTCATGTTCAGTAAAATAAATATTTTTGCATTTGTGGATGATACATATTTACTGATGAATTTCGATTGGCATTTATATTGGTACTTTTTAATGTCTGTGAGTTGTGTGTGTGTGTGTGTGTGTGTGTGTGTGTGTGTGTGTGTGTGTATAGATATAGATATAGATATACTCTCCAAATTTTTCAAAATATGAAATATATGTGTCTAATATACACTCTCTAAATTCATTCATGTTCATGTATGTGGATTTATAATCAACTTTTCACAAGATTATAATCAGAAATATTCATCCACCTGAAATACATATTTGTTTCCTAGTACTGAAAACTAACTTCAGTGAATGGTGCATACAAATCCTAATTATTCTACAGTAACTGACCCAGTCTAACATCAAAGCAAGTAGACTCCTATGGGACATGATATGTAATTTGTCATTCATTTGTATTCGACACTGGTACATTATTGTTTCTTCAGTTTTTGCACATCACAGGATATACATTTCATCCACAAGTTCACAAATTAATAAGCATTTGTTTCAACTTTCACCACTTCTTGCTTCAGAACACATGTATTGTCAGGGTTTCTTGACTGGTCTTTTCATGAGACTTCTTTCCAAACACATTATTTTGAATTTCCATAATCATTTTGAAGCAAAACTCACACACTCTTCATGATAAACCAAAACACTAATATTTCCATTACATATATACCTGGTTGGAATGAATGATTGTATATCAATATATGATATCCTTTAATTTTTCAGATATCAGTTCAATTCATTATTTAAAGTTCAAAAAAGTTATATTATTTATTCACAGTATGGTCTATTCATGCTTTTTCTCTATGTTCCTAGAAACAGGGTACACCTCTTTGTACCCCCGATTCTCATTTTACATCTTCAATATATTGCTCCCAGAAATGTTGAAAGAAATACTCATGTCACCTCATTATCACAGTAATATTCTGGACAAAAAATGGAAAGGTCACACTTATGATTGTACCAAAGCCTAAATGGAAAGTGAACATGGATTTCTAAAAACATCCATGTCCAGGTTGCCTAATGCTGTCAATTGTCAATCCTATTGGTGACTACATATTTGTTTTTTTCCTAATTTATATATTCAAACTCAACCCTGTTGAAAATGTCTAATTCTATCACCCACTTTATACTTTGCCTGATTTCGTAATGTTTCTATTGATATCTGCTTTTCTACATATTTTCCCCAGTTCAACATAGTGACTGACTCTTCATATGTGCTGACATTTACATTCACTCAACAACCGAAAGTCTATTGCTAAAGAACTTTTGGTCCAAATCCTATACTCACTCTTCTTCCTAAACCTACCGACTATCTTCCTAATCCTACTGAATATCCCTTTTTGACTGGATGTTCTCTTCTAAATTCAATCATCCAATGTACAAGGTCCTATGCCATTGTATATCGAATTATCTGAGGCATCTTTGCAGAACATCATTCAAAGCTAAGTATCCCAATCAAGGGCAAAACCCCTCTGGGCTTCAAATCACACCTAGATTTTTGTTTTCCTACTTATATTTCACCTCTATATTCTTGTAAATATTGCAGGTTCCCAATACCATTATTCATCACACAGAATCACTCGTAACCCAAATCAAACCTGTTTTTAACCCCAAGTATACACTGTTCCCTCAATCATTTTACAGAAGAGCAGGGACAGAGTGGTTCTTACAATACAGGAAAGTTGGGGACCTTCCACCTGATGAGAACCTCAAATGTCCATGCACAAATGATACCTGGAGAAGTTGTAGGCAGGTATGAAGCACCTGAGAGAGCAAAAGTCATCTTCCATGGCAAACAACCTGGTCAGGATGAAGGGATGTGTCTGAGTCTGCCTCTCTCTCTTCTTATTGTACAGAAGATGGACCAAACCAGGGCTGAGTGGAGAGCTGTTCCCGGGTACCAATGGTGATATACATTCTACCTTATGAAAGTGTCACAGGAAGTAGGGGCAACCTCCATCTTATGTAACCCTTGGAAGCAACTGTTAGGACAAAGTGGTTGCCAAGGCAGTGACCTCATTCAGTTCCAAAGAATGTGACATACCTCATTTCCTTGGTGATGGAACTCTCTGAACTTGGTATCCAAGAAGCCAGGCACCCAGAGGCAGTCCCAGTCCCAGTCCCAGTGGGCTCACTTGTTTGGATTTACCAAGGAAAGAGTCAGTTTTCTTGGTACCTAATAATGTGAGGATGGCCAAATGCCAGGAAAGCTCTGAAGATGGACCTTTCCTGAGAAAACAGGTAGTGGCTAACCACTTTTTCCTGACATCTTCACAGAGTTGGTCAAGGAAACAAGATCTGAGAGAAGACAGGCCATTTCGGGGGAACATAGTATGGCCCACCAGTCAGAGGACACTCCGGATAGTCACAGACCTACTTGGGGGAAGGAGGTGCCTTTGTGGGAGTGGGTATTTGTTTGTTGTTTTGTCTCATGTTCTGAGAATAGATAGAAAAGGCGGTTTGTTTGGTTTGGAGTGGACAGTTTCTAGTAAGTCATTTGACACGGCGAGTGTTTCTCTTTCTGTGTATCCCACTGTGTCCGTTGTTGTAGACATTAGAAAAGAGAATGCATTAATGGATGTGTCCTGTCTAGTATAAATCTTCCCATGCCCAATATATGAATGGACTGCAGCTTGTCTTATCGATGTGCAACACCTGCTATCTTTCTAAGTTGTAGTTTTCTTCCTGAATTCTGGCCACTCTCCAGAACAGACTCATGGATTTGTGTCCAAAATATGTACCACCTCCAAGCTCTGTGACATGGCCATGTACTGGATAGCTGAAGAGAATGGCGAGCATCTCAGAAAACTCAGATATCAGTGTGACCAGGAAAGTCTCAGTGCAGAAACCCTGCTTTGGGCCTTTTGCTTACTTATTGTTGTGTTGCACTGAATTTCAGGAAGGTCTTTGCCTCAGGCCACCCCTTTGTGAAGCCTGAGGAAAACAGTTTTCAAATGGAAATGAATGGGCCTCACCTGTGGCTCTTTGCTTAATTGCTTGGAAAGGGATGTGTCTTTATCAGCCTCTTGGGCCTGTGTGTGGCTGTGACTTAGATTCTCAGCACCTGATGGATCTTAAGAATGATCCCATGTGAGCTTTCAAAACCAAAATGGCAAAAAATTTCATTCATTGTGGATGAAGTCTCTTGCCTTCCTCTGTTAGGTTCCTGCACTCCATCAAATGACAATAGGGATTCTTTGGGTCAAATGAGTTCTTCAAAGCCCTGCAGAGGTGCTTGTGTTTTCGCATGACTCTAAATCACCTAAAGAATCGATACCTAAAATCCGTAGGCCTCAAATTGGAGAAACACAGAAGTATTAACGACAGGCTTATTTGTTAACTCCTGGTTCACAGAAACGGTGTCCAGGCTACCCTGACTTTAGACAAATGAGGGGCAAACGAGCTGATTTTGGACACTGTCTTGGGCTGCGCGCCTCATGGAAACCTCCAGCCAGAGGTTAAGATGATTGACTATATGAAATAAGATGAGGGCCATGTGGGAGTGTTTTGGTTTTAATTTTGGTCATTTGTGTGGCATTGGAAAAATGACTGGTACCACGTGGGCTTGAACTCTGGTGTGATTCCCTTAGAGACTGGGTTTTGGAACTGAACTCAGAGAAGCATTGCCATTAATTTTGTTGGGATTTTAAGAGGCCACGCATGAAAGTCGCTCTTGGAAACTGAGACCTAGGCCCCGGGTGGATTTCCACAGAGGCCTGGGAATCTCAGCAAGGATATCACATGATTTTATTCTTAAAGAAATGGAAGCCATAGCTGAGAGTCAAAACACACATTGACCTCACATTGTAGACCTCAATGGACCTGGCCTAATGTGACCTTTTGTCCACTCTTTGGGAAGCCATGCCTGTGAGAGTTCTAAAGAGATTTCATTGAAATGAGCTTCCTCACCATTTAATGTTTGCTGAATGAACTGAAACCCACAGTGCCTCCAACTTCATGCTTGAAAAATGGCTAGATAAATACCATGAAATTTTTGAAATTCCTATGACCAGGTGGCACTGGAGAAACATTGGATGTCCTGTTGCTGATCATGAGTATACCAGACAGTGCATTGATTTACTGAGTTTCATAAAAATGGTGTAGAACAGAGATGCCAGAAATTTGGAGCCTGCTGAGTAGTGGGTCTAGAGCAGTGGTGGGGAGGTGTTTGATAAAACATCCGTGGTAGGGCCATGTGGATCTACCATTGGATTCCAAATGGCTTGTAACTGACATGGTGCAGCCAACAGACCCTTATATGTAAAGGCATCTTGTTATATGGATAGTTTTCAGAGGAAAATTAAGAATCAGGTTGATATGGACAAGGGGGCAATGGGGTAAGCTGTGAGAGATAGGAGCCTAGTTGGTGCATTCTCTTGCAGACCCTGACCCACCACACGTGACAGAACTCCCTCCAGCACTGTGTCCCAGTTTAGCTCCTAGTATTTCGTGAAACAAATACCACACACACAGTGCAGCAGCAAAAACACCACAAAAAGTGGAAGAGGACCAAATGGCTTCACAGTCCACACGGGGAGACACTTAGTCCCCAGTGGCCTCAGTTTACCTACAAAGAGAGGATTCAGCACTGCTTCATCTTGTTCATTGGAAAATAAGAAACCATGTCCTCCAGGTCACATAGATGCAGACCCAGCTTTGATGGTCTCACTACAGAGGAAGCCAAATCTCCTGAAAACAACATATATTTCAAGTGTGGAAGCTCAGAGGCAGTTTCTCAAAAAGTTTTTAGGCCAGCAGAGCTCCATGTTTGTGGAGTGTTTACCCTGTCCCTTAGTTTTGGAAACTCCTCTACAATCTCCAAGGTTGTGAACTCCTGAGCATTTTCCATTCCAGATATGTATTCACTGATTTTGTAACTCTTCTCCTCTAATTGTGTCTTACTTGGGGTGAAGGTAATGTCAAGGCATTGTTCTGGATGAGAGTGGGAGGATATTTGTGCAGCATATATTTACATACACATTGGATTCATTTTCCAATTTTCCATTCGAAATACTGAATCCCTGACACTAACCCATACCTAGTAGACTCAGACTATTCATCCTAATATAATGGAGAAAATTAAACCAACACATTAGAAATACAAGTACTTCAGAGGAGACATGTTGTATAGTTGGACTTGACATTTGCATTATATAAGGTAGGAGTTATAAGTCTAGTCAAATTTATTTGAAATATTCTCCATGTGTTTTAAACTTAACAAATATGTGAATTCTTGTTTCCTTTTTCTGTAGTCTATTCACACATGTATATTTATATGCATATATAGAATCCTACCAGGTATCACACGTACATTTTTGTGAGGTGGCTGTCTTGGCAGATACAAATTGTGAGAAGAGTTCACTCCTCCTAAATGCTGTTGTAAATGAAAATTCAACTTATAGGAGAGCGTCCTAGTAGAACAACATTATACATTAACTCATGTTCAGTAAAATAAATATTTTTGCATTTGTGGATGATACATATTTACTGATGAATTTCGATTGGCATTTATATTGGTACTTTTTAATGTCTGTGAGTTGTGTGTGTGTGTGTGTGTGTGTGTGTGTGTGTGTATAGATATAGATATAGATATACTCTCCAAATTTTTCAAAATATGAAATATATGTGTCTAATATACACTCTCTAAATTCATTCATGTTCATGTATGTGGATTTATAATCAACTTTTCACAAGATTATAATCAGAAATATTCATCCACCTGAAATACATATTTGTTTCCTAGTACTGAAAACTAACTTCAGTGAATGGTGCATACAAATCCTAATTATTCTACAGTAACTGACCCAGTCTAACATCAAAGCAAGTAGACTCCTATGGGACATGATATGTAATTTGTCATTCATTTGTATTCGACACTGGTACATCATTATTGTTTCTTCAGTTTTTGCACATC